>NC_060120.1:690092142-690412123 GCF_021461395.2 Schistocerca americana | reverse complement strand
ATCTTTTCCATTTTGTGCAATGGAGATTTCTGATCCACAGTACATTCTTTCATCAGATTTACTATGAGCAGAGGTATTCTTTTTTACATTGTCTCTAATAGCATTTCTCTGTCAAATATACAGTCTATGAATAGTAAATGTGTCTCTGTACTGAACTGTCTGTGCTACTGGAGGATTTTTGCAGGTTAGTATCCCAGCAATGTACGACCCTGTAATTACCCTCGCTATCTACATTCATCTTAATACTGGCGCAAAACCGTGAGACTACAAGCCTCAGACGTTCTTTGTTTCCTGGCTGGCCAACTGTATACTCTTCTACTACGATTATTAGGCGTTAAGCAAATCTTGCCCTCGTCAGACAAGAGGACCAGACATTATTCATACAAGTGTTCCCAGGGCGTCATCTTCGCACACCGTGGTGCTGCAGTGATTGTACTGTTGTTCCTAGCCGGCCGGTGTGGCCGTGCGGTTCTAAGCGCTTCAGTTTGGAACCGCGTGAGCGCTACGGTCGCAGGTTCGAATCCTGCCTAGGGCATGGATGTGTGTGACGTCCTTAGGTTAGTTAGGTTTAAGTAGTTCTAAGTTCTAGGGGACTGATGATATCAGAAGTTAAGTCCCATAGTGCTCAGAGCCATTTGAACCATTTTTTTTTGTTCCTAATCGTGTTGCGTTTCGTCTGGGTCGGCATAGTCCTCTAGGTGGCCTCCAAAGGACAGCACGCTTTTATGTCACATTCTCCTTGGGAGGCCTACGAGCCGTAGTTTGTGGGGCACGATTGTCAGGTACTATTGTTGATCACGGGGTAGGAGTACGACTCAAATCTCAAATTCCTTCAGTGTCATGAGTAATATAATCATAAAAACACAGTATTTTACCTGAAACTACTACAATTCCGTAGAGAGAGAGAGACATGAGCGTTATATTTTAAAGAATCTACGTAAAGCAAAACAAAAATGAAGGGAAAACCATTGGGCTGTGCTTTTCGGTATTGTACAGCGGAGTGGTGTAAGAGCAGTTCGTTACTGAAGGAATGAGAAAGGATACGTGCCAAAATTACAAATGAGTAATAAAGCAATCAAATGGAACGAGTCGAACAGAAGAAAAATCCAGCAAGAGTTATGGGAGGGAAGGAGCGCTGGAAACGAGCCGCAGCTCGCCAGCAGCATCCCGATGCCTCTTCTCGTCTCCTCCTTTCTTTTATTTCTGTTCTTCCTAGCTGTTCTAATTGTTTCCACTTCGTAGCGCACATACAGGGTCGAAGACAAATCTGCAGAGCTACGTAATGAGCTACTTATTCCCGCTGTCAACAGTTCACATACAACATATCTTTAGTACTGATTACAGCCACGATTTGCTCCGCTGTATTAGTCTGTCAGTATTATAGCCTGTAGAGGAAAATCGGATTGCTCCTGTCTCCGTTTTTTTTATTTTAATTTTTTATTTTAGTAGGAAATAATATCGAGGAGCGTCAAAGATTGTGAACTAAAGCAAAATATTGTAAACTTGATGCGCATTTGTACTTACATTCCTAGTGAGTGTACTTGAAACGATAATCCTTTTTCTTCTTTTATGTAACAATCCATTAGTGATTATTCCTTTACAGTTACCGATTCCGCTTGTCTCCAGCTGTCCTCAGATCTATAAATAACAAAACTAAGTTAGTTAATGACAGCTTATACATTTTATGTTGGGAGTTGGATTTTTATTTTTGCAGGCGGGCACTATCGCGTACTTTACGGCTTTGGATCTGTGTGTTCGTCCACGTACATTTGAAACCGACTTTGATCTCATTTCTGTAGCTTTAAATCAGCTGTGTTACCGACTGAGATAGTGCAGTGTCAACCTATGCTTATATTACCGGTATATTTTACTGTATCACGGCAGAGGTCTTTATGACAGATTATAAATGAAAGGTAACTCCCGAGGGAACATATACTGCATTCCGCCAATGACATGCATCCACAGAAATTTTAGAACGTCGGCGTCCTTGACGAGTACAGAAAATGGAAGAGCAAATTGAAGGAAGACGAAAGTTTCACAAGCTGCGACATCGTCGCGAAAAAACAGTGATCCGTATATGTAATAAGTTTCCTTTAATTTACGTTTGTGGTCACAAACGTTTTATTAACAGGTTACCGGTTTCAGTCTTTAATGACCATCATCACATCTGTTTCATCAAAAACAAAGTCATAATGTACTGCAGCCATAGTGGAATCGTCAAATGTTAAATGCGGAGTCAGCAACAGCATCGTCAAATACATATAAATAACGTCACATGCACGAGTCATGTTATCAGTAGTAATAGTGTTTCGCATTTAACATTTGACGATGCCACTATGGATGCAGTACATTAGGACTTTGTTTTTATGAAACAGATCTGATGATCGTCATTAAAGACCGAAACCGGTAATCTGTTAATAAAATGTTTGTGACCATAGACGTAAATTAAAGGAAAGACGAAAGTAATGAGGAGTACCAGAAATGGGAACAGTGGGAAATTAAATATCAAGATTGGTCATCACGAAGTAGATGAAGATAAGGAATTCTGCTATCTAGGCAGAAAATAACCCACGACAGAGAGGGAGCAAGGACGACATAAAAAGCAGACTAGCATTCTAAGAAAAGAGCATTCCTGGCCAAGGAAGTCTAGAGTCATAGACTTTAATTTGAAGAAGAAATTTCTGAGAATATATATTTGGAACACAGCACTGTATGGTAGTGAAACATGGACTGTGGGAAAACCGGAAAAAATGGGACTGTAATCGTTTGAGATGTGCTTCAGAAGAATATTGAAAATTAGTTGGACTGATAAGGAATGAAGAGATTATTCGCAGACTGAGGAGGAAAGGAATACATGGAAATCACTGACAATAAGAAGGAACGAGATGGTAGGACATATGTTAAGACGTAGGGGAATAACTTCCATGGAACTAGAGGAGAGGTAGAGGGTAAAAACTGTAGGGGAAGGCAGAGGCTGGAATACATCCAGCATATAGTTGAGGACGTAGGTTGGAAGTGCTGCTCCGAGTTGAAGGGGTTGGCACAGGAGAGGAATTTGTGGCGAGCTGTATCAGACTAGTCCGAAGACTGAGGACTCAAAAGAAAAAAAGTAGCTCTGTCTTTTTCTTAAGTTAAAATGTATCTAAATCCAGGCTTCTGAAACAGCTAAGGTGGTATTAGCTACATGTCTCTTAACGTTTCTACCATCCCACTGTCGTATAAATTCATATCAACGATGGATAGGGACACAACGTTATTTACTTGCTTAAAGGATTATTCACATGAACTGTGTAGCAACAACTTTTGAAGCGCATTTTCGATCGGAAACATATTCAGAATCTTTATCTGAGTCACTGTTATTCACATCAACCTCAGATTTGTACAAATACTTCATGAGAAGCACCTTACTGGCATGAACACGTGCACGTTGCTGCTAATAGCTGCCTTTTTCTGGCATTTATTACTGTTTGCATGCACTCATCCTGACAAACCGGTTAGTAGTGGGCATCTGAAATTAGAGACAGATTTTCTCGATTTATCGTAGAGCTATCAACTAATATCAGTAAAGCATACCATGTAAAACGTTCAACAAGTTACAACTCTGTTTTTCATCCTAGTGTCCCTTACCAATGTTTACAGTCATGGTCTTCATTTAATATGAGATGCAAATCAGTCGAGAGTTTCTTTATTTGCCAATGATTGTGGCTCCTTAGGTAATACGTTTTACACTGAACCAATTCTAAATAATCTTTGTAATAGCTCACAACAAAGGAGATTACTAATGATCATGTATTAGACGCTAGATATATTGTATGATAATATACACAATGACAATGTGCTTTTAATTTTATTTATGTATTTATTGTATCACATCCAAATTAACTACAATTTAAAATACGTATATTCAGATTTCATTTAATAAAAAGTAGTTTTGCTCTTCGTCGTAAGTAATATACGATATCAATAGTGTTTAGAAACGTTTTTAGACAGTGATAAAAATTGTTCGAGCATTGTTGCAAAAATTTCTGCAATGAAACTCGTGGCTTCAGATAGACGTTATTCTTACAACGAATGGTTTAAATCAGGTTGGTCAATTAATATTGGTAATTTTGTAATAGGTATCAACCAACTACGATTACTCTTTTTTTGGCAATATATTTATTATTGACGTTTGTCGTCGCCGTAAATTTATGCATTATTGCTGCCAAAAAAGCTAGACTGTCATTGGTCCAGTCATTTCGGACTTTGTTAGCTACCGTATATAAAGGGATTTATGTTTTGCCGTCTCTTATAGTAGACGAAACGTTACGATAATATGAAAAAATACGGAATATGATGCTTCGTTTAGGATATCTGCTGTGCTATAAACAGTGATGCAGCTCTGTAATCAAAAAATTCAGATGCACTGTAATTTAATACCACAATAAACACACTGATTAATGAAAATTACATCTCTGTGATGAGATGATTGTATATCACACAAATTTGGAATACCGGTAATGTATCGGCTTAAGCCAATAACTGGGATGACATAATGACATTTTGTAATTACTCTATAATAAAGTAATTGCCGGCCAATAATGCGATGAGTCATAACAAGTTCACACGCTAATTTGACGCAGTTTTATATTTAAATAAAAATTATTTCTTTTCTTCGAAGGTAGCAGAAGGAGTTCTCTTATATTTCTGCCTACAAAAATGAGAGACCTTGTGAAAAGCGCAATCTTCCGATGTCATACAAGGGTCTCCGGTTGCCACCTGCTGACACTACAGTTCCTTTCTCAAGGAAAGTCCGTATTATTCCCATTTGCATTCATAATTGTGTGTGGAATGTTGCAAACCATTGTTACGGAACGCGGAAGTTTAAACAATGCTTATCTTACATCACAGCATCTGCCGTTATGGACCGTTTGCCGCATTAATTGCGTTTTGGCCTGCTCGCCGTATTTCATGTATTGGACGATGTTATTCTGTAACACCATTCCATTCACTCGTTTTTTAATATTTCCGAGGAGTGTCAGTTTAAATGCATTCTCTGAACACTAGCCGGATTGGTGTTAGTGGCTTCGTAGGCTATTACCGCCTATATTCTGTCGATGTCATTTTCGTCTTGAGTTCTCAACTTCAGTAACGCTTACTGCGTATGGCACAGTTCAGCCTCATCACTACTGTTCGCAGCTGTGTGATTTGTATTTTTCAGGAATAACACAGGATATTTCATTAATTCATCAGTCACGATCTGTGTATCCGTACGGATCAGAAGCCAAGGCACGCCATTTAGCGCGCGCTGTTGAACATGGCCCTCAGCAGACTATACCCATACATGTTGCGATGTTAATCCTGTGTCATCGACAGTTACGAATGCAGTGTGGACGGAATCATCAAGATTGGATTCTATATCAATCGAAAGGTGTCACCAGACCCGATGAACCACTATTATTACTACACCATCATACAGGCGAACAGCTGCTGCCACGGATGCAGATCGGTGGGGGCAGTATTATGCTGTGAGGGAAATTCACCTGGGATTTTATGGCATCTGTGGTAGTACGCTTAGGCAGGAATACAGTTATGAACTTTAACTGCGAGCGACCTGCATCTCTTCATGCTGGATATCTTCCCGATGGAAACATACCTGTCCATGTCACAAGGTCAGACTGGCGCTAAAGTGGTTTGAATTCTATGATAGTGAACACACATTAATGTCTTGGCCACCAGGTTTATCTGAACTGTCCAGATGGAACTCTGTTGGAATGCTATTGGGCGCCAGCTCTACGTCCACGTACCACCTGCTAGTAATTTACCCGAATTGTGTGACCTGTGTGGAGGTATACAGGGTGAGTCACCTAACATTACCGCTGGACATATTTCGTAAACCACATCAAATACTGACGAATCGATTCCACAGACCGAACGTGAGGAGAGGGGCTAGTGTAATTGGTTAATACAAACCATAAAAAATGCACGGAAGTATGTTTTGTAACACAAACCTACGTTTTTTGAAATAGAACCCCGTTAGTTAGCACATCTGAACATATAAACAAATACGTAATCAGTGCAGTTTGTTGCATTGTAAAATGTTAATTACATCCGGAGATATTGTAACCTAAAGTTGACGCTTGAGTACCACTCCTCCGCTGTTCGATCGTGTGTATCGGAGAGCACCGAATTACGTAGGGATCCAAAGGGAACGGTGATGGACCTTAGGTACAGAAGAGACTGGAACAGAACATTACGTCCACATGCTAACACCTTTATATTGATCTTTTTCACTGACGCACATGTACATTACCATGAGGGGTGAGGTACACGTACACACGTGGTTTCCGTTTTCAATTAAGGAGTGGAATAGAGTGTGTCCCGGCATGTCAGGCCAATAGATGTACAATGTGGTGGCCATCATTTGCTGCATACAACTGCAATCTCTGGTGTAATGAATGTCGTACACGCCGCAGTACATCTGGTGTAATGTCGCCGCAGGCTGCCACAATACGTTGTTTCATATCCTCTGGGGTTGTAGGCACATCACGGTACACGTTCTCCTTTAACGTACCCCACAGAAAGAAGTCCAGAGGTGTAAGATCAGGAGAACGGGCTGGCCAATTTATGCGTCCTTCACGTCCTATGAAACGCCCGTCGAACATCCTGTCAAGGGTCAGCCTAGTGTTAATTGCGGAATGTGCAGGTGCACCTTCATGCTGATACCACATACGTCGACGCGTTTCCAGTGGGACATTTTCGAGCAACGTTGGCAGATCATTCTGTAGAAACGCGATGTATGGTGCAGCTGTTTGGGCTCCTGCAATGAAGTGAGGACCAATGAGGTGGTCGCCATTGATTCCGCACCATACATTTACAGTCCACGGTCGCTGTCGCTCTACCTGTCTGAGCCAGCGAGGATTGTCCACGGACCAGTAACGCATGTTCCGTAGATTCACTGCCCCATGGTTTGTGAAACCCGCTTCATCGGTAAACAGGTAGAACTGCAACGCATTCTCTGTTAATGCCCATTAACAGAATTGCACTCGATGATTAAAGTCATCTGCATATAATTGCTGATGTAGCAACACATGAAACGGGTGAAAGCGGTGACGATGCAGTATGCGCATGACACTACTTTGTCTCAGTCCACCGGCTCTCGCAATGTCCCGTGTACTGATGTGTGAGTTCATGGCAACAGCAGCTAACACACCAACTGCACCCGCTTTACCTGTGACGAGCCTGTTACGGACCCGTTTGAGTGCTACGACCATACCTGTTGCATACAGTTGGAGGTAGATGTTTTGCAATGTGCGGCACGTTGGATGCTCTCTGTCCGGGTACTGTTCTGCATACACCCTGCAGGCTTCAGCTGCATTTCGCCGACACTCGCCATAGATGAGTATCATCTCCTCCTTTTCAGAGTTCGAATACACCATGGTAACAGTTCCTACAACACTACACTATCACAGACGTCTGGTAACACGGTGTACTACAGTTGGTCTGCGTGCGAAGACGAATACACAATAACAATAGCAGCAAGCGCTACATGCGGACACTGCGACAGCTAGACCAAACCACAACAGTGCACTTCAGCCACACTCGTAAACACGGTCGTCATCGTAAACATGTCCCTGCAGATGCTGCTCGCTGACCGTGGCCCGTGTTTGTTACAACACGCAACTGAACGTCGGAGGTTTCAAGCGTCAACTTTAGGTTACAGTATCTCCGGATGTAATTAACATTTTACAATGCAACAAACGGCACTGATTACGAATTTGTTTATATGTTCAGATGTGCTAACAAAACTAACGTGGTTCCATTTAAACAAACGTAGGTTGGTGTTAAACATACTTCCGTACATTTTTGTGTGGTTTGTATTAAACAATTACTCTAGCCCCTCTCCTCACGTTCGGTCTGTGGAATCGGTTCTTCGGTATTTGATGTGGTTTACGAAATATATCCAGCGGTAATGTTAGGTGACTCACCCTGTATAATGCCTCATATATCCGGAAACTTGCGAATCCTACCACGCAGAATAGTTGATGTACTGTAATCCTGAGGTGGACCAAAAGATCGTATACAAAACAATATCCAGAAGAATAAATTCTGTGATTTAGAGCAGAAATAAAATTTATATTTACATAATATGTAAAATACCGTATGATCCCATTACTATTCGGATCAGAGTATTATTTAAATGAGAAGCGTACTTTGGTGTTTTTCCATATTGGGCGTATCAGTTTAGTTCACTGCAGGTAAAAAGGAGCTAACGTTGCTAAATATAGTGTGGATTTGTAAATAGAGAAATGCAGCATCGAAGACGCATGTTGTGCACGTAATATGGGGTTCATTCAACAAGTTTCTCGTTGATGAGTGGGTTCTTTTATGACCGACAGAAAATGGTCACCACCGAATAGAAATTAATTTCCGCTCATAAATCGCTACGTGGCTGACGTATAACCTACACTGAGCCAATATAATTAAGATCCGCACTGGAGAAAAGAAATCTGTCTTACAAGTCATGCTGTATGTTGGTGTAGTTTTGATGCTGTCCTAATATTTATCAATTTTAGTGCAGCAGCCATGCTGTTGGACGCAGTGGTGCTACGTGTTTCATGCTTAGTTGCGTAGAGGAAGTGGAAATTTAATCTTTCGGACTGGTGTAGAGTGAACGTAACCCAACAGAAAGACTCAAATCTGGATCGTTACTTCTGCGGCGAACGCTTTCTTGAATGAGCTGTGCAGGCTTCGGTAAGATCCTACCTCACTATGACTCACCACTCCGCTGCAGGATGAAAGACCAGATATGGGAACCAACTCTTAGCTGCTACCATACTTCGCAGTATTCTTTATCTCTGTAGTTGTAAGGCATGTAGGACAACTTCTGAATATATACGGAAGAACCCTCCAGTCATGAACTGTTGGACTAAGTATCTATCCATCAAATACACTGTTAACTATTCTTTTAACTCGTGCCACAAAGGACCTGTCTCCACGTCTCATGACATTCATTGTTGACGAAGTTAAACGACAGGTCTTGGCACTGACGAAGTTCTTTTGTAGTGCCGTGAAGAGCCCATTTTACGATAATCGCCTGAAGCAGAGTACAGTGTTTTTCCTCTCGCTGAAGTTATGCAATATACATCAATTTTATTAATAACCTTAGCACGCTGTATAATCCTTACACGACAGAATGGCAGACATTGTGCACAGCTATTGAAAAGAAACAGTTTGTATAGTGCTGTATTGTATTTTGATAATTTCTTGCAGATTCTTTCTTCCCGTAAGTATTTGCACTCTGTTCCTGTACAGATGAGGGTATCAGAACTCAAACGCGAGGAAGAAGTGACAAGGAGGTTGTAGGGAAGCAGCATACTCACACCTTATAAAATTCACATCAGTGTTTCCATTGTGTGCCAGCCAGTCCGCTGTAACTAGCTCTGACGTCAGAAATATTGCGCAATACTTTAAAATGAAGTGAATAACCTGAAACGTTTCTAGCATGTCGGGAGTAATACAAAATCAATATGTGTTGAATATCAGTTCAATAACTTTAACCATTTTCGAAATTTGGACGTTTTCTATAAAAATCATTGGCGCAATGGAAAAGAGCTAGAAACTTAAAAATTTATATTTAGATTTCTTTTGCATAATAATTTAGTAGAAACAGTATTCTGGATCTCACAAATTAAAATTTTAGTTGAAATTCATGATTTTCTGGTTTTTACCTTAAAAATTAAGAAAGCAAGATAGATTAAGTAGGCGAACAAATAAAGCTAGGATGTTTAAATTTAAGTAGAAGGGAGATCCGCTATAATCATAAGATGTGAGAAGTTTCAACTGAATAACTATAAAACTATAGGGATAGCGTATCTCCAAAGGGCAAGTTCAGAGCTTGTCTACTGCGTGTAGTGTAGTTAAATTAATTCTCTCGCCGAAAATATTTGACTTAGCCATGTCAGACTTTTATTATGATTACTTACTTGTGTGCTGATTGCACAATTAAATTGAAAGCTTCATTGGCCATCAGCAAAGGAAGCCATTATTTATTCGATAATTTAAAGTGGTGCATTACTAGCCCAGCGGCTAGTCGGGAGAGCAGATTTGATCAGGCGTTCCCTTAGCGGTCCGCACCGCGGCTTTATATATAAAAACGCTGCGCGAGAGAAGGAAGGGCCCAGTTCTCTCCAGACGCTGATTAGCGCACCACCTGTGCCGGGAGTTGCGTCGCGTCGGTATCGTTGATATAAACAGCCTCGGATGCAGTAATCAGTTACTCGGGATACGCGTAACCATGAAATCGTTTTCGAGTGAAGTGTTAATTTTGGGATAACGTTAATGATCTATCTTTAGTTTGCGTATGTCGTATTTTCACGTGCCGCCGCAGGACAGACATTCTGCCATTATTAGCGTGGCGTTTGATGAACATTATCATCAAATTATGGCGAGCATTCACTTAAACATTTAATTTGAACAGTTATAGTGGCATCAGCGCATTGGACTCTGAACTGCTCTGGTAGTTGGATTGTGTGGATTCTTTTTGGTCTGTGACTTTCAGAATATAGTGAACATTTTAGAGAGAATGGTTTTTGATTATGAATGCCAGACAATCTCCTAATTCCTCAGAGCTATAAGCTGTAACTATAAATGTATTTCTCAGATGAAGTGGGCACTAGGAATTCTAATTACAGGCTTCACGTTTAGCTAATCGCTTTCTGGTTGCCAATATTGTAGTTAGAGAGCCAGTGTTGAGAACGGCAAACAGCATAAATACAAAACATTTATTCTATTATTCCACCCGCCGCCCCAAAAGATGTTCAATAGTGCTGTCAGCTGCAACCATCGTCGACCAATTGAAGCGTTTTCCTTATCAGTGTCGTACACATTCCTCGTTACATTCAAAGAGGTAATGGAAATGAGCGTTTGGCGTCACTGGCCGGGAGGCCCCTTGCGGGGCAGATCCCGTCGCCTTGGTGCAGGTCTTATTACATTCGACGCCACATTGGGCGACCTGCGAGCCGGATGGGGATGAAATGCTGACGAAGACAACGCAACACCCAGTCTCTGAGTGGAGAAAATCCCCAACCCAGCCGGGAATCGAACCCGGGCCCGTAGGACGGCAATCCGTCACGCTGACCACTCAGCTATCGGGGCGGACAAGAGGTAATAAAACAGTGCAGGTAAGGCAGTCATTGCTTGAACGACAGCTTACAGTTCTGAAAATGGTCCGCAGTCTAAATTCTTTTAAGCGAAACCATAAAGTAGAATTAATTTCATATACGCCGATTTATTTGAAGGAGGCAACAAATAATCCATAGTAAGCGTTTGAACACACAAATTTATTTCACGACTTCTTGCCATGAAGTAGAAAATAGCTACATAAAATACTGTAGAGGGACTTATTCTAAAATGACTAAACTGATAAAGTGTTCTTGCAGTTTTCCTAATAAGGATGGTGTAGTTAAAATTTCAATACTTATATACCCCTATTAATGATGCAATCCTGTTAACGTAGTAAATGACCGACATCATTTTAAAAAACAGCTGAAACATTATTCCCAAGCATTTGTCCTAGTTTAACACTAATGACAGTGTAACTCATCACAAGGATAACAGAGAAATGCCTAACGAATAAGTCTATAATAAGCCACAAGAGACCAAGGGTTCTTCACATCAAACTACTGAGCATCCAGACCCGACAACGAATATAAGTGTCAGTTGAATTGAGACTCTGCAGTGGCTACAGAGGATGACAGGATGTTGCCGAATCAACCGTAATGCCCATCTAGAATCGTTGGTTAACAAAAGGTAAAATAAAAATATAGCTCGACTTATTTATGAAATATATTTATAAGATATAGTCATAGAGTTTATTTATCACCTGGAAAAAATTCAAGCAACATCATGTAACATTTTTAGTGTGACATTTTTCCTAAAAAGACTTTGCTTGTAGGATTTTGTGCTTTTGGTGTTCACGAAACGTTCCACCTGAACGATCACTTTGTTGTCGTTCTGGAAATGGTCTCTCCATTCGAAGAGAGAGGTAGAAGCTACTGGGTGCTGGGCCAGCACTACCATGACAGATGACTGTTGGCTCTTCGTCCTTTCGGCGGTGATGAATTCACATGTTTCCAGTGCCTGTGTCAATGACACTGAGTACATTTCCATTGTGATTAATCAGCTTAAGAAATACTCTAATTTGGCGTGACACTGCGGCCTCAGTTCGACGGACTTTATTAAATGTGTGTGAGCCCGACGCGAAACCCAGCGGTCTTTGACCTCTGTCGTGTTCAAAATGTCGTGCAAGATGTTGAAACGTGTGGTTTGATTTTCACTTTGTCCACTCTAACCTCGATTTCTTTATTAAGCCGTTTCAGCTACTGCCATCATCGGATCTGTGTGATCGAAGGAAGAAAGTAAGAATTGTTAGTTACACATTACCCAGCAACAACATATGAAAGCAAAATTTAACAAATTAGAAATGTCATGCACCAAAACTTACCAACTGTTGAACAATGAACGGTGTCAACTTCAATAAAATTATGCCTGAGCGGCGCGTCTACAGTCGCCTTGGCTCGAAAGTTACAGTAATACAAGTTCTAGCCGACAACTGGTCACACATATGAAGTGGCAGACATTCTTTGACTTACAAAAATACTCTAACGTACCGTTAGTATCAATTAGAGACCGTGGTAGAAGCCGAAACGACATTATAAGCAGGGAAATAAATTAAGCAATGTAGACAGCTTTATCTCCAAAAATCCACAGTGATTTCAAAATTTTTCAGGAAATCGAACTGCTTTATTAGTCAACATGTAATGTTACATCGCTGTTCACCTTCACCTTCAGACGCAAGAAAGGAATTATCGTACAATACTTCCCTTTATCAATGACCATTTTTTTTGGATTTATAACAGTGTGCTACGGTCCTGTGGCACAGGGACTGCAAAAACAAAAACACGTCAAGTAACTCCATTTAACCCAGCTAGGTGAAATTACTTCAATCACAGCCTTCTCATAAGCAAACCTACGCAATGGATAAACTTCAGTATTGATTGGCTTTGAATGTATTGTAGTGTAGAGCAAAAGAAGAGATATGCACCTACCGTAATTAATGGGGTGAAAAACCACTTTGAAAAAAAAAATGAGTTTAATATTTCTGAATGAATAGCTTTGAAACAGTAAAAGATTTAAAAAACACTTCAAATGAAAGTTATGTCGTTTTTAATGTATTTGACAATGGTGTATACAGATCTGTCGAAAAAGCAATTTTTTCGAAATTCCTCGTGCTTGGCACACAAAATCAAAGTGCATTCAGCATATTTTTTTGACCCAAGAAATCCTGCACTTCCTCTTTATTTCAAATATAAAACTATTAAATCTGGAAACGTTACCGACACAAGATTGAAAGATAAATAAAAGAAATATGTATAAATAACAATGTATGTAGACTATAGATTTAGAATTTATTTAACTGGTAAACATTCGACCATTGCAACTGGCTTTGAAGCAGTCATATCTTGTGCACATACAGCAATATGGAGATATTTCTATACATCTTTGGAATACAACTCCATGATATATGACTGAATTTGATATTAACGATGCTGTAAGTTCTGCTGATCGTCAAATGTCGAAATGAAAAACAAAATAGTGTGGGAAATTTCAAAGAAGAATCGCTTTTTCGACAAATCTGGGTGCACCCGTGTAAAATATATTAAAAACAAAGGAACTTTTATTTCAAGGTTCTTTATACCTGTTACCGTTGCAGTGGTGTTCATTCAGAAATATTAAGCTCAATTTTTTTCAAGGGAATTTTTCACACTCTTAACGACAATGGGGGCTCGTGTAAAAGAAATTTGTATTTCTTATTTTGCTCAACAGTACAACATATTCAAAGCCGATCAAAATTGAAGTGTATCGTTTGGGTACTTTTACTTGTCAGATAATTAAATACACACAATAAGCTGAGCAGCTCTTACGTCAAATACTCGGAAACGACAGTGAGCGAGAACGAACAATAGCTTTAGCAACAGCTTCTGTCCAGTTTACTCATCTCTGAATAGTGACCTTGTAGACTGTACTTAGTCAAGTAATCAACGTTTTTGTACTAACAATATACATATGCTCCACTTAGTTTGGAGAAAACTTCCTAGTTTGGGGCTCAGTCTGGTCGTGTACAGTCGAAAGCTCTCTCTTCACTATGAGCAGTGTGTATGTACATGGAATTGCCGTCTCAAGTTAGAGACTGCCGCCGTGTTCGCCCTGCCAACCCCCCACCCCCCAGCGCCCCCAACCGTGCGCTGCCCCTCCGCGGCTCATTAGAGGTGAAGGTGGCAGGCGAAGTCTGCCCCAAATACCAGCCGTTGCTGCCGCCGCCGTCCAAATGTCAGCCGTGACATCCGTGACGCGGCCCTCTGAGTTATTTCATTTTCCAAGCAGCACCCTCCGCCCGCCTGCCTGGAATCCGCTATGAGCAGTGAACACGTGCACAGCTGCAGGCGACGAGCACAGCCGCAGGCGCGCCGCGGCAATCCCGGCGCGCAGGTCGACCATTTCCGCGGGCCGCCCCATCTCTTCTGCCGGCTGTTCTACGTGCGCTGCGGGTAGCGTCGCCGTCCCGGAAAGCCCAGGCTGCGGTTTCAAGTCCAGACGTGGCAACTATGTGTACGCATTCTACGTACATTACAACGTAATGCAAGGGGGTACACAAAAGAAATCGAACTAATGTTTTGGAGAGCAGAGCTTTTGAGTACGCATTTTATGTATATTACAACGTAATACGAGGGGTATCCAAAGGAAACCGAACTAATGAACTTTTGTAGTACCGAGTTCTGCGGTAGGAGTGCATGGGTCGAGCATTTCAGAGTTAGTAAGCTGTGTGCCGTCGCCGAAGGAGGACAGGACCAGTTTCGGCAGAGTTTATGGTGACAACTGTTTCGTGTAATTTTCGTTTTTGCAATGGATGGTTTTCGTGAACAGTGTATAGCAGTGAAATTCAGCATTTTCCTCGGATAATATGGAAGAGAAACTATTGAAACATTAAAAACGGCGTACAGGAACGATACTATGGGGACCACTGGAGTTTCCTAGAGGCATTCCCATTTCGCAAATGGTGAAATGTCAGTTGATGACAAATCTCATTCTGGTTGTCCTTCCACGGCATCAAAATGTTGAAAACATTCATGCAGTTATCAACAAATATCTGGAACGGATCATTTAAGAAGATGTGGACCTGTCGGGAGTGCCTCGGAGTTCATTACAGCCAATTGTGACAGACAATTTGGGAATGAAAAGGGTGGCTGCCAGATTCGTGCCCCAATCGATGATTTCTGAACAAAAACTTCGCGTGGAAGCATACTGTGCTTCGAAAGAAAGAGTCCTGAGACTATTCAAACTTATTGTTGGTGACGAGGAAGACTTCAAGTTCGCCTCGACCCAAGAAAAGTAGTTAGGTGAAATAAAACAATAAAACAATGCTGACTTGTTTTTCTCGATGTGAGACGAGTTTTCCATCTGGAGAATCTGTTCCGCAAGGTCAGACAGTTAACCAGGCTTTCTGCTTGAAGTTTTGAATGTGCAACAGTGTGCAAAGGAAGTGGCCTCATGAGTGACAACCGGATGAATGGTTTTTCCATCATCACAATGCCCCTGCTCACACAGCCATGTCTGTACGATAATTCTTGACCGAAAATGGTATGACCCCTGTTCCCCGCCGCCCTTGCTCATCTGACCTTGCCCTGTGTGAATTTTTTTTATTTCATTGAATGAAAAGAGACATGAAAGGAAAGCATGTGTTCATATTGCTGCGGAGCTGCCAAAAGATGAATTTATACCATGTTTTGACAAATCGAATAAACAATTAGACAAGTGGATTAATGCAAGTGGAGAGTACTTTGAAGGGGGTGAAAGTTTGTGCTTAAATGTGAAAAAACAATTTACAAAAAATAATTTCGATTTCTTTTGGGTACACACACATATACAGAGTACAGTACAATAAAACTTCTGCTGCCAGAAATATTAACCTTCAGTAGCTTAAAATGAAAATTTTGTATGATTCATCTATTGGTTTCTATCACTCACGAAATCTTATACAACTTTCACAACACAGGAACGTACGTGGCAGTTCTCTGGGAGGTGAGCCATGTAAGTATTGCGGGCTATGATCGTGCTGACTGTCTCTCAAAATTTCCGCAATGGATCTACCATGAATACAAACCCCAGAACCAAACTCATTTGAGACGAGGTGCCGTACCCTACTAAAATGGAAGAAGAGTGGATGACAAAATCCGACCTAAGACTCTTCCCACAATAAAATAAAGAATATCAGTCTTCTCGAAGAGAAACTTCTTTGTTTTGTTTTAGGGCGCAAAACTGCTATGGTCATTAGCGCCCGGTCCGTGACTTAGGAAACAGTAAAAAAACGAAAAAGGAAACCAGCAGCAATGGGAACGAAACTCAAAAAATTGGAGAAACTAAAAGCAGAAGGAAAGCTTAAAAATACACTACAGAAAGGGGTTGGCTGTTCCCAAAAAAAAGCTTCTAATGACTGATGTCATTTCACTGGCACTAAGAAACTCGAGAACGCGATGGGCCGAGCGCGTGTCATCTGCTAAAATTGACGATATATCAGGCGACAGCTGTAGACGGGCGCGTAACGGAGTAAAATAGGGGCACTCAATTAAAAGGTGTCTTACCGTCCACAGCTGAGAGCAGTGGGGACAGAGTGGGGGAGGATCGCCGCTTAAAGGATGTCGATGGCTAAAAAGACAGTGCCCTATCCGGAGTCTAGTTAAAATTACCTCCTCCCGACGACGCGTTCGGGAGGAAGAGGTCCAAGCACAAGGAAGAGCTTTCACGTCCCGCAAATTTATTATGGGGAAGTGTCGACCAATGTGCGTGCCATAAAAGAACAACACGACGACATAAAGCGCTCCGTAGATCGGCGAAGGGAATCGATTGAATAGCTGGCCGAAGAAGAGAGACTGCAGCCTTGGCCACCATATCAGCCGCCTCATTTCCACAGATTCCAACGTGTCCCGGGAGCCAGAGGAACGCCACCGAGACGCCCCTCCCCCCCCCCCCCCCCCCAGGTGAAGCAAGCGCAGACAGTTCTGAATCCGGTGGACCAGAGGGTGGACAGGGTAAAGAGCTTGGAGACTGAGGAGAGAGCTGAGAGAATCTGAGCAGATAACATACTGTATCCGCTGATGGCGGCGGATGTAGTGGACAGCCTGGAGAACAGCGTAAAGCTCCGCAGTATAAACCGAACACAGGTCGGGAAGCCGAAATTGATTTGTGGTGTCGTCAACAATATAGGCACTCCCTACACCAAACGATGTTTTTGAGCCATCAGTGTAAATAAATGTGGCTTCCGTCATTTGTGCACATAGAGCAGAAAATGCCCGACGATAAACAAGTGAAGGGGTACCATCCTTGGGAAACTGATAAAGGTCACAGAGCAGGCAGATCCGGGGGCGGAGACAAGGCGGTGCTGTACCCCAAGTTGTCAAGAAGGTTTTAGGAAAGCGGAAGGAAAGAGAATGGAGCAGTCGACGGAAGCGGACTCCCGGTGGTAGTAGCGAGGAGGGGCGGCCTGCATACCCTACACCAAAGGAGGCGTCGAAAAAAATGTCATGGGCCGGATTAGTAGGCATGGAAGACAGATGGCTAGCATAACGACTCAGAAGGACTGCTCGCCGATTGGACAGCGGAGGTTCAGCAGTCTCAGCATAAAGGCTTTCCACAGGGCTGGTGTAAAAAGCTCCAGACACTAAACGTAATCCACGGTGGTGGATAGAGTCGAGACGCCGAAGAATAGACGGCCGAGCGGAGGAGTAGACTATGCTTCCATAGTCCAATTTCGAGCGCACTAAGACGCGATAGAGGCGGAGAAGGACCACTCGGTCCGCTCCCCAGGAGGTACCATTCAGGACACAGAGGGTGTTGAGGGATCGCAAACAGCGAGCCGAAAGATAGGAAACGTGGGAGGACTAGCACAGTTTTCTGTCAAACATAAGACCCAAGAATTTAGCGACGTCTGAAAACGGAAGGTTGACAGGACCTAGATGTAAGGAGGGCGGAAGAAACTCGTTACGTCGCCAAAAATTAACACAAACGGTCTTACTGGGAGAAAAACGGAAGCCGGTTTCGATGCTCCAAGAGTGGAGGCGATCGAGACATCCTTGAAGGCGTCGTTCAAGAAGGCTGGTCCGTTGAGAGCTGTAGTAGATCGCAAAATCGTCCACAAAGAGGGAGCCCGATACATCATCAGGAAGGAGACAATCCATAATTGGATTTATGGCAATGGCAAACAGTACAACACTCAGCACGGAACCCTGGGGTACCCCGTTTTCTTGGGAGGAAGTACGGGCGAGAGTATTGTTCACCCGCACTCGAAATGTGCGCTCTGCCATAAATTCGCGAAGAAAAAGGGGCAGACGACCTCGAAAGCCCCAAGAGAACAGTGTGCGGAGGATGCCTGTCCTTCAACAGGTATCGTATGCTCTCTCCAGATCAAAAAATATTGCTACTGTTTGGCGTTTCCGGAGAAAATTGTTCATGATATAAGTGGAGATAGCAACAAGATGGTCAACTGCAGAACGATGCTTTCGGAAACCGCATTGGGCAGGTGTTAAAAGACTGCGGGACTCCAGCCACCAAGCTAAACTGCAATTCACCAGACGCTCCAAAACCTTACACACACTACTCGTTAGAGAAATGGGGCGATAGCTAGAGGGGAGATGTTTGTCCTTTCCAGGTTTCGGAACAGGAACGACGATAGCTTCCCGCCATCGTCTGGGAAAAGTACTGTCAGTCCAAATTCGATTATAAAGGCGAAGGAGGTAACGGAGACTATGGGTTGGTAAATGCAGCACCATTTGGACGTGGATACCATCCGGTCCTGGGGCGGAGGAGCGAGAAGAAGAGAGTGCATGTTGGAATTCCCGCATGGAGAAAACAGTATTGTAGCTTTCGCCATTTTGAGAGGAGAAAGCAAGAGGTCGCACTTCCGCTGCACGTTTCTTCGGGAGAAACGCTGGCGGGTAATTTGAAGAGCTCGAAATTTCAGCAAAGTGCTGACCCAATGAGTTAGAAATTGCGACGGGGTCCACTAATGTGTCATGCGCAACAGTGAGCCCAGAGACCGGGGAGAAACTAGGCGCACCTGATAACCGTCGAAGCCGACTCCAAACTTCCGAGGAGGGAGTGAAGGTGTTAAATGAGCTAATAAAGAATTTCCAGCTTGCCTTCTTGCTATCGTGGATGACGCGACGTCATCGTGCTCGGAACTGCTTATAGCGGATACAGTTGGCCAAAGTAGGATGGCGGCGGAAAACGCGAAGAGCACGTCGCCGCTCACGTATTGCGTCACGGCACGCCTCGTTCCACCAAGGAACTGGGGGGCGCCGGGCCAATTCGGAGGTGCTGCGTGGTATTGAACGTTCCGCAGCTGTAAGAATAACGTCGGTTATATGTGTGACCTAGTCGTCGACGCTGGGAAAGTGACGGTCATCGAATGTTGCTAGAGACGAAAAAAGGGTCCAATCGGCTTGGGCAAACTTCCAGCGTCGCGGGCGCATATATGGCAGTTGAGGCTGCAGTCTAAGGACACATGGAAAGTGGTCACTCGAGTGTGTATCGTCAAGGGTGAACCATTCGAAGCGCCGAGCTAGCGGAACAGTACCGACGGAAAGGTCCAAGTGAGAGAAATTTGTCGTGGAGGCAAACAAAAATGTAGGGACCCCAGTGTTGAGGCAAACTAGATCTGCTTGGTGGAAGACGTCTAGCAATAGTGAGCCACGTGGACAAGGATGTGGAAATCCCCAAAGCGGGTGGTCGGCATTGAAGTCCCCAACCAGCAAATAGGGGGGTGGAAGCTGACCAAGAAGATGAAGGAGATCAGCTCGTGCCATTAGTGTGGACGATGGAATGTATACAGTACAAAGAGAAAAGGTATATCCAAAAAGGGAAATACGGACAGCGACAGCTTGGAAGGAAGTGTTTAAGTGGATTGGGTGATAATGGAGAGTATCATGGGGAAAAATCATGAGTCCTCCATGGGCTGGAGTGCCTTCAACAGAAGGGAGATCAAATCGGACAGACTGAAAATGGGGGAGAACAAAGCAGTCACGGGGACGCAGCTTTGTTTCCTGAAGACAAAAGATGACAGGCCAGTAGGAATGTAAGAGGATCGACAATTCATCCCGGTTGGCTCGAATGCCGTGGATATTCCAGTGGATAATGGACATAGGGTGAACGTAAAATGGAGGAATGCGATCAAGGTTGCTGTCAACTCATCGACTGCTCAGAGCTTGCGACCGACAGCATGGAATGGCATTCAGCCCAAGGCAGAAGATCCTGATCCATAGGTTGTTCTGGAGCAGCTCCTGCCACCAGCGATCAGTCGGTTGATCGGCGCCAGCAGTGCGCCTCGGCGACACAGAAGACGGCTGAGGGCGATTTCCGCCAGGTGGTGCTGTAGATGGGACACGCCTTGGCGGAGAAGGAGATGAACTGGGTTTCTTAGTAGCCTTCTTGGAAATATGATGCTTAGATGGAGGAGGAACCGATGGTTGTGAAGTTTGGGTATGTAAAAATTTCTTCACGAGTACGCTCTTTTTTCGAAATATTGGTGTCTGACTTTCGGGCTCGAGATTTAGCAGAACCTGATGAAGGGTGAACCATAGAGTGGGCAGGCGAAAGTGGTGAGGTTGACTGGGCGATCTTTGCGCTGGCCAATCTGACGACTGTGGCACTAAATATGAGGTCGTAAGTCTGCGTGGCCGCCTCCTTTGTTGGTCGAGGAGAAGCAAGGACAGTGCTGTATTTTCCTGTCTGAGGCATGGTGGGCTGTCGACTGGCGAATAATTTTCGAGCAGCAAAGGTCGACACCTTTTCCTTCACTCTGATTTCCTGGATGAGTTTTTCGTCTTTAAAACGGGGCAATCTCGAGAGGAAGCAGCTTGGTCAACCATACAGTTGATGCAGCGAGGGGATGGAGGTGGACAAGCACCCTCATGGGCATCCTTGCCACACGTAACATTTGGCCAGATTGGAACAGGACTGGCTGGTGTGATTGAACCGCTGACACCGATAGCAACGCGTAGGGTTTGGGACGTAAGGGCGAACTGAAATTATCTCATAGCCTGCTTTGACTTTCGATGGGAGTTGAACTTTGTCAAATGTCAAGAAGACAGTGAGGGTTGGAATGATGTTCATGTCAACCCTTCTCATAACTCTATGAACAGCCGTTACGCCCTGGTCAGACAGGTAGTGATGAATTTATTCGTCAGACAATCCATCGAGGGAGCGTGTATAAACGACTCCACGCGAGGAATTTAAAGTGCGGTGCACTTCAACCTGGACAGGGATGGTGTGGAGTAGTGAAGTATGCAGCAATTCTTTTGCCTGGAGGGCACTGACTGTTTCTAACAACAAGGTGCCATTCCGTAATCTGGAACAAGACTTTACAGGACCTGCAATTGCGCCGACACCTTTTCTGAATAATGGAAGGGTTGACTGTGGAGAAGTCGTGACCTTCGTCAGACCGAGAAACATCAAGGAACTGTGGCAACGATGGAAGAACTGTCCGTGGCTGAGACTCAGCGAACTTACTCTTGTGAGCAGACATAGTGGAAGGTGAGGAAACCATTGTGGAAGAATCCTCCATGATTACCGGCGTCTCCCATGGCGCGCTCCTCCCTTGTGGGGGCCCTCACTGAGGGCACTCCCGCCTTAGGTGATTGTTCACACCTCAGGTCACACCTCCCGACAAACGGACGGAGGGACCAATCGGCACTTTCGGAAGGTATCAGCTCGGGTAATCACCCCTCCCTGGGCCTGGCCGTTACCCGGGGGTACGTGTCCTACCTGTCTACCCGGGGCAGGGAATTACGCGTTACCCCGTCACTGGCTACGCACGAAAATGCGTGGGTCGGCCTTCAGACACGCACAGGGAGGAAGAAAGAAAGGGAAAAACAAGGAAAGCGAAAGGAAAGAAGAGAGGTCTCAAACGCCACGGCGGAGAAATGGGTAAAGAGAAGAGGTAAGGAAAAGAGAGGGACAAAGGAAGGATGAAGACATACAAGCAGGGAAGGCGAAGAATGCGTTAAATTAACGAGCGTCCATCTCCAGACGTAGGCACAAACCATAGTCCCAGAGGGGGAGAGGGAAGGAAAGAGCCAGAGGTGAGGGGAGGGGGGGCGAAGATGGGGGATAGGGAAGGATGCGGAAAAGGAAGGTATGCAGCCCGGAAAGGAAGGAGGGCCACATTAGCTCGGGGTCCCATGCTCGCTACGCATGTATCCGCAAAAGAGTTGGGGACCCCCTGGGGGGTCGAAGAGAAACTGTTGTCTTATCCAGCATCCATTCTGTTCATACGTACCTCATACACTGCTACATATTAGGGCAAGGGAAGCTTCCCTAGAGTATCTGTGAAGCAACTCTTGCAGACTGCCATATCCATAATTCGGATAAAGAGGTTACAGGATCAACAACAGAAGTAAAACAATGGCAATGGAAAGTAGTCAAATTACATTAGGTGATGCTGAGGGAATTATAGATACCAAGAATAGTAGATAAATTTTGTCATTTGTGCAGCGAAACTACTGATGATGGCCTAAGTAAAGAGGAAAAAAAATCTAGAGACTGCCAGTAGGGAGACAAGCGTTTCCGAAATAGAATAATGTTGACATTGTTTATAAATTGAAATGTTAGGAATTTTCAGAAAGTCCTTTTCTGGATTGCAGCCTTGTTCGGACATGAAACATGGATGATAAACAGTTCAGACGCAGTGAGAATGGAAGCGCTTGAAGACAAAGGTGCATATGCACTGGCTTACGGTAGACAGAACATCCTAATGATGCATCCCCTCATCCATCCACTATCCTAGTAACCAAGACGTCCAAAAACAGTAAGCAACTATCCTTCTCTATTTCCATCGTGAATTGGATATTTTTGTGAACTGAATTCAGATGTTGCAAGAAACATGACCGCTCTTCATCATCACTAAGTAAGTGTCACGTACATATCACCAGATGACTTTCGTTGTAAGTTCTTCTACACTGCCTGCTCACGATTCATTGTTGTTGTTGTTGTTGTTTTTATTTTCCTTGTGCCTTTGCCCAGCGTCGGCGTGGAGTCGCCAAGGTTATTAACTGATTTGTCGTGATTAAGAGGTGGCCGGACGTCCTTTTTGTCGCCACTTCGTTACCTTTGGGAGGGAATACACGGAGTTGTCAAAAGTCATGGGATAACGGGATGCACACGTACCGTATCGTGTATACAGGTATAAAAGGGTAGCTCTCATTTGTACTCAGGTGATTCATGAGGAAAGGTTCTCGATGTCATTATGGCCTCACGACGGGTATTAACAGACTCTGAACGCGGATTTGTAGTTGGAGCTAGACGTATTTTGGAAATCGTTAGGGAATTCAAGATTCCACCATCCATAGTGACGAGAGTGTGCCGAGAATATCGTATTTCAGACATTACCAAAGACAATGCAGTGGCCGACAGCCTTCACTTAATGACAGAAAGCAGTAGTGTCTACATAGAGTTGTCAGTGCTAACAAACAAGCAACACTGCGTGAAATAGCTTCAGAAATCAATGTGGGACGTACCGTGAACGTACCAGTTAAGACAGTGCGGCGCAATTTTGGCTTTAATGGACTCTGGCAGCAGGCGACCAACGCGAGTGCCTTTGCTAACAGCACGACATCGGCTGTCAACAGCTCGTGATCGTATCGGTTGGACTATAAACGACTGAAAATCCGTGACCTGGTCAGATGAGACCGCATTTCAGTTGGTAACAGCTGCTGGAAGGGTTCTTGTGTGGGCAGGCCCCACGGCGCCATGGAACCAAGTTGTCATCAATGCACTGTGCAAGCTGGGGGTGGCTCCGTAATAGGGTGGGTTGTGTTTACATAGAAGAGACTGGGTCCTCTTGTCAGACTTAACCAATCATTGACTGTAAATAGTTATGTTCCGCTACTTGGAGGGCATTTGGAACCATTCATGGACTTCGTGCTCCCATACAACGACGGAATTTTTATGGATGAGAATGCGCCGTGTCATCGGCCCACAATTATTCGCAAATGATTTAAAGAACATTTTGCACAGTTCGAGCGAATCGTTTGGCCACCCAAATTACCTGACGGGAATCCTACTAATCATTTATTGGACATAATCGAGAGGTCGCTGAAGAATGAGATTTTCACTCTGCAGCAGAGTGTGCGCTGATATGAAACTTCCTGGCAGATTAAAACTGTGTGCCGGACCGAGACTCGAACTCGGGACCTTTACCTTTCGCGGGCAAGTACTCTACCATCTGAGCTACCCAAGCACGACTCACGACCCGTCCTCACAATTTCCATTTGCCAGTACCTCGTCTCCTACATTCCAAACTTCACAGAAGCTCTTCTGCGAACCTTGCAGAACTACCACTCCTGGAAGAAATGATATTGCGAAGACAGGTTCGCAGAAGAGCTTCTGTGAAGTTTGGAAGATAATAGACGAGGTACTGGCAGAATGGGAGTTGTGGGGATGGGTCGTGAGTCGTGCATGGGTAGCTCAAATGGTAGAGCACTTGCCCGCGAAAGGCAAAAGTCCCGAGTTCTAGTCTCGGTCCGGCAGACAGTTTTAATCGGCCAGGAAGTTTCAGATCAGTGAATGCTGCACCTGCAACACTTTCGTACATATACGGCTATAGAGACATGGCTCTGTTTCTGCAGGGGGCTTACACGACATGTTGACTTCAAGCCAAGTTGAGTTGCTGCACTACGCTGTGCGGAAGGAGGTTGCCACGATATTAGGAGATATCCAATGGCTTTTGTCACCTCAGTTTATGTGCCCCACCACTGCGTGTGTACAGTGTTATTCATGTGAAAGTGAGCATAAGTTTTCTAAATGTTCGCGAAGCATGTAAGTGAGGTGGAACTTGAGTAAGAGCCTGGCATTCACCTTGTAGGATGTGGAAAACGGCCTAAAAGCCACATCCACGCTGGCTGCCACACTTACACTCTTCGTTAATCCGCCAGACGGATTCGATCGAGGGCCGGCCCTCTTTCCAGTCCGAGGAGAAGCGCCCTAACACACACGGCTATCCAGAGGGATATGCTTTATTATTGTACTTACAGACTATAGTCAATGTGTCAACTATTGCAAACATAATGTAGCGATACAGCATCGATGTATAAAAGTAATAAAATTCAGATTACAACTCAATGCTCAGGTGAGGGACATGTGTCTCACATACACACCCCGGAATGGTCATTGTGTTTCGCAACAATATAGGAATTGAGTCCGCCTTGATGCAAAACACTTCTTGTTATTTGTTTTAACAAAAATTGTTTTGTATCAAGGTGGACTCGCAATTCCTGTGTTACTGATTTTCTATCCAAACACAGACCAAAAGGAAGTGTTCCAAGATGTTATCATTATGTTTAGTTCATTCAGCGAAGAGATGTTAAACCTAGTGCATAGTTGAAGGAAGTGGCTTCCTTGCGAAACAGAACAGAGCACAGTGGGATGTGGGCAGTAAATTTTGTCATTTCATTCCATTTTGGGTTTGTGGAGAGGATGAAGCTACAACCTTAAGTCGTGTGTGAAGCCAGTGAACTGACAATTTCGAGCAGATACCGGATTACTCAGACCTTACTGCTGAATGCTTATCACTTTTTTCGTAATTTTTCTGTACAGGATTTTTACTTCTACGTCTACATCAACATTTATACTCCGCAAGCCACCCAACGGTGTGTGGCGATTTTAGCTTCGGTGTTTCTATCAGCGCTTGAAGTTCCGGTACTTTACCAATGCAGCCTTGACAGTTTACAATTACAATACCGATTGCTGCTTGGTCCCCGCATGTCCTGACTTTGCCTCGCACCCTTTGAGGCTGTACTTGCCTGAGGCCATCTAACCTAAGAAACCGCCCAGTCCACGCCACACAACCCCTGCTACCCATGTAGCTGCTTGCTGTGTGTAGTGGACTCCTGACCTATCCAGCGGATCCCGAAACCCCACCACCCTATGGCGCATGACGAGGAATCTGCAGCCCACACGGTCGCAGAACCATCTAAGCCTCTGATTCAGACACTCCACTCGGCTCTGTACCAAAGGTCCACAGTCAGTCCTGTCGACGATGCTGCAGATGGTGAGCTCTGCTTTCATGCCGCTAGTGAGACTGGCAGTCTTCACCAAATCAGATAGCCGCCAGAAGCCAGAGAGAATTTCCTCCGATCCATAGCGACACACATCATTAATGCCGACATGAGCGACCACCTGCAGATGGGTGAACCCTGTACCCTTCATGGCATCCGGAAGGACCTTTTCCACATCTGGAATGACTCCCCCCAGTATGCACACGGAGTGCACATTGGTTTTCTTCCCCTCTCTTGCAGCCGTATCTCTAAGGGGCCCCATTACGCGCCTGACATTGGAGCTCCCAACTACCAGTAAGCCCACCCTCTGCGACTGCCTGGATCTTGCAGACTGAGGGGCAACCTCTGGAACAGGACAAGCAGCCATGTCCGGCCGAAGATCAGTATCAGACTGAGACAGAGCCTGAAACCGGTTCGTCAGACAAACTGGATAGGCCTTCCGTTCAGCCCTCTGGAATGTCTTTCGCCCCCTGCCACACCCCGAGACGACCTCCCACATTACCACAGTATCCCGGGCAGCCACAGTCTTAGTCCGATCAGGGGATGCGTGGGACGAGATGGCCGTCCCCGACAAACCCCCATCCGGACCCCCACAGTGATGCCCATTGGCAACAGCCTCAAGCTGTGTGACCGAAGCCAACACTGCCTGAAGCTAGGAGCGAAGGGATGCCAACTCAGCTTGCATCCGAACACAGCAGTTGCAGTCTCTATCCATGCTAAAAACTGTTGTGCAAAGGACGTCTGAACTAATCTACAGAGAGCACAAACAAATCGACACAAAATTTAAACGGTTATTAAAATACAAGGTTGCCTAGTAAATGCAGTAATGCTGCTACTTGCGCACTGCTGACACACTGCTCGGCGGCGGAAGGAGACTATGCGATTTTACACTATTCAGGTACTAAAACGCGATGCTACAACTCTCAAATACTATAATACGCCCGAAATTTATGAATTAAACAATGCAAGTACCAAAAACACGCAAAGAAATTAAGAATTAAACTATGTAACAAATACACTCCTGGAAATTGAAATAAGAACACCGTGAATTCATTGTCCCAGGAAGGGGAATCTTTATTGACACATTCCTGGGGTCAGATACATCACATGATCACACTGACAGAACCACAGGCACATAGACACGGGCAACAGAGCATGCACAATGTCGGCACTAGTACAGTGTATATCCACCTTTCGCAGCAATGCAGGCTGCTATTCTCCCATGGAGACGATCGTAGAGATGCTGGATGTAGTCCTGTGGAAAGGCTTGCCATGCCATTTCCACCTGGCGCCTCAGTTCGACCAGCGTTCGTGCTGGACGTGCAGACCGCGTGAGACGACGCTTCATCCAGTCCCACACATGCTCAATGGGGGACAGATCCGGAGATCTTGCTGGCCAGGGTAGTTGACTTACACCTTCTAGAGCACGTTGGGTGGCACGGGATACATGCGGACGTGCATTGTCCTGTTGGAACAGCAAGTTCCCTTGCCGGTCTAGGAATGGTAGAACGATGGGTTCGATGACGGTTTGGATGTACCTGCACTATTCAGTGTCCCCTCGACGATCACCAGTGGTGTACGGCCAGTGTAGGAGATCGCTCCCCACACCATGATGCCGGGTGTTGGCCCTGTGTGCCTCGGTCGTATGCAGTCCTGATTGTGGCGCTCACCTGCACGGCGCCAAACACGCATACGGCCATCATTGGCACTAAGGCAGAAGCGACTCTCATCGCTGAAGACGACACGTCTCCATTCGTCCCTCCATTCACGCCTGTCGCGACACCACTGGAGGCGGGCTGCACGATTTGGGGCGTGAGCGGAAGACGGCCTAACGGTGTGCGGGACCGTAGCCCAGCTTCATGGAGACGGTTGCGAATGGTCCTCGCCGATACCCCAGGAGCAACAGTGTCCTTAATTTGCTGGGAAGTGGCGGTGCCGTCCCCTACGGCACTGCGTAAGATCCTACGGTCTTGGCGTGCATCCGTGCGTCGCTGCGGTCCGGTCCCAGGTCGACGGGCACATGCACCTTCCGCCGACCACTGGCGACAACATCGATGTACTGTGGAGACCTCACGCCCCACGTGTTGAGCAATTCGGCGGTACGTCCACCCGGCCTCCCGCATGCCCACCATACGCCCTCTCTCAAAGTCCGTCAACTGCACATACGGTTCACGTCCACGCTGTCGCGGCATGCTACCAGTGTTAAAGACTGCGTTGGAGCTCCGTATGCCACGGCAAACTGGCTGACACTGACGGCGGCGGTGCACAAATGCTGCACAGCTAGCGCCATTCGACGGCCAACACCGCGATTCCTGGTGTGTCCGCTGTGCCGTGCGTGTGATCATTGCTTGTACAGCCCTCTCGCAGTGTCCGGAGCAAGTATGGTGGGTCTGACACACCGGTGTCAATGTGTTCTTTTTTCCATTTCCAGGAGTGTAAGTGAGCTAGGAGTATACGACTTTCTGCTGGCAGCTGCTTATCCAACGGTGGCAGGGAGCACACTGACTGTGACCATCGGACACTGGCCGTTCAAAACCAACTGACTGGGGCACTGGTTCGACGCCATACACTGGTGGTACATATGATACTCAGAGCTTCAAGATGGTTCAAATGGCTCTGAGCACTATGGGACTTAACTTCTGAGGTCATCAGTCCCCTAGAATTTAGAACTACTTAAACCTAACTAACCTAAGGACATCACACATATCCATGCCCGATTCAGGATTCGAACCTGCGACCGTAGTGGTCGTGCGGTTCCAGACTGTAGCGCCTAGAACAGCTCGGCCACCCTGGCCGGCTCTGACAGCTTCTTGGGTCGAGAAACCTCTAGGGTTTTCGGTCGTATCTAATCCAACTTACCATATAGTAATAACTGTATACATTTCAGACGCTACTACAGGACCGGAACTGCAAAACCAGCGTTGTTAAGACTTGGTATACAAACTAAAAGTGTGACGGATTAGAGTGTCATTACGTTCCTGCGATGCGGACTTATGTCTGAAGGATTTTCTGGAAAGGGAGCTCTACTTTACGGAGTTTAAGAACTATTCCCTTGGCCAACTCCACATGCCCGACTTCAGCAGCACAACGGCAGATCACACGCCGCGAGAAATATGTAACGTTTCTTCTGTGAAAGATATGCATGTTTCTTTAATCTATAATTCTCGCAGAGGACTGGTAACAGTTTTGGAGGAACCTCCAGCAAGCACTTTTGATGCTTACCAAGAAGATCCTCCAGGCCATATTTGATTAGTTTTAGAAACGTTTAAAGACTTTTTGCTGACCATTCGGTCCCAGGTGTACAGCCACACGATCTTAGTCGTTTTACAGGAACCACATCTGAAATAGAAATTTATTTCAGCCAGGAGTAATCTTCTTGCTCTTCGAGTTCCAGAAAAGTTGCTGTAAATAGCATGTGACCGTATTTTCCGTCCTAAAATTATCTGGAATTTTATTCCTTAAAAATATTGGATGCTAACTTGTTGAGAAGACTGCACGATGTCTATAGACCAAATATAGAGAAAATAAACCTTCCAATCTGATTTAATAGCAATGTTTATTTTTTGTACAGACGTACGATTGAGAAACAGTTTGTGGTCTATGAGCACACTTTCTCTACTTTGCAAACATGCTTTCAAGTAGATGTCATGTGACTTATTATTTGAACGATTTGATTTACATCATTCTTTACATGATGATAAATATGATGAATCATGGTTATAAAACACTTCATGTTTAATAAATAAAAAATGAAAAGTCAATTCCAGACAAAATTTTTCTTACTAAGACCTGTGTTTCATCGTCACAGTAATGAATTTACTCACCAAAAGTAATATCGTATTAGAAATGCAGCGCTTTCAGCAAACTGGCATTCCGTGAGGGATAGTGCCTGTTAATTTTATGAAAATTGGGAAATACTCTTGTTGCATGGTCCTTCTCGCTATGAGAACTGCAACCAGCGTCGAGAGTCACTAGAGTATGCCGAACATCTCAGTGGAATTGCGATCGAGATGTCTACCAAATGCACTGAACTGTTTGATACTGAAGTACTCGAGTTGAACCTCGTGTTTCCAAACGTTTTCGTTTTGTAGTCTTAAACTACACGGCCCAGTCACATTAACGTCAGCACCGTCTGTGTTAGAAGACAAAATGCAATAACCACTCACAAACGGCAGATTGCAGCACTGGCAAGGAAGGGAAAACAGTTTAGTCGCTGTCGTAATGTGGAAACTTAGCGATTTATCTGACTCCGAAATGGTGGAGGCGTTTCCGAAAGAGTTAAGTTCGTTAACATTTTGCATGCCGCCACGGTTAAAGTACACAGTGCGTAGCAAAATGGTCCTATCCGAAACATCCGAAGAGGCAAATGGGTCCACCACGACCATAGATGACAGGTGTGAACGACGGCTGCAGAGATGTGTATGGGCAAATAGACGTGCAAGTGTTGAGACCATCTATGCGAACCAAGGGGCTGCTTGCTAACAGTGTCTCCTCAACGTCCTTTCAGGGGGCATTGTTGCATATAAGCCTCCGCAGTTCGCGCCTAGATCATGTACTCATGCTGAGTGCTATTCATAGAAGACTGTAATCTGCACGCCAATACCGCAGTTGGACGTCGACTGTGAGCCGACAGTTATCCTTTTCAGATGCATCACGTCTTATGCTGTATCGTACAGATGGTCGTTGGCGTGGACGGCATGAAACATCTGAAAGCAAAGAACCTGCAACAACCATCGGCAGAGGAGACTCGACGTTACAGGAGGGAGCGTTATGGTTTGGGGAATGTTTTCGTGACGTTCCCTTGGTTGTCTCTTCAGTCTAGAAGGCACAATGGATCAATGCAGGTATGCATCTATCCTTGGGGACCACGTCCACTCTTTCGTGCAATTTGCTTTTCCTCGGTACGGTGGCATCTACCAGTAAGATGAATTTGCCGTACTCCCGTGGCCGTCAGACTCCCCAGATTTGTACGCGATCGAGAACATGTTGAACCACCTGTCCGTGCCACGGATCGTCAACCTAGAAAGCACTGGAGTTAGCTTGGCTCCATATCCCTGTCGATATCTTCCAGAACTTTACTGACTCTTCCTACACATCTCGCAGATATTCTGCGTTGCAAAAGGTGGCTATTCATGAATTTGACAGGTGGTAAGTATTAAAGTTCCTAGACAAAGTATCATATAAAGTAACAGAAGCAACGTAGGAATTCAGTGATTTAGGTACTATGCCCGCACGCGGAGAAAGGTTGATATAAACGTCCAAAGATCCAGAATTACTATTTTCGTCGTTTCCTGAGCTGTTTGAGATCAGTGCTTGGATAGTACGTGGAGAATGGAATTTTAGATCTCGTCTCCAGGCACAACTGGAGCTTGTTCTCCATATCATATGACTGTCTCCTCATTGAGACGTTAAAACGTTATCTGCTCTCCTCCCATTCCCTTCCTAGCGGACAAAGCATGAGGCATAGCTGTCGTCTTCAAATCATTATGTTAATCTATGCCTGTATTTACTACCACCACCAGTGGACGAATACAAATGGTGATGACACCGTCATAATTGCCAACCAATCTGCAGTCAAGAACCAATAGACATGTGAAATACACGTCTCAACTCATCTCTTATCTGCACGGAACATTATGAAAGTGTTAATTTTAATTCTGAAAACCTTAGCTGCATAAATAGTGATCTAATTTTCAGAATCCTGGACCCACTTCTAAATCGTAATCGATTATTAAATGTTTTTATTATATAAGACAACAAACTTGCGAAGTAAACCTAGAGTGCGAGGTCTCTAACTGCCAATGGTGTTCACAGCATTCGACACCCCATATATTGTCTACCATCCAACCAAAATATAGGCTCCAAATGGAACCGGTGAGCGCAGCATGAGCCTATTGCGCGTAGTTGAACTTGTTAGTCCACGTGTGACAGCACAACATTGCTACTGTGCTAGTTGTGTTGATAAAAAGCAGAACAATGGCAAAGAAACAAAGCAAACATATCTACAACAACAGTGCCGAAGTTGACATTTCTTCAGAAAGCAATCCAATGAGTTTTGCAGATTGAGAACGAAGTGTCAGATGAAATATTACCGTTTCTGCGAGCTGAGTCCTTGGAATATCTGGTGTCACACGCTCGACGGTGCGGACCGTGTACGCGGGGAGACGATGAGGATACGTGCTTAACAAGTGAAACTGATACTGGAATGGGTTTCGAACCGTGTACTTCATCATCTTTGTCGAACAGAGAGCCACAAATCCTATCTCCAGTAAAACGTAGTAAAGGACAGTCGTTATCCAAGGAGAGGTTAATAAACATATTATGAACAGATTTCGAATAAGTGCACAGGAGTATGACCGTGTAGTGCATAAGAAAGAACGGATATTCGAGGGAGGAGAAGGCACAATTGTCACAAAAAGTGGTGTTTGGGATTTTGAAGAATGTTCGATACAGTTTACAGTATGTGCATGGTAGTGACCTACTACGTTATGCAAGTCGTATTGGAAGCGTCACAGATTACAGTGGTTTCAAGCGAAGCCGTGGATGGTCACCCAACTTCAAACAGTGCTACAGAAATGGAAGACGTAGAGAACGAAATTTCAAACAAAGCGTCAACTTGACGATGAGCAGCAAACTGTGAAATCGGTCCGAAATTTGTAGATGAGATAAACTTATCCTATCGTTCAGCAAGGAATGTGTTTTCAACTCCGACCAACCGAGATGCATATGAAAGGAGCCCTCCAAATTAGCGGTGCTAACAGAGCTTTGTCAAGATCAACTAAGATGAGTGCCTTAACATATTAATATACAGTTATTCCGACTGTTAATGTAGATGGTAAATTAGCTGATAAGTTATTTATTTTGCTGCGAGAAGTTTGAAGTGCTCTGCCCCCTACGATTCTTTCTCGTGTGTATGATTTTGCAAAAGCAGTAGGGAATATTTATGTCACAGCAAGCAAGGGTGGGAAAAATGGGCGTAAGAGAACCGTAACTATGGTGTGAACACCGCTTTTGGCCAATAGCTAGTAAAAATTAATTGCGTTTGCTTGATACCTGGCCTATGTATAAAAATTACACTCCTTAGAGCAAACTATCCCTCCTGTAAAGTGTGTGATATTGCAATTCATACCTCCTGGAACCACTGGAAAAATTCAGCCTCTATATTTTTATCTGTGCCTGTAAAACATACCGTACTATCTATAGTTACACCTTAATGGATAGGTAATTTCACGATAAGCTCCAAGACAGATTATTTCGCATTCGGTTGCACGTAATCAGTTTCCAACAGTTCTCATCTCGCCATTACGCCAATATGATCCTATGGCATTCTTTAAGAGTGGATACCTAGCTGACGTCCTACACGGTTTGTAACTCCGAAAGATTTCGCCTTCGATTTGGTGTTGTGAACCTTTGTGATGACTGTGACGCGCCATTTTTCATTCAGTGTTCATGATGAAAATTAAATATTTGTTTTGAATATCTTTCGAATCTATTTTATGAAGTATGATACGAGGGCAGTTCAATAAGTAATGCAACACATTTTTTTTCTCGGCCAATTTTGGTTGAAAAAACCGGAAATTTCTTGTGGAATATTTTCAAACATTCCCGCTTCGTCTCGTATAGTTTCATTGACTTCCGACAGGTGGCAGCGCTGTACGGAGCTGTTAAAATGGCGTCTGTAACGGATGTGCGTTGCAAACAACGGGCAGTGATCGAGTTTCTTTTGGCGGAAAACCAGGGCATCTCAGATATTCATAGGCGCTTGCAGAATGTCTACGGTGATCTGGCAGCGGACAAAAGCACGGTGAGTCGTTGGGCAAAGCGTGTGTCATCATCGCCGCAAGGTCAAGCAAGACTGTCTGATCTCCCGCGTGCGGGCCGGCCGTGCACAGCTGTGACCCCTGCAATGGCGGAGCGTGCGAACAGACTCGTTCGAGGTGATCGACGGATCACCATCAAACAACTCAGTGCTCAACTTGACATCTTTGTTGGTAGTGCTGTCACAATTGTTCACCAGTTGGGATATTGAAAGGTTTGTTCCCGCTGGGTCCCTCGTTGTCTAACCGAACACCATAAAGAGCAAAGGAGAACCATCTGTGCGGAATTGCTTGCTCGTCATGTGGCTGAGGGTGACAATTTCTTGTCAAAGATTGTTACAGGCGATGAAACATGGGTTCATCACTTCGAACCTGAAACAAAACGGCAATCAATGGAGTGGCGCCACACCCACTCCCCTACCAAGAAAAAGTTTAAAGCCATACCCTCAGCCGGTAAAGTCGTGGTTACAGTCTTCTGGGATGCTGAAGGGGTTATTCTGTTCGATGTCCTTCCCCATGGTCAAACGATCAACTCTGAAGTGTATTGTGCTACTCTTCAGAAATTGAAGAAACGACTTCAGCGTGTTCGTAGGCACAAAAATCTGAACGAACTTCTCCTTCTTCATGACAACGCAAGACCTCACACAAGTCTTCGCACCCGAGAGGAGCTCACAAAACTTCAGTGGACTGTTCTTCCTCACGCCCCGATCTCGCACCGTTTGGCCCAATGAAGGACGCAATCCGTGGGAGGCACTACGCGGATGATGAAGTTATTGATGCAGTACGACATTGGCTCCGACATCGACCAGTGAAATGGTACCGTGCAGGCATACAGGCCCTCATTTCAAGGTTGCTTAAGGCCGTAGCATTGAATGGGGATTACGTTGAAAAATAGTGTTGTGTAGCTAAAAGATTGGGGAATAACCTAGTGTATTTCAATGCTGAATAAAACAACCCCTGTTTCAGAAAAAAAAATGTGTTGCATTACTTATTGAACTGCCCTCGTACATAAAACCGGTAGAAGATTGATCTCTGCACCTCGTTTTCTGTCACCCTCCTAATGCACATGACGAGTCACTTGCCGTTAATATTTTTCCTGTCGTAATTGTTATGATAACACTTTGAAATGAGCCTTACGAACGATTGAACTTGTGATCTCGCACTCAAGGGGTACCTTGTTGGATTGAGTGTCAGTGAAAATAATAACAATCATGGTTCGACTTTTTTTGTTATTTCCGGACCTTTTAATACTAGTGAGGCTGCTGAAGTACACCGGTGTGCGGAACTCAAGCACGAATGTATCTTTCACGTGATTTATTGCTTATAGATATGAAGATGGTATCATATATATATATATATATATATATATATATATATATATATATATATATATATAGTTAAGGCTCACGGGCCATTTGACCATCTTCTTCTGTGCAGATGCACAAAACAGTCCCCGAACTCTTATGGGAATCGGCAGTAAAACCGTGAGTAATGAGTAGAATGGACAGGGGGACTATGAATTTAGTGGGGGACAATAAGTTGCGAACGTGGGTCTCACGGGAGGCGTGCCAGAGAAGTCCCTGCAGCCGCACTATCCTCTGTGTGCTCGGTGGCGATGGCCGGAGTGGCCGAGCGGTTCTAGGCGCTACAGTATGGAACTGCGCGACCGCTACGGTCACAGGTTCGACTCCTGCCTCGGGCATGGGTGTGTGTGATGTCCTTAGGTTGGTTAGGTTTAAATAGTTCTAAGTTCTAGTGGACTGATGACCCCAGAAGTTAGGTCCCATAGTGCTCAGAACCATTTGAACCATTTGAACCATTTTTTTGCTCGGTGGCTCAGATGGATAGAGCGTCTGCCACATAAGCACGAGATCCCAGGTTCGAGTCTCGGTCGGGGCACACATTTTCAACTGTCCCTGTTTACTTATATCAACGCCTGTATACAGCTAAGGGTATTCGTTTCATTGTGATTTATTACTGCCAAACAAGACAATTCAATGAAAATTTGATCATACGTAAAAAGAACTGCTACAGTATAGTAAAGAAGGTAACTGAAGGTTGTACGCAATGAGACGAGAAGTGACACCTATTGGAAGGCAATAATTACACTGAAGTCACAGCGACATTACAGAACCTGGGACATGGTTCTTGATAGCCTGTGTGATCACCACTAACAGCAATTCATGCTCTGCAACGTGCCCTCTTGCTCGTCCCAACGTTGGTAAGGAGTTCTTGTGGCAGTGCCTTCCACTCCTGCAACCGCGAGGTTGACAGTTGCTGTATGGTCGTTGGTGCATGTGGACATGCTGCAATACGATTCCCCAACACATGCCGCAAATGCTTGATGGGATTTAAGTCGGGGGAACGAACAGGCCAGTCCATTCGGCGAATGTCTTGTACTTCCAAGAGCTCTTATACCCTCGAGTTTCAAAGCGGTCACGGGTTGTCATTCATAAAAATGAATTCATGGTCAAATGCACCCCTGAAAAGACACACATGGGGAACTAATACATTATCACAAAAACGTTGACCGTGAGTGTTCCGTGTTTTTTGATGGTGGTGGTGATAAGGTCTTATGGAACCAAACTGCTGAGGTCAACGGTCCCTAAGCTTATGCACTACTTAATCTAACTTACTCTAAGACAACACACACACCCATGCCTGAGGGAGGGCTCGAACCTCTGACGGGGGGAGCAGCCCGGACCGTGACAAGGCGTCCGAGACCGCTCGGCTACCCAGCGCGGCTGTTCCGTGTTAAGATATTTGAAGATCAGTACGCCCATGCAACATTATACCTCCTTAAGCCACAACACCTGGCGTATCAGGTTCGACAGTGCATTAGTTTCTCCTACCTCTCGCCATATGGCTACGTCCAGCATTGTCGACCATGATCGCTTTGTTGGCCCAGGTGTTGTGGTTTCTGGAGTCAAATCTTTCATGGTCATACTGATCTTCAAATATATGAACGTGGAACACTCACTGTCAACGTTTTTGTAATACTGTATTAGTTCACCATGTGCGTCTTTTCAGTGGTGCATTCGGCCCTGAATTAATTTTTATGGATGAAAATGCGCGACGGCGCCGAACAGCGCAGGTAGAAGAGCTCGTGGAGCTAGATATCATTCGGCGAATGGACTGACCTGCTCGCTCCCCTGTTTCAAATCCACTTAAGCACGTGCGTGCGAGGTGCGTTGGGGAGACATTAGAGCATGACCACAAGCTCCAACAACCGTCCATCAATTTTCAGTCGCCGCTGGTGGAGGAACAGAACACAATGACAGAGTGATTCCTTAGCAACACTGTGGCCAGCTTAGGAGCACGTTGTAAAGTATGCTTTGCAACCCGTGGTTCTCACACACGCTATTTAAAACCATGTCCCAATTTTTTGTAATGTCCAGGAGAACATCACAAATCCCGGTGACTATAGTTACCATTTTCTTTCAATAAAAGTGTCGTTACTTGTTGTCTCATTCCTTACATTGTAGTGATCAACTCAGGAAATTATTATGTGGCATCAGATACCATGGAAATTACCAGTCACATCTCCCTGCGTTGGGATCCAAAAATAAAGTGAACTCGATAAGTTATTTGAAATCAAACACAAAGGGTACAAAATTAAGGAGTGCATTTATGAATGTAGAAGATTGCTTATATGATCGTGCTGTTTACACAAAAAATTATAAATATCAGAGCCGATTTGACTGCGTGCGGACACGACTGTTATTGAAGGGAAGGAGGAGGGAACGAAACGTCTCACCAGTGTTCGTTATCGCTTGTCGTATACTGCTGTCGTCGTCAGGCGCTGCGTCGGTACGGCGCGCCGCGTCGGAGATGTGCTGCACGGGTTGGTTGCCCTCATCAGCAATAGCAGCTTTGAGGCGGGACCCAGGTACGATCTCGGCGTTGTCTGGCCGTTGTCGGTTGCGTGGCCGAAGCTCTGCTCTCACAGCGTCGGAAGGCGGACGTTGGCGATGGGTGGCAGAGTGTCCACGTCCTCTCGCTTCCGCGGTGTCCTCACGACTCCCCTTTATTCGCTTCTCATCCATCTCTCAGCTCAACTCCTCTTCGAAACATTATTCCTTTCGGCGTTGTCGTTTGCGGACGAAATTTTCAATGTAGCCCAATGACAGATCGTCGTTTTATTGCCACGCCTCTCCGTGCAGGGTGGAAATTTTCTATCTGGCGTGGGCTGGCATGTGCCTCGCGAATTGGTATCTTTCTCACGATTTCACATTGTTGAGATGTTTTCACGCTTTCCGACGCTGTTGAGAGAGCAGCTACACAACACTTCTTTATAACCGCTCTCTCTGCTTGACTCATGTTTCGGCTCCGTCTCAAAATCTGCTGGCGTCGGCCATTTACAAGGAATGTCCTCACTATCGAGGAAAAATCTTCTTAAGAATGCTGGCTTCTTTCACAAGCCTCCCTGCGCCGATTCCCCGCGCTTTCTGCAGTCTCCTCCCTGTGCTCATGGGATGCTGGAGTTTCGGCACATCCATGTTTTCTAAGGCAGGTAAAATGACGCAACGCCAGAAGAAAATATGCTTTGCGCGAACATTCTTGGCGTTCCGTCCTAATGGCTGCAGGTGTCCATCAGCTCTCGGAACGATTCTTGTTGTCAGTCGGGCCCTTCGCATCGTGTCCCTTCTTGAGCGAGGCGAGGACGTCGGCCCGGTTTCCCGCTGTGTGCTTGCAGAATGACTGCTCCCCAGGGGTTAGCCCCAGGGAGTCCCGCTCGGCCGATCGCGGTGCGTTGGTGAAAGTGGCCGCGGTTGGACGTATTACATCTTACCATACTGTAGCAGTTCTTTTTATCTGTTAAATGTTTCATTGAACTATGTTACTTGGTTTCGCCGAACTATGTTACTTGGCGATAAGAAATCATCTGAAAGTTACATTTATGCTTCAGTTCTGCAGTCTGTCGATATAACTTGTCTTTAAAGAGTGTCATAATTTAATAGCATGGTTTTTGTTCAAAATAACATTTTCCAGAGAGTACTTCTTATCACGAATTCTTCAGTTTCTCGTCATTATTAGTAATGATCCTGCTTATTAATGTGGCACTATCACACGAGTGAAAGTTTTATTAATTTTATCTGTTAGTGTAACTTCTGGAAAGAACTACGTTTTGCTGTCTATGAATATAACTAACTGAACTGTAAACACTATTTTCATTTGAGGAAACCGAGTCCTCAATCTTGTGATTGGTAAGGTGCCGCCGGCCACAAATTCCACTCATGTATCGGCCCCGTCATCTCGATGTGTTATTTGCATCCTATGTCCTAAGTTACTTTTTGTATTTATTCCAGTCTGTGCCTTACTCTGCAGTTTTTGTCCCTTACAGCTGCCTCTAATACAATGGAAACTATTTCCTGATCTCTCAAAACATTTCTTGTCATCCTGTCCGTTCTTCTTGGCGATATGTTCCATATGTTCCGCTCTTCACCGTGTCTTCGGAGAACATCCTCATTTCTTTGACATCAGTTTCCCAATTTCCAGTATCTTCTACAGAATCACTTGTCGTACGCTACGATTCTCTTTTCTGCTTTTTACGTAATCTAAAATTCATTCCGATAAAATTCTGTGCTCCAAACGAACACTGTCAAATTTCTTCCTCAAATTAAAGCCAATGTTTGATAAAAGCAAACTTCATTTTGGGTGGGAATACACTCTTTGCCTCCGCTAGTATGCTTTTAATGTCCTCCTCGCTTCGCCTGTCATACGTTATTCTCCATCCAATACAGAATAACTCGTTCATTTTGTCTAGTTTCGTAGACACCAATTTTTAAGTTAAATTTATTGTTTATTTCATTCCTGCTCCACCATTACCTTCATCCTTTTTACGTTTCTACTGCTTCCTACTATATTCAACTTTCTGGACTTTAGTCGCAGTCCTCAGTGTTTGCTCATAAGACTGTTTATTTCAATCAGCTTGTTTTGCAATCCTCTCTTACTTGCGCAATGGGAAACGATGTTATGTGAATCTTACCTATGCTATTCTTTCAACTTTCATTTTAATTCCACTCCTGTACCTTTCTTTCCCTTCCGCCTTTGTTTCTTCGATGAACAGGTTGAACAGCAGGGATGAAAGATTACACCCCTGTCTCACACTGTTTCCAATCCGAGCACTTCGCTCTTTGTCTTTCATAAATGCCATTTGGTTCTTATACGTATTGTATATTACGCGCCTTTCCCTAGATCCTAAGGAATTTTCGCTTGTATTTAGAACATCTCGCACCGTTTTACATTGTCGAAAGCTTTTTCCAGACCGACAAATCCAATAAAGATATCTTGATTTTTCTTAATACTTGCTTCCATTACCAAGCACTATGTCAGAAGCGCCTCTCTGGCTGCTCTACCTTTCATCAAACCAACTGATAATGTAACAGCTCTTCAGTTTTCTTTTCTGTTCTTCTGTATCTTTTTCTTGTCAGCAACGTAGATACCTCAGACGTTGAGAGGATTGTACGACAGTTGCCGCAGTTACCTGCTCTTGCCAACTTCAGGCTTATGCTGCTGATATTTTTCCGAAAGTCTAATAGCGTATCACTTAGCTTATAGATTCTACAGAACCTGTTTGAATCATTTGTTTGCTCCTGAAACGACCGCTAAATCACGCAGGGCTAATAGGTAATTAGGGGTGTGGAAGGAGCCAAGGGAATTGCGGTCGGACTCATTTCACAGTTGTAATTTATTATCATTTAGTTCACAATTACACTTTTGAAAGAATTAAATTTGCTTTGTGGCTGAAGGCCTTCAAACAGATGTTTTAGAATAAGTTCAATTTTGAAAAGACATGACAGTTAAATTTATGAACAAGATAAATCTTATACATATATGAGATCAGCATGCGGTGTGGCTGAAGGCCGCCAGATTAAATCTACAAAATTCTAAATATACTATGATGATTACTGACGGCAGAAGGCCAAAATGCTTTAAGATGCTAAAAGGGCTGATGGCCCACAAGGTGCACTGAAAGAGATAAACGCAATAAGATGGCTGAAGGCCGCGAAGTTAAATTCTAAAAATTAAGGAAATATATATTGAACAATCCGTAAAATAATACGTACAGTTTAATAATTTGTTTTTGCAACATCAACGGCGGAAGGCCCACAAAAACTTGTAAAATGTGAAAAGGTTACAAACGCGATAATCCACAATGGATTATGTATTAGCTGTCAAAATTACTCACCATGTTGGACAGCGACAACAGGTGAGGAAAGTACGCTGCCTGAAATTACGTGGCCAGGGCAGGTAACCGGAACACTAACGGCCACAAGGTAGAAAATTCCACTGTTGCACTCGAATTGTAGTCAACCAAAAAAGGTAATTGCACAGCATGGAGGTAAATTTCAGCAATAGAAACACTCTGTGTTGCTCACAGGAGAAACTCCCCAACAGCAAACCACCGAAATGAACCACACACGCTCCGACACTGCGCAGGGACCACCAGCGGACCCAGCCGACTGCACAGCGCGGAGATAACTTCCCTGGTCCGCAGCAACCGATCGACAGACCCTCAGCAAGGCGACACCATCAGTCACTAAGCACGCAGGAAGACAAATCGGGAGTCGATGCCCACACACACAGCCGACTCATGAACGATCGGCGAGCCAAAACGTGTAGGCCGGTAGGACGACCGACTGACAATCCACCAAGACTGTGGCCCGCTCAAATGATGTGTGGTGGCAATGGTTGGGCGAGCCATGTCGACGCAGACCTCACTGCTCCAACCCGACTGCACTAGTGTTTTATTGAAACTCCCCGACTGGCAGGTTCCGACTGCGCTCCAGACGCATTCCAACTGACTGGCAGACCCGAACTCGCAACCCGAACTCCCCTTACGACAGACAACAACCGGGAAGTAATAGCAGTCGAGCAAAGATACTATGAGAGGGGATGTATCGATACGCGCTGCTAACGCCGCTCACGGTCAGGCAAAGCAGCAACTGAATGTCAGTAGTAATTTAGATTAACGTATTGAGGTGGAAGTACGTAAAAAACAGGGTGTCAAGTACATGATGGCGGGAACACGAGCCCCACACAGCTAAGCTCCTTCCCCAATGATTTTAGAATTTCCGGAGGTATTTTACCCTACCTCTCGCCTTATTTCATCATATGTCTTCCGAAGTACTATTTGACTCACTGTGTCCTACTTGCCTTGTATTTCTACTTCCATTTCTCCTTATCCAAACAGCTTATCCCATCGCAGAAGACTTGAACGTGCCCTTGGCCTCTGTTCGCTCTCTTCCTGGCGTGTAACAGTGAAATTCCTCTTGCATTCTTACAGTGACCAGCGGAACATTATGACTACTGACATACTATCGGTATAGACCCATCCGGGCGATACCAGCGTCGCCTGGCGAGGAATAACTGTTGGTCAGACACAGTCACGGTGCATGTAGTGAGCCTGCTGTCCATGCGTAGAATGAGGAAGGCGTGGAACGTATCTGCGTTTGACGGAAGGCATTTCTGATGGCCCGGAGGCTCTTAGAGTATCACTCTTTGGTTGTTTATTGAATCTTTTCCCCGTAATTCTGGTTTGTAGATATGTAAATATTAGTATAAATGTATAATGAAAACCGAGTAGGATGAACTGGCAGTTGATCACAGGGCTACGCTCATTTCGTATCTCATTTAGTTCTGATGACGGCGCACGTAAGTCTCTACAGGTTAACGTCTTAAAGGGTATCGCAATTAACGATTAGTTGCAGCCAAATATATTTAGATTTCCGTTACTTTTATTTGCGACTTGGGAGTGCATACTTTACATTGTATATTGTTTCGTGTGTTACAGCCAGGAGATCAATTTATTGTCGCGAGTATGTGAATATAATGTTTATTTGCCAAGTATTTTGTGTGGGCGCCTGTGTGTGTGTGTGTGTGTGTGTGTGTGTGTGTGTGTGTGTGTGTGTGTGTTTGCTCCACATATCCTCTACACCATTGGACTGATTTTAACCAAACTTGGTATACATAAATCTTATTGTTAGGCGAGAATCGCTGTGGGGGTAAGAACCATCTACCTATCAAAAGGATAAATGTGGGGGTGAAGAAGGAGCGTAGCTCACGTAGTGCGAATTTACAGACTATATTCATCCAGTATTTGAGAATGAGGGCACTTAACCACTTTCAATAAGCTTTACACATCTCTTCAGACTTTTATGAAACTTTTTTGCTGACAACCGCTACAAAATGTTGGAATGAAAAATGTTTATCTTTCCCACTCTTCATGCAGTACAAGTTTTGCACTGTGCACGGCGTTATAATTTATCACGTCGTTAGTACGCAGACAGCATTCACATGTGGTACTGAATGTACTTACAAAATTATATCTTTGATTGACACATAGCTCAGGAGATACGGAGTCTGGCCAGAAGCTGGGTAACGCCGGGTATCATCACTAGTTAAAAAATGAGCTCACAACGCGTTACACAGCTTAAAAAACTATAATTATGGTCTGACGGAAAGCAAGCAGTTGTACGAGAATGTAACGTTGACTGCGTGGCTCGGTAAGCTTGTCCGTGTGCTCGCTACTCGCTGTGCATAGTGATTCACCTGTTGCTCTCTTTTCTCTTATCCTACCGAAGCAGAACAGGTTCTCTATCGATAGGAAAAAACAAAAAGACATCATGTGTTTCTATTACTGTATGCACATTAGAAATCCAGAATCAAATTCAGTCATAAAAATATCAGAACAAGAAGTTGTAATGCATTTTGTGTAGGAGCGTCTTTATAATTAACACGCAAAACTATTATCCTTGGGGCTTCTCGCTTTGCATAAGAATAGCTGTCTATAGCAAAACTGATAGGTTTCGAGCGTTGCTGTCTTTTGTTCTTTTTTCATTACCACCGGTAACAGTAAAGTTTCAAATGAACAAATTGTTTTCATGAACAACATCGACTCATTACGCGAATTTTCATTAACATTTGCTTTGTTAATGGTATCAATACAGCGAAACATGTACCGCTGTGAAATTGTGCGCTTCCTGACAACACTGAGCCTTTCACTGTAGCTGTCACAAGCAATTACGTTATGTCTCCCCTGGTAATTTCTCTGGCCCAATTAAATGAAATTTACATTTAATGTTTCATCGGCGCTAGCAGAAATGTACATACAAACTGCACTTCTACAGGCAGTATCTATTTCTGAACATTACTAGCTCTGTTTCTCAAAATATGTAACAAATGTTAACAACTTCCCGCTTGGGAACTTTATACAAATGAATTTATTTCTAGTTATTTAGTGACTAGTCACACTATGTATTGTAATTTCATTCGTCATTCAGGATAAAAGTAATAAAACAGTGCGGCAGTTGGGTTTTCGCTACCATACCACGACGCGTTTCCAGACTTTAATCTCATTATCAAGTGCAAAAATTTACATTGTTATATTAACGTACACTATCACTTCCAGAAATCACATACACTGAATTTAATGGAAGAGCTGGAAATTTTCGTACACAACAAAAAGCAAGAAGCAAAGATTGTGAATAAACATCTGGGCAATGGACCGATTTATTTCCTTCTCTTCCTCCTGTATGTAACAGCATTAGGAAATTCATGAATTTGTTAGTTCCTTCATACATTCCACTCAATATTTATACCGAAATAGCGTAAAATAGAACAAAGCATATATACGTACATTTTAACAGGACAAAAGTTACCTTTGCTCCTATTTCAATTAAACACAAACAAGCAGTGCTGGTGATGGTTTGCGTGTGTATGGATTTCTGGACAATGAAGGACGCAAGGAACGTATAAGCAGACAGATTAAAAACTTCCTTTCTAACATTAACACGTAAAAAATTGGCGGATTTATAATTTTCGAATTCTGTTTGTAGTTGAACCGCAAAAAACAACAGCAGGGCGAGAGAGGCATCAAAACACGCGCAAACATCGCATCAAATACCAGTGTAAAGCTGTCTCTAACCCATTTTAAACGAATGTAAATATTTGTTTCTGATAATGGAAATACATTTTCGAAACGCGTCGTGCTAAGTATGAAAAGACGTAACTGATTTAGTGTTTTAATATTTAAATCACACTAGACGTGTCATTCTAGACACCAGTGACGTTGAAGCTGTAGCAGGAACGCCAACTGCTTTCATTTTTCGGGTTGACTTCTTATATTCCAAACAGAAGTAAATTCGTGCGCAAAACTTAAGGACGAACATAACTTTCACATGATGTCAGTAGCAAGTAAAACAGGGCGATGAGACTTGGTCCATTGATAGAAAGAACTAAAGCAGTGTAGTATATTGTAGCATAGTACAAAAGATAACAAAGAAATACGCCATGAGATGAACAGAAATGGCATTTTATTCAAAGACACTGGGTAATGGATCGGAAGGCGGGACGTGTTTCATAATAGGGTTTGTGATCACCACGGACGGCAACGTATGTTCTGCAACGTGCTCCCTTGCTGGTCACAACTTTAGCGATGAGTTCTTGCGGTAGGGCGTTCAGTTCCTCTACCAGTGCGGCTGACAACGGCTGGATAGTCGGTGGTGCACGACAACGTGCCACACTACGTCTTCCCAACGCTTCCCACACGTGTTCGTTGGGATTTAAGTCGGGAGAACAGATGGTCCTCTCCATTTGCCAATTCTGTCGTTCCAAGATCACCTCTACATCTACCTGATTACTTTGCAATTCACACTTAAGTGCCTGGCAGAGGGTTCATCGAACCATTTTCATACTACTTCTCTACCATTCCACTCTCCAATGGCGTGTAGGAAAAAGGAACACTTAATCTTTCCGTTCTAGTTCTGATTTTTCTTATTTTATTATTATGATCATTTCTCCCTACGTAGGTGGGTGTCAACAAAATATATTCACATTCTGAAGAGAAAGTTGGTGATTGAAATTTCGTAAATAGATCTCGCCGCAAAGAAATCGCTTGTTTCAGTGTGCCACCGCAACTCGCGTATCGTATCAGTGACACTCTCACCCCTATTGCGCGATAACACGAAACGAGCTGCCCTTCTTTTAACTGTTCCGATATCCTCCGTCAATCCTACCTGGTAAGGATCCCATACCGCGCAGCGATATCCAAGTAGAGGACGGACAAGTGTAATGTAGGCTCTCTCTTCAGTGGGTTTGTCGCATCTTCTAAGTCTTTTGCCAACAAAGCGCAGTCTTTGTTTCGCCTTCCCCACAATATTATCTATCTGGTCTTTCCAGTTTAAGTTGCTCGTAATTGTATTTCCTAGGTATTTGGTCGAATTGACAAACCTTAGATTTGTGCGATTTATCATATACCCAAAATTTATCGAATTTCTTTTAGTACCCATGTGGATGACTTCGCACTTTTCTTTGTTTAGTGCCAATTGCCACTTTTCGTACCATGCAGAAATTCTCTCTAGATCACTGTGTAGTTGAAATTGATCGTCTGATGATGTTACTAGACGGTAAATTACAGCGTCGTCTGGAAACAATCTAAGGGAGCTTCTCAGATTATCACCTAGATCATTTATATGACACTACCTTGCAGAACGCCAGATACCACTTCTGTTCTACTCGATGATTTACCTTCTATCACTACGAACTGTGACATCTCAGAGTAAATCACGAATCTAGTCACACAACTGAGACGATACTCCATATGCACGCCATTTGATTAATAATCGTTTGTGAGGAAAGGTATCAGAAGCCTTCTGGAAATCTAGGAATATGGAATCGATCTGAGATCCCTTGTCGACAGCACTCATTACTTCGTGGGAATAAAGAGCTAGCTGTGTTGCACAAGAACGATATTTTCTGAATCCGTGTTGGTTATGTATCAATAAGTCATTTCCTTCAAGGTTATTCATAATGTTCGAGTACAGCATATGCTACAAAATCCTACTGTAATTTGAGGTCAGTGATATGGGTCTATAATTCAATGGGTTACTCTTATTTCCTTCCTTGAATATTGGTGTGACCTATGCTACTTTACAGTCTTTAGGAACAGATCTTCCGTCAAGTGAGTGGTTGAATATGATAGCTAAGAAAGGCGCTATTGTGTCTGCATACTCTGAAAGGAACCTACTTCGTATATCATCTGTGCCGGAAGACTTGCCTTTCTTAAGTGATTTGAGTTGTTTCACAACACCTAAGATATCTACTTTTATGTCACTCATGCTAACAGCTAGCCGGCCGGAGTGGCCGAGCGGTTAAAGGCGCTACAGTCTGGAACCGCATGACCACTACGGTCGAAGGTTCGAATCCCGCCTCGGGCATGGATGTATGTGATGTCCTTAGGTTAGTTAGGTTTAAGTAGTTCTAAGTTCTAGGGGACTTATGACCGCAGCAGTTGAGTCCCATAGTGCTCAGAGCCATGCTAACAGCTGTTCCGGTTTCGAATTCTAGAATATTTACTTCATCTTCTTTCGTAAAGCAATTTTGCGGAAAACTGTATTTAGTAATTCCACTTTAGTGGCACCATCGTCGGTAACATTTCCATCGGTATCGCGCAGTGACGGTATTGACTGTTGTACTCTGGTACTGTTCGATGCAGTGGCGCACTGTCTTCCTTGAAAAGACGTACGTGGGGAAATAGTACAGTGTCACAATGACGTTGACCTTTGAGTTAAAAGTGTTCAAAGATGCAGAAATCAGTTCGCTTTTGCATTATTATGACTCCCCGCACATGGTCCGCCAAACGATCACTTTCGAAAATGTTGCTAGCTGCATTACGTACCCTATAGTCTGATTTAAAGTAGTTGTCACTTGACAGGCAACGGGCTGCAGGGCTCCCGCCACCAATAAACCAATGGCAGCCGGCGCTGTCTGCTGCCACTGCGTTGCCACTTCGCTCTGCTGAGCTGACTAAGGCGTTGTGCCAGCCAGTCCTCAGCGAGCCGTTGTAGACGTGCGGGTGAGAGATTTGAGTGACTTGTAGCTTCGCGTGTTTACGATGTCTGATGAAAGCAGTCTCAAGAGAGGGAGGCTGAGGCTGCACACTCCTCGGAAACCTCTAAAAGGTGGCGGACATGGCGTCGTTATTCACAGTCAGGCGCGTGAATACGTGTGTTCTTTAAGGGAGTATTTTGAGAGAGAGAGAGAGAGAGAGAGAGAGAGAGAGAGAGAGAGAGAGAGGGATGCAGGAGGGCCTCTCGTTCCTTTGGATAAGGTGGTGGAGCGAACTGCAGCTGCTCTGCAAGTTATCGAACGATCTCATAGGAGAAATTCACGAAAGAAGGCTCAAGTGAATCATATAAATTGGAGAAACCTGAGAAAAAGAGGCGACTAGAGAAAAGGGTCTCAAAACTTGACTCTTTTCAGGAAGATGGCATTCGTCGTCAAATACACGCATTTTATTCGAGGAAGGAGTATCCAACACTGAAAAAACTACATGCTACCCTCACAGCGGCTGACTTTCAGGGTAGTAAATAGTCTTTGTTACGAGTCGTGAAAATGTTAGGATTCCGCTATAAATCCATCTCTGCTAGAAGGTTACTAATGGAACGCCAAGATATTGCAGCCTGGCGATGCCGCTTTCTTAGAGAATTAGTGAGGACATATTTTGATGATATAGTTTGGCTTGATGAAACGTGGGTGAATGCTGGACAGAACGGTTCCATCAGCGGTGGTATGGCAGCTCCGATCGGCAGAGGAAAAAGGATAATTGTAGCAGGTGCCGGAAATCCAAAAGGTGTCATTCCAAATTGTCTGCTGCTATTCAGTTCAAGTAAGACCTCCGACTACCACGAAGAGATGAACCATAATACTTTTTGTGAAATGGTTTGAAGACTGTGTGCTCAAGAACTTAGCAAAAAAAACTGTCATTGTTATGGATGACGTTCCTTATCACTCAGTAATACAAGATAAAGCACCCACAAAGGCAACGCGGAAGAACGACATTGTTAGCTGGTTACAGAAACATAAGGTACAGTTCGACAGTAATTTGACAAGGGCAGAATTATTAGAACTTGTATCGCAACGCAAGCCAAAGAACCCGATTTACATTGTGGATGAAGTAGCAAAAAAATACGGGCATAAAGTGCTCAGATTACTTCCTCACCATTGCCATTTCAACGCAATAGAGCTCAGTTTAAACGGCATATTACTGCAGAAAATAAGAAATTCACATTAACCGAAGTGGAACGCCTTTTGAAAGAGGCAGTTGAATTTGTGACATCTGAACACTGGCTGAAGGTAGTGCATCACGTGAAAGGAGTGATACAGGACGCATGGGACAATGAAGGTATCTTACAATAAAGTGTCCAACGCTTGATTATATCTGTCAATACCAGCAGCAAACGGATAGTTCCACTGACTGAATTAAGCGGTGTTTTCGCATTGTCTGATTAGTGTGTAGTGTACTCACTGCCATTAAATATTGTGTTTGTGAATTTATTTCGATTAATTCTTTTTCTTGTTGTGAGACTAAGAAATACTGTTTGGCCAGCTCTCGTCATCTCCTTACGGTAAGTTAGACTGAATTTTAATTCTATTTCATTTTGTATATAATCTCAAGATGTTATTCAATGTGTGTAATAGTTTTCGAGTTTTGCAATCTAAAGAAGAAAACTTTTCCGACGCGAAAATTTCTCACACTTCAATAGTGAATGTAACAATGGCCCTAATTAAAATTAAGAAAAGATATTTGATATGCTTATAGATGCCATTGAGACCAATACTGTACGTAAATTTCAAAATACTTACGTAACACTTATAGGAGTTAGAGATTTTAAGCACCATACTTGTTTCGAGATCAGTACTGACAGGGTTGCTTAAAAACGCTGTTTTCAGAAATTTATATACAGGAAACGTAATGCACTACGAAACTTTTAAGGATTCTTTGCCGAGTGCATTATTTTGTAATGAATGGAAAAAATATTTTGCTGTGACACCAGTAGTTTTTCAGTAATGACGTGATCTACATCTACATGACTACTCTGCAATTCACATTTAAGTGCTTGGCAGAGGGTTCATCGAACGACAATCATACTATCTCTCTACCATTCCACTCCCGAACAGCGCACGGGAAAAACGAACACCTAAACCTTTCTGTTCGAGCTCTGATTTCTCCTATTTTATTTTGATGATCATTCCTAACTATGTAGGTTGGGCTCAACAAAATATTTTCGCATTCGGAAGAGAAAGTTGGTGACTGAAGTTTCGTAAATACATCTCGCCGCGACGAAAAACGTCTTTGCTTTAATGACTTCCATCCCAACTCGCGTATCGTATCTGCCACACTCTCTCGACTATTACGTGATAATACAAAACGAGCTGCCCTTTTTTGCACTCTTTCGATGTCCTCCGTCAATCCCACCTGGTAAGGATCCCACACCGCGCGGCAATATTCTAACAGAGGACGAACGAGTGTAGTGTAAGCTGTCTCTTTAGTGGACTTGTTGCATCTTTTAAGTGTCCTGCCAATGAAACGCAACCTTTGGCTCGCCTTACCCACAATATTATCGATGTGGTCTTTCCAACTGAAGTTGTTCGTGATTTTAACACCCAGATACTTAGTTGAACTGACAGCCTTGAGAATTGTACTATTTATTGAGTAATTGAATTCAAATGGATTTCTTTTGGAACTCATGTGGATCACCTCACACTTTTCGTTATTTAGCGTCAGCTGCCACCTTCCACACCATATAGCAATCTTTTCTAAATCGCTTTGCAACTGATACTGGTCTTCGGATGACCTTACTAGACGGTAAATTATAGCATCATCTGCGAACAACCTAAGAGAACTGCTCAGATTGTCACCCAGGTCATTTATATAGATCAGGAACAGCAGAGGTCCCAGGACGCTTCCCTGGGGAACACCTGATATCACTTCAGTTTTACTCGATGATTTGCCGTCTATTACTACGAACTGCGACCTTCCTGACAGGAAATCACGAATCCAGTCGCACAATTGAGACGATACCCCATAGGCCCGCAGCTTGATTAGAAGTCACTTGTGAGGAATGGTGTCAAAAGCTTTGCGGGAATCCAGAAATACGGGATCAACCTGAGATCCCCTGTCGATAGCGGGCATTACTTCGTGTGAATAAAGAGCTAGCTGCGTTGCACAAGAACGATGTTTTCTGAAACCATACTGATTAAGTGTCAATAGATCGTTCCCTTCGAGGTGATTCATAATGTTTGAATACAGTATATGCTCCAAAACCCTACTGCAAACCGACGTCAATGATATAGGTCTGTAGTTCGATGGATTACTCCTACTACCCTTCTTAAACACTGGTGTGACCTGCGCAATTTTCCAATCTGTAGGTACAGATCTATCGGTAAGCGAGCGGTTGTATATGATTGCTAAGTAGGGAGCTATTGTATCAGCGTAACCTTAAATGAACCTAATCGGTATACAATCTGGACCTGAAGACTTGCCCGTATCAAGCGATTTGAGTTGCTTCGCAACCCCTAAGGTATCTATTTCTAAGAAACTCATGCTAGCAGCTATTCGTGTTTCAAATTCTGGAATATTCCATTCGTCTTCCCTGGTGAAGGAATTTCGGAAAACTGCGTTCAATAACTCCGCTTTAGCGGCACAGTCGTCGGTAACAGTACCATCGGCACTGCGCAGTGAAGGTATTGACTGCGTCTTGCCGATTGTGTACTTTACATACGACCAGAATTTCTTCGGATTTTCTACCAAATTTCGAGACATGTTCCGTTGTGGAACCTATTAAAGGCATCTCGCATTGAAGTCCGTGCCAAATTTCGCGCGTCTGTAAATTTTAACCAATCTTCGGGATTTTGCGTTCTTCTGAACTTCGCATGCTTTTTCTTTTGCCTCTGCAACATCGTTCGGACCTGTTTTGTGTACCATGGGGGATCAGTTCCATCTCTTACCAGTTTATGAGGTATGAATCTCTCAATTGCTGTTGCTACTATATCTTTGAATTTGAGCCACATCTCGTCTACATTTGCATAGTCAGTTCGGAAGGAATGGAGATTGTCTCTTAGGAAGGGTTCTAGTGACACTTTATCCACTTTTTTAAATAAAATTGTTTTGCGTTTGTTTCTGGTGGATTTGGAAGAAACGGTATTGAGCCTAGCTACAACGACCTTGTGATCACTAATCCCTGCATCAGCCATGATGCTCTCTATTAGCTCTGGATTGTTTGTGGCTAAGAGGTCAAGTGTGTTTTCGCAACCATTTACAATTCGCGTGGGTTCGTGGACTAACTGCTCGAAATAATTTTCGGAGAAATCATTTAGGACAATCTCGGAAGATGTTTTCTGCCTACCACCGGTTTTGAACAAGTATTTTGGCCAACATATCGAGGGAAGATTGAAGTCCCCACCAACTATAACCGTATGAGTGGGGTATTTATTTGTTACGAGACTCAAATTTTCTCTGAACTGTTCAGCAACTATATCATCGGAGTGTGGGGGTCGGTAGAAGGAGCCAATAATAAACTTAGTTCGGCTGTGAAGTATAACCTCCACCCATACCAATTCACACGGAGTATCTACTTCGACTTCACTACAAGATAAACCACTACTGACAGACACAAACACTCCACCACCAATTCTGCCTAATCTATCTTTCCTCAACACCGTCTGAGACTTCGTAAGGTAGAAGCTGTTCGCGAAATCGAGAATTTAAATGGTTTCAACCAAATTAACGTAACTTTTGTCCTAATTAAGATTAAGAACAGATATTTGACAGATTGAGAGACATTGTAGAGATATTCATCATATGTGGGTTTGAAATTTTTTACTTTTTGTAGAAGATACAGGCTTTAAAACGATTTTCTATCGCCGGGGGTAGCGATGCGCTGAGGCGGCTGCCTCTAGCCAGTGCTTGACGTGACAACGCCGCAACTTCGTAGTGCAAACGTCAAGTGACAGCTACTTTAAATCAGACTAAAGTGCGGCGAGATGTTTAGAAACTCATCTGAGACTAGATTTCAGCACTATGATACCAGTTGTCCTAAGACTGTCTACGGCACAAAGGTGACAAATTTGTACATTCTAAACCGTAATTCTAATTTGAGTTCTTTATTTATTTAGTTTGTAACTTAAGGCAACAGCACTTACATAAATACTACTGCTGGAATTCATACTTTCTTCGGGTTCAGTCCATTAGTAAGATGACTTTGCTAATATCTTCACTGATTAAAGTATGTTGTTGTATTACAATATCATTAGCAGCTACAAACTTATTCCGTTGACCATGTAATATGAAATCTCTATCACTGTCACGATTAGTCACTGAGTCTCAGGTTGAGCGCTGTGGATGCTACGCTTACTCATTTAGTAGTTATCCGCTTTTAGCAAACGTCAGTATACGGCCAAATTTTTACAACCAAAAAGAGACTAACAGTTGAATGCAGAAGTTTAAACTACTACAGGCACATATTTTGAAAGATATGGAATTACCACGTTGTAGTATGTAACGTAACATCTCAAATTTCACTTACAAATGTAATAAAAATTTTCAATTGACCTGGGATTACAGAAATCGATACATAAAATGTTCGATGTTTTATAAATTATGTTATCGCTGTCGCTGTGCAGAAACTATGTTAGAGGTCTCTGAAAATGTGTAAAAAGCAAATTAAGTGGTAGATATTGTTTAATGAAGCGAATGTTTATAAAAAACATGTTTACTAATATTCATAGGTTATTTAAAATTGTAAATTCATTTTGACACTATCTAAAAAATGTCGGGAATTCACTTTCGGTTTTCAACCCGCTGTTGCGTGGATGACATTTGAGATAGCGGTGCGAGGGAAAGAAAGAATGAAACGAAATACAGAAATCGCAGGAAGGGTATCGTGTTGCATATATGTGGTTTCACTATGTCTAGCGACGTATAGATTTTCTTTCTGTGAGTGCTAAAACGGTATTTAGACGAGTGAAAGTTGGTGAGGCATTGGCATTTGTGTCCCAAAATCGTCTCCAGAGATTGTGGGTTTTGGACAGCAAGAATATCCAAATTTATGTAAGATGGAATTTGGAGGCAACGCACCTTCAAGGAAAATGGCTACCGCATCCAGCGTGGTAGTAGCAAATTAATTCCACCTCATGCAGACATGAATAGCCTACCAAATTATCATTCTGCAACCACCATCTGCAGCTCTATGACTGCGATGATCAAGGCAAGACTTTTTATTTAATTCAAGTAATCAGAAGAGTAATAGGTATTACAGCCACAAGCGTCATTTTTAAGTAATGAATATAATAATTTTTGCTAAACAGTTTGTTAAATTCATTCTCTTAAAGTCACAAACCGATTCCTAAATTCCTTGTCAATTTGCTTAAACAAGTTTGATTCAGTTAGAATGTGTTCTCTTAAAGAGTTATTTCCTTGCCAAATTTGTAAACCCTCTTTTGTACTTGATATAATGGGATCAGCATTCAGTGGCCATACTTCGTAATAAAAATAACGTTATTAGTTAATATTCGTAGAGTAACTGGTGAAGTTGCCGTTCTTGGTGCGTGGAGCCTTTTAAAAGGGAATCACCGTCCGTCTTTAATTTCACTCTTCTGAACTAAAAAAGATGAGATAAAAACTATATAATTAACTCTTCAATCATAATATCACCTCTTTATTGTAATGCTGAGAAAGAATAACTTTCGAGACTACAACTATGACTATTTGTCCCACTAGAGGTAATGTTATTTCCGTGCCAAGAGCAAAATTTAGATGAAAGTTCAGCTAGATCGAAAATACATTACAGATGAAAAAATATACAGATACATTAATACTCATTGATCACATTCAGAATATTTAAATTACATTCAAGAATTTTGCGTCGAGATCTGAATAAAATTTTAGCAGACGCCTGTTATTTTACGTCTGCCGAAATAAGCTTTCGGCGCTTAAAATATTGCCGGACATGGCTTCGTTTACGCTGAAAAACCGATTCTGGCAGTAATCTGTTATAAAAAAAGGGCGTTGTGACAGTATCTGTAGTGTTTTGTTCACAAAATAAGATTTATGAAGACAGTACACTGTATATCGTGACTATTACACTAACGTTATTATACGGAGCAGCAACACTCATTTTTATTTCTGTTTGCGAAATCCAAGATAAACTTCACGGCAGTTGCTGTCGATACGATTCATGTGTCCTACTAAAGTTGTGTACTGTGCTATAGTGCTTTGCCAGTCTTAATAGCAGGTTGATACTATCAGAAGAATCTCACTTCTTGATACTATCAGTGGAATCTCACTTCTTAGTATTGAAAGGACATGTGACCCACTCTCCATCACTGATACTAATAACGCCGCAAACGCTACCGTGCTAACCATTATTGTAGTTTTTGTACAAAGTACAATATTACTTGAAGACCACCGTGAATGTTAAAATAATAATTTCTGTTTTGCCGACAATTTGTACAATGTACGATATTTTAATCTGATGCTGACTGTGAAACTAAAATAGTTAAATTGTTTTATTCTTTATTTTTTTATTTTTAGGGTCACGTATCTCAACCGATAAAGAACATTTATAGGACAGCTCTGTTATCCGCCCGTCTTTCAGTCAGTCCGATTGTTCAGAACTCTCTTTCTCAGGAACGGACAGACGTACCAAGTTGAAATTTATGGCACATACTAAGGAATCTATCATTTTATTGTCGTACATTAACTTGTATCAAAAATGTTTCGATATCCTCAGTTACTACTAAGGCAGGTACAATACATATGGGTCAGATACAATTCGAATGTCACAAATAGTTTTCGTTGTCTTTCGCAAAATATGTGAAACACCAGACAGGAAGAATTCTTGTCTAGCTATGAGTGAATGCTACGTATCATATTTTACACGTGCTCTTCTGATAAGATATGCTTTTTGCTGTTGGAATGCAATTTAGGGCCAACGTGGATTGAGGAACGATGGGGCAGGAAATTCGCTGTATCATTTTCAAAGGATAAAGCCTGGCATTTGGCGTACGCCATTTAGGTAAACCAACGGGCACCGTAATCCGGTTAGATTTTACGAGATTTGAACTGCCGTCCTCCCAAATACGGGTCCAGTATCATAATCATGCAACCACCTACATCGGACCTATCGAAATGTGTCATGCTATAAGAAGGAACTATACAACCGTAACAGTCAGTTGTCACCGAATGCTACCTGGAGTATAAGCAATAAATCATTTGGGACGAAAACAGTACTGAAGTATAGACATGAGAAGGGACGCATTCGAAATAAGGCTGTCAAACCTAACAAACAAAGATAGAGTAATAAATTTAAGCAAGTCTTGTGATACGAGTCTTTATGATCTTCCTGGATATATCATCCGTCAGGGTAGGAAAGCACTGAGTGAGGTGTGTGTCACGGAGGCACAGCAAAAGTTGTGTGGGGTCCCGAACAAACTCGGCTACAAAGAGGTGCATGGCACCAGTAATACTTCAGTCTGGTAGGAGTAACGCAAAGTGCAAATATCTGAAAGCGGCTCAAAGCACAGCGCCGATTCACTTAGTGCAGAAAAGGAATCATCCATTACGCTAAAAGCCCGAAAACATACTGTCTGCTGAGGAATAAATTCTGGTTTTCAGCGTCTGGTAGCTTTTGATGGACTAATAATATCCCAAACACTAAAATAATACTTTACAGTTTCTTTTCCAAAACCAAGCAAACAATATGAAGAGTAACTGCCCTCTTTTTTATTTTGTTACACTTCGCACAAAGCGTACTGTAGTTAACGAAAAGTGACAAGGGTAAAAGCACATTTACATCTGCATATATAACTGGAAGGAGAAACAGCTTTGGTCGTATTTTTTTTATTATCCGCAAAATCGATTTTCGGTCACTTAGTGACCATCCTCAGTGCTAGAAGTTAAAAATTTCACATAACGATCAGAGTATAAAACAGAAAATCACAAATACACCTGCGTATGAACATAACAGTTGGTAAGAACATACCTGTAATATACAATTAAAATTGTTAGGCACGGATATTAACAAGCTTAGAGCGATCACATAAACTGAGGCCGCTGTTTACATGCACCTGTTCAGCACACCTCGGTGTGACAGGGCTTGGAACGCCCTCTATGTGACATGTGTCACGTGAAAACTTAATATTACTGGTTTTGCGAGATATCAACACAAAATAACTTGTGCATTTGTGAATCATGAAGTAATTCAAATTTAAAATGTACGTAAAACACATAGTAGACGAAGGGGGAAGGAAACATCTAAAATACATTGGCGTATTGTTTTTTAAAAACAAACTTACAAAACATAAAACAAATCGATAATAAGTTGTCAGAGTGCAGGACAGGTAAAGAGAAAACGACAATGAAAAAGAATAATATATGAATAACATAAAATGAGGTATAACACAGGTTTTTAAAAAACATAATTCCCACCATCTGGCGTGGGAAGTTAGAAGTACAACGTTTGTGATTTACGTAAAATGTTACGTTAAGACTAAGGAGTCAAATACATAAAAAATAGTAATAGTACGAAACTGCAATTACGTAATAATTAAAATGCCGTGAAACATAATGTTCATTACAAAAAAGTTTGTAGGTGTGGATAAACAATTTTGTTATCATATTTAACCGACATGATGATGTAAATCTCGTTTGTCCCTTTGGACAAGCTAGCATTATTATAACAGTGGTTATACGCTTCCGCATAAGCACTGGGTCAGAACCCAACATACATGACATCAAATATACACGGTTGCTTACTGCAAAACATAGTACCCATCATTTGGCGTGGGAAGTGAGAAGTATATCGTTCTTAATTTACGTAAATATTACGTTAAAAATGAGAAGTCAAATATATAAAAATAGTAATACGAGGGCTATCCACAAAGCCATACTTAAATACTACTTTTATACATAGTTGCCATTTAAATTAAGGCACTTATCGTAGCGATGGACGAGCTTGGAAATTCCTTCGTCGTAAAATTCGGCCGCCTGTGCCTTCAACCACGTGGTTACCTCTTCTTTTGGGACAGAAAAGGTGTGATTTTTGTGGATTTCGTGGAAAGAGGCACTACAATAAACTCTCAAAGGTATTGCCAAACTCTGCACAACCTCAGAAGTGCATTTGCAGAGTTCAGAAGTTGGGCTCAAAGATCTTGGTGATTCACGACAACGCCCGGGCCCACACGGCAAATGCCACTCGTGAAGTTCTCGAATCTTTTAAGTGGGAGTTGTTTCCTCATCTGCCGTACAGTTCCGACGTGGCACCGAGCGACTCCCACTTATTCCCAGCAATGAAGAAGTGGTTTGCTATGCAGCGTTTTGATGACGACGCACAGCTTCAAGAAGAGGTAACTACGTGGTTGAAGGTGCAGGCGGCCGAATTCTACGACGAAGGAATTTCCAAGCTCGTCCATCGCTACGATAAGTGCCTTAATTTAAATGGCAACTACGTAGAAAAGTAGTATTTAAGTGTGGCTTTCATCTGTATATAATAAAAAAAATTTCCAATAATTTATTTATTTTTAATTCCAAAACGTAATGTACTTTGTGGATAGCCCTCGTAGTACGAAAATGCCACTAAGTAACAATTCAAATGCCTTTAAACAATATTCATACGACCAAAGCTGTTTCTCCTTCCAATTATATCCATTATCTGGTCGTGGTGCACAGAACACTCCATGGAGTCGCCAATCAATACGTCTGCATATGTTACAAATCACACGTAAGTGCCTGCCACAGGGTTCATCGATCGACCTTCACAATAATTCAGTATTATTCCAATCTCGAACAGCAGGCAAAAAAACGTAAACTTGTGTCTTTCCATGCGAGCTCTGATTTGCCTCATTTTATTATGATGATCGTTTCTTCCTATGTAGGTCGGCATCAACAAAATATTTTCGCACTCGGAGGAGAAAGTTGGTGATTGAATACGATAATATATTGTAAGGTGGCTATAATTTCGCACATTACAAGCACTCATCCACACACTTTGCCATGATCTACAAACACAATTAGGTATCATGTGGTAGGTTGTACACCGTATATATGTAAAGGAGGCTGACATTGTCACGTACGCCTTGTAAATAATTGTTAACGCTTATTGCATGAAAGGTGACGGAGTGTCTTTATTACCAGAACGGCGTAATGAATGATTGCCTACACTAGTAGTGGTTGGAATGACAGTGGAAATGAAACAGCAGGAGGAACTCAAGTCCTGGGTGGAAGACCCACACAGGTGTGGTGGTTCAGCCCCACACAGGAAGTGCCGAGACGGACAGTCTGGACAGCTGAGCGCGAAGACACAGTACAAGGGCGGCCGGCCGCTGTTGTAGGAGGGCCGGAAGGATAAGCGGATAATACTTCCGAACTCTGCAAATCTTAGACACAGGTGAGAGGAACGAAGAAGCGGCACCTCGGAAACCACGCAGGCAGGGTTATTTCCAATGATTTTTACTCACAAGGGGAGGCCGCCAATTGTGAAATTCAGATTCGATTCATACAGCGCATTATAAAAGCTCATGGCCAGAGGTGTAATGCGGCAAAGCACCAAGATGCACTTCTCAGCCGTTGTCGAGAAAATCGACAGTTAAAAGAAACCGTTGCGGTGAAATACTGTCTACGATTAATAATTTTCTACAGCGTCGTGGCGCAGCGGTAAGCGCTCGGGTTCGTAATCCGAAGGTCGCCGGATCGAATCTCGCGCCATGCAACCTTTTTTTTTAGTATTTGTTTTTTGTAATTCAAATATATATATATATATATATATATATATATATATATATATATAATTCCCGGCAATCGGTTGCAACAATTATGCATATAATAAGTTGTTGAAAGTCGTTTGTCGTGGAAAAACTGGCGACTTCGAACATCATTATGTTTTCCGCAAAGTTGTATTTCACAAATGTTATTAATTATCTTCATAATGTTATCCACGTATAGTTAACGGAAGAAGTAGAAACGATATTCCGAAACGAATACGTATAGCGTAAGTCAAACGTTCGAATCAGAATAGAGACACCACGAACACAAATTTGCTGTGGCAGGTATGAAATATAAACTCCGTTACTCGCTCGTTACACTTGAAGGACAGATGTTGAATGGGCTGAAACGAGCCGCCGCATAACAGCGTAGTTGCGTGCTAACTTCGGAAGAAGGTAGATGCGGTCCCTAGCGCAACTTATAACATCGTCGAAAATCAGTGCGGACGGGAGAGCTTTGGTACACCCTGTTAAAAAAAAGGGAAAAATGGAGGCGGTACAATTGGAGAGCGATCCGCCTTCACCAACATGCATAAGCAATTCATTAATAGTATATATATATATATATATATATATATATATATATATATATATATATTTGAATTACAAAAAACTAATAATAAAAAAAAAGTTGCATGGTGCGCGATTCGATCCGGCGACCTTCGGATTACGAACCCGAGCGCTTACCGCTGCGCCACAACGCTGTAGAAAATTATTAATCGTAGACAGTATTTCACCGCAACGGTTTCTTTTAACTGTCGAATTTCTCGACAACGGCTGAGAAGTGCATCTTGGCGCTTTGCCACATTATACCTTTGGCCATGAGCTTTTATTATGCGCAGTATGAATCGAATCTGAATTTCACAATTGGCGGCCTCCCCTTGTCAGAAGCGTACCATTGTACGAGTATAGGTTTTTCCTCGCAAACTTTCCGCGCTGGACGACAAAAGACTAAAATATGGTTGGTCGGCGTTCGGAAGAATCTGTAGAGAGGGAGAATATTCCGTGGTTTCGGGAATATGATTCGTTTTCGGAATTACGAAGGTGGGGATCCGAGCCTTGCTGGCAAGCCAGCGATGGAGACACGAGGTCTTCCGTTGTGAGCGCCCGTGTGTGACAGTCGCTCGGTATCAGCTTTGTTAGTACAGACAGACTTGCTGTCTTTGCTCTCAGGAGAGTTTATAGTTAGAACAGTTAGGCACTGTACTGTTGCGGACCTATACGATTCTGGACTTCACTTCCAGGTTGGAAGTCGTCGTTGAGTACGCAGCGTTCAGTAACTGAACACTTTTTCTGCCTATACTTTCGCTGAGACGTTATCTGAACTCCGTCCTTGTGGCTGGGAGTTCGCGTTTCTCGTCTGTGGAACACAGAGAGGAGAAGACAGTATTTATATTAGTCAGAGGACCGCATTCTGCCGTCCTGGTGTTTGAAAGAGTTTATTTTGGGCTGGAGTTCTTCCATCGTCGCAGACGAGTACGAGAACTGTCACTTCGACACACCGGACGCAGTAAATACGGTGATGTCGCATATTGCTTCGGTTTATTAGGGCTATAAAGCTAAACAGCTGTGATCACGTTAGTTTATTTCCACTGAGGTTCCACACCACCGTAGATCATCTTTGAAAGTAGTGTCTTCTAGTGTTTGGTACGCAGATGAGGTCAGTCATCTCGAGTTATTGATATTAGTTTGCGAAGTCATAATAAGGGGCAGACTTGGGCAATTGATTAATAACTTTAGTTAGAAAATATAGACAATTGTACTTAAAGGGTTGATTTTAATCTATAATAATTACATATTGAACAACAACGTTTATCATTTAGTAGTATTAGTTACCTTCATCATTCATTTATGTTTAGAATGTAATTTGCATGTTAAAAAAGAGCATTAAGAGATCCTAAGATCTGCTTCAGGGGGATAGTCAGAAAGGCCAAATCATCATTTTAGCGTTCATTATTTTCCGTTGCGCACATTGATTTCACACCCGCCTGGAGTAGCATCTTGGAATATGCTGAAAGATCCCAGTAAACAACGGTACCATGAGTGTCAATGAGACTGTCGCCCATGTGCTGTTATTGACTGACTTTAGGATTTCCTAGTTGGTACAAAGACAACCAAAACTTTTCGCTTAAGTCTCCATATAATAGCGCACAATTTTCCTTTACGCCATATGAATGGGAAATGTGGCACATTTTGCTGTAAGAGGACGCCTGTAAGAGGACGCCTAACACTTCAATACCATCCAAGATATGTTCCTGGATTCTTTGGCGGCGGCATGCCTGAATAAAGTCTGCTCGGTTTGCGGCTGTCATAGCGGTTTGCCATAGGGAGTAGAAAGCCACAGGCAGTGGAGTTTTACTCGCGACGGCGATGGCGGAGAAAGCCACACAAAGCATGAGTGTTTTATTCGAGACGACGCAGCTTGTAAACCGAGAAGAGTACTCAGTATCCACTATGAACAGATCGAGTAGGGTGTGCGCGTCGGCCTCTAGGATCACCTGACCGCAGTCCTATGGATTTCCTGTCTAGCGACGTCTCAACAGTGAAGTGCACAGCACTCCCCTTGATTCAGTTGAAGAACTGGAACCCGAATTGTACAGTTCTGTCAAGCTATACTACACGGCCCAGTCAAATCAATGTGACCACGGCCTATGTTCGACGTCGATGTACAATAACCACCCCAGACTGCTCGTCGCAGCACTGGGAATGGTGGGAATATATAAGGCATGTATCCTGGTTGGGGAAGGGGGGGAGGGAGGGGAAGCCCTCAAACAGTACAGTCATTATCTTAAAGTGGAAGGTCGGAAGCATTTTCTATATAGTTAAGTTTCTAAACTGAGCGCGTCCCACCGTGGTTAAAGTCTACGGTGAACGACGGCTGTGGAGGTGTATACGGGCGAATTGACGTGCAAATGTTGAGCAACTGATCGACCAGATGAACCAAGCAGCTACCAACAGTGTCTCCTCAACGACCGTTCACAGTACGTTGCTGCGTATGGGACTGCACAACAGGAGCCTGGTTCGTGTACCCTTGTTGGGTGTTGCTCATCGGCGACGACGAATGGAATCTGCACAGCAGCAACTGAACTGGACGTCCAATGAGTGGCGACAGGTGGTCTTATAACACCCCCCTGCTTCCCGGGATTTATGAAATTACAAGTTAACAATGACCGTGAATTAAGAATTTTGACCCGTGTCGGGATAAGGCATCCGAATCCGAAGTAAATAATGATTATTCCGCGGGAAACAGGAGACGTTATAACTTGATCGTTATTGCATGAGTAATTTCATTCAATAACGATCGGTAAATAAAATAATGGAAATAATTTGGGAATAAATTTTGCCAGTGGAAATTGTGCCGAAAGAAATGATTAAGTTGTAAAAGCAATTAAAAAATCGGTCGCGAGCTCAACTGATGAGCGACAGTACTGTTAAGTACGTGAATAATTGTGTCAAAAATAAAGTTTACCTGTTTGTAGCTCAGCAGGTGGAACGGGAACTTTTACGTAAGTGCTGTGTCAGGCTCAGTAGTCATATAAAATAATGTCATAACAATCTAACTACACTTAAACATTAATGGTTAACTTTCAATAAGTATTTTGATAGTTATTTTGTGCATAATTTGTCAGCTAAGATCAATGCTGAGAACACAGACAATTATCTATCAAGATTTTGAATAATGGACTGTCATTCTGTCTTTAAAATTACGTACTTCGCACAGTTTAATCTACTGATAATGAAATATATTGCCAATAATTGATTAACTATGTTTTGAATGATAATAATTCATTAATTGGGCGATTGTCAGGTGGAATAAGCTTTATAGTTTCATGAAATATCCTTGAACTAACTTCAGCTGAATATGAATTGAAATAAATCTTAATAATCAAATTTATTACTTCAGTCTATTATTAAGTTACTACGGTTGGCGTAAGCTTATTAAGTGCAACAATTAACTACGATAACCAATCGTTCAAAACAGTCTGAAATTTACTCTTCACCGTCTATGCAAATAATTTGATAATTAACATATTTTCTCTTGATAATGGCGTGACAAACTCGGTTCAATAAGGTAAGAATCGGAAGGAAAGTACTTGGTGTTATTGTCGGGTGGAATGTAACTGCAACACTTCGATTATAAAGTGCTTGTTATTAATTGTTCAACTTCAGAGAAGAACACAGTAACTGGCAAGCCTTCTACAATTTTATTCCACTACAATTACGTAGATCTTACTTCCCTCGTTGTCGGTGGATCGACGGAAGTCCATGGCGGCGACACAATGTGGCAGCGGGCTTTTACTGTTGCGACTTGGGCCCACAGTGCGCTTCACATTTAAGCCCTCGTTTCTTCAGCACTATGTCCATTAACCCATAATAACTTGCCCGGCCATGTTTCCAGATATGCCGACCATTACTTTCCCGTTGTACTTAGATCCACACACTAGCCGTTAGATGTAACACAGCTAGGGATAGCTGCACTCGACTGTACGTCTTACTCCGAGCACGGCGTCATTGCTACTACTGCCCGCTGGCGCGGTCCGGCGTCCAGCGGCACGACAAAACAATCTCTCTGACTTCAACGTTAACTAAATATGTCCTGACTTGCCAGTGTTAAATATTACATAATTTAAACATAGTATTTACAATACATATTTACACTAGACACCGAGCGAGGTGGCGCAGTGGTTAGACACTGGACTCGCATTCGGGAGGACGACGGTTCAATCCCGCGTCCGGCCATCCTGATTTAGGTTTTCCGTGATTCCCCTAAATCACTCCTCTGAAAGGGCACGGCCGACTTCCTTCCCCATCCTTCCCTAATCCGATGAGACCGATGACCACGCTGTCTGGTCTCCTTCCCCAAAACCAACCAACCAACACTAGACAATACATCGTATACAAACAGTTTCATGTGTTAAGTAAGCGAAAAAATTCATAGAAAGGACTGCGTTGTAGCGTCACAGTCTCTCCAGATGAGTCACGTTTTATGCTCCATCGGATGGGACGTTCGTTGGCGTACACAGCGAGAAACGCCTGAACGCAACCTGCGAGCAGGAAGGCGCGTTATGGTCTGGGAAATAGCTTTCGTAGAATTACCTGGATGATGTCATTTTGGAAAGTACAGTAGATCATCACAAGTACGCGATTATAATTGAGAGCGTACTGAGTTAATGTTGTATTTCTCCTTAAAGTGAGCCAGGGATGAAGAACGAGCCATTAAATGGAGGATTACTCAAGAACATTTCTGCTACCTCGGACACTATTTCATGTCGAACTCAGAGGTAGTCCGTAACCACACATTCAAAAATTCATCGACAATGACTCGTCTTTGAGTGGAACGTTTCTGATTCTATTATTGTGTACTTTCACTAGTATCAGATTTCGCAATTAACTGTGATAGACTCAGTATAACGGGTGTTCCAGAGGGAACCCGCAATATTCATGGATATAACAGAAACGATCATCTGAAGCAAAAACCTGATATGGACATATGTCCTCTTTCCAGTGGTTTCTGAAATAGAACTCATTGAATGTTCACTGTAATTTATTTTCTGTATTATCCCGTACACTGTCAGGTGTACACATGCACAATTGTCAGTAAACATCGTAGCTCGCGTTACAAAGTATCAATTGAAAAACAAGTATTTTTAACTCTTTAACCTCTACGCATCATCGTACATGTCACGTTACAGCTGTTGTACAATTCACAATAAATGTCATAAAGGTTGGAATATCAGACCGTCAACTTCAATGTATTTGAGCAGTCTTAGGAGAACGAGTTGAGTGGCTCGTCTGAGAGTCTCTGCCCTTTTCCTAGTGAGAGCAGCAGCGTCCACTATGCGACCAAGTATTTCATCTCTCATATTCGCCTTTCGTTCTTTGTCGAACACCAGGATCAAAAATCTATTGCCTTAACGTCTGTCGATATCGCTGCTACCAAGACCATTCCAGCGATCAGGGTAAATCGAGCTGACATGTTTTCTCACACGTCTGGATCAATGTGGAGCAGATCCGTCATATTGGAAGAACATTGCAGCCTACGTGGCCAAAGGAACATCTTTAAACGAGTTTTCCATAAAATACAGGTAATTCTGTGCCTTCATTCGCTCTTCTAAAATTGCTAGACCTGTCAAAATATTACCGATCATGCAGCAGCAAACATCGATCGAAAAACGTACTTGGAAACTGGTTTCCACTGTAGCTTGTGGATTTTCCTGCGACTGTCGATAATCGTTACGAGTGCTGTTGATTCTGTTCATTGTAGACGTGACTTCATCAGTGAATAGTACTAATAGAAGCAAGTGCTTCATGTGCAATTACTATTACTAATTGTGGCTCATTGGCTTAAGTTGTCCAGGACACGATTTTATGTCTCCAGATTAATTGCTTTTAAAATGGCTCTGAGCATTATGGGTCTTAACTGCTGAGGTCATCAGTCCCCTAGAACTTAGAACTACTTAAACCTAACTAACCTAAGGACATCACACACATCCATGCCCGAGGCAGGATTCGAACCTGCGACCGTAGTGGTCGCGCGGTTCCAGACTGAAGGGCCTAGAATCGCTCGGCCACGTCGGCCGGCAATTGCTTTTAATATCCAGGTCCATTATGGTAAGAGACTGAAATACGGGAATGTTCTCCATCTCACAATTTATTCCGATGCTTTCTATAACCATGTTGAAAGAACGGCTTCTATTACAAAGAGCTGTTCAAAAGTAGTTTCCAGAAAAAAAATCACAATTCAAAACAAGTGCACAGGAAGAACTAAAAATGAAGTGGTTGCACTGTGGCAGCTTTTGGCGCTCTTCCAGAAAATCCAATAAAAGGTACTTTTTGGATTTTTTTTACAAACATCGATGTAGACGCTGGCTAAAGTTCACGTACATGCTTCCTGACTTTTCAACTTACATGTTACACAGTAGTCGTCTTTTCATTTTAATTTAAATTCGATTCTCCTTCCGAACTTTCTAGAGTTAATGCCTAATACAGTCTTCGTTTACATTTTCAGTTTCAGGTATGTTGCTCTATATATATGATTTTCAGCGAATTTATTTATGTTATTTATATCACAAATGTAAACATGGGGTGATGAACAATAGATAACAGTTTAGTAAACGTAAACACGGTCCGTAGTAGGCTGTAATGTGATTTTTATTTAATCGGTGATTAGCTAATTTCGACTACTTGTCATTGTCAAGCACCTGTAAAACCAGCATGGAAAAGCACTGTATTGTCTGCACACATCACTATGTCTATGTATAAATAACACTTTACACACCTTACGTTGAGATAAAACCTTACTGCACAAATTGTAAGAAATTTGTGCAGTAATGTTTTATGTCAATGTGATGTGTGTAAAGTGTTATTTATACATAGCGGTGTACGCAGAAAATGTAGTGCTTTTCCATGCTGATTTTACAGGGGCTTGACAATGACAAGTAGTCGAAATTAGCTAATCGCAAGATTAAGTAAAAATCACGTTACAGTCTACTACGGACCATGTTAACGTTTATTAAACATCTGGAGGCTGTGAATCGCCACAAATACAAAACTTTGAACATTTTGAATAACTGCATATATCTCAGTTTGTGCTTACCGAAAAATATAAAACGAAACCCAGTGGTGATTAATATGGATAAGACCCATTTCCGTCTGTTGTAGTTTATTTATTCAAATGTGAAAGAATAGGTTGAAAGACATTTATTGTGAAATATACGTCTACATCTACATCTACATCTACATGGATACTCTGCAAATCACATTTAAGTGCCTGGCAGAGAGTTTATCGAACCACCTTAACAATTCTCTATTAATCCAATCTCGTATAGCGCGCGGAAAGAATGAACACCTCTATCTTTCCGTACGAGCTCTGATTTCCCTTATTTTATCGCAGTAATCGTTACTCCCTATGTAAGTCGGTGTCAACAAAATATTTTCTCATTCGGAGGAGAAAGTTGGTGATTGGAGTTTCGTGAAAAGATTCCGTCGCTACGAAAAATGCCTTTGTTTTAGTGATGTCCATCCCAAATCCTGTATCATTTCTGTGACACTCTTCTCACATATTTCGCGATAACGCAAAACGTGCTGCTTTTCTTTGAAGTTTTCCGATGTACTCAGTCAGTCCTATCTGGTAAGGATCTTACACCGCACAGCAGGTCTGTTACATTTTCTAAGTGTCCTGCCAATAAAACGCAGTCTTTGGTTAGCCTTCCCCACAACATTTTCTATGTGTCTTTCCAATTTAAGTTGTTCGTAATTGTAACACTTAGGTATTTACTTGAATTTACGGCTTTTAGATTAGACTGATTTATCGTGTAACCGAAGTTTGAGTTCCCTTTAGCACTAATGTGGATGACCTCACACTTTTCGTTGTGTAAGGTCAACTGCCACTTTTCGCACCATTCCGATATTTCTTCTAAATCGTTTTGCAGTTTGTTTTGATCTTCTGATGACTTTATTAGTCAAAAAACGACCAAGTCTTCTGCAAACAACCGAAGACGGCTGCTCAGATTGTCTCCCACATCGTTTAAGGAACGGCAAAGGGCCTATAACATTACCTTGTGGAACGTCAGAAATCACTTCTGTTTTAATCGATGACTTTCCGTCAATTACTACGAACTGTGACCTCTCTGACAGGAAATATAGGAGGCAATCAAAAACTTTCCGTTTGAAGGCCACATTAATCCCTTGTCTACATGACAGTGCTTGTACACAGCATCGGAGTCGCACTGGGTTTGCATATATTGCGCAGCAATTCTCTCAAACGGAAACTTTTTGATCGTTTCTTATATGATGTTTAATTATGATGTAAAAATCATAAAACAGAAAAATTACCCTTGGCCGAAAGATAATACTGCAACAGCTATGGTTTAAATGTATCGAGTGATTCATTAATAAAAGAGTGTCATCAATTTCATGACTAAAACTGTATCAAGCATTTCGAAAGGAACAAGATATCGGACCGTTCATTTTGCCCACATGGTCATTTCTTGCTACTTTAAAAGTTGTATAGCTGGCTGTGGGCCCTGAAGCTGTATGTGTGTTGTGTGCGCGGGATCAGTGAACGGAAAAGACAGCACCAAGACGCTCAGCCCGACCCGGGGGCGGAAGTGGAGGCGGAGGGCAGACAGCGGAACGCCACGGACGGTCGCGCAGCCAATCTGGATCTGTAATTGGATCCCGGCGGCAAGAATTCGTGCGGAAAATAGATAGATCACCGTCCAGAGCTCCCGTTCTCCCCACAACAGCCAGCCTCACGACTTGGGACTCGGGACGACTGACAATCGGAGGCTGCTGGCTCGGTTTCCCCTTCTGTTGGCCTTTCTTCCCGCTTACAAAGGTTCAAGGTCTATTATTGCTGCTTGTGCTGATTGGCAGCCTTCCCGTGTAGCTTGTTTATACGACAAGTGCTGCTACAAAAACGGGAGATCCATGAAAGGGACAGCGATCCAGCTCCAAAGACAGTCGTAATCAGTAACTGCAGTACCGATGAGTGATACCGAAATATCGATTGATGCGAAACTGGACTATGTGTGTCATATAATCTTAAAACATTGTCACTAATTCAGAAATATTTTTGAAGCTTGGCCACAAGATTTATCTTCTTTGAATGCATTTCACTGTATTCGCCCTGAGAGAGTTGGAACCCAAAAGACAATGCTATATCAGAACTGCAGGTACAGAAACAATCCTGTCAATATTTGCTAACTACCGTTACCGTTAGAATGTTATAGAAAATACAACATTGGTGCTAAAAAAATATAAAAAAGAACACTAAGCAGGGTTCTTATTACGAAGGCAGAATGAGTGAGCTACCTCGCCATGAGCGATACCAACACAAAAAATTTTAGCGTTAATCCACACACAAAACTGCCGACAGGTAAATTAATTATGTAACTACATTAGGATTATATGTTCGTAACAAATGTTCTACTCATGAATAACGGGCGAATACATAACTAAAAAGCAATCTCTCTCTCTCTCTCTCTCTCTCTCTCTCTCTCTCTCTCTTTCTCTTTCTCCACTCTCACACATACACACACACACACTACTTTATTTACTGCCTTTGAATACTGTAACTATCCGTGTAAAACAGAATCCTCTTTCTCTTGAGATATTTAGAGTATTCAAAATACTAACATCAGTAATAGCTACGTAATTGCTATAAGCCAATTGAAGTCGGATGAAAGCCTGAAACGAGGGGTTCAGAAATTAAATACAATAATTATATCACTTGCTGTATTTCTTCAGATCGTGAAGTCCTGCAACTTATAGTCTAAATAAAAATAACAATATAAACAGTTGTTTTTCTGAGGCCTCTATTACTGTTTATAGCTGTGACAGGCCAGTGTGCCACGGACATGATGATCAGAGGCTTTACTGTTAAGTAAAACTTCATTAAATGGGGTTTTCTGGACGAGATAAGAGGACGTCGCGAGTGATGAATTAGAGAACTACGGCCAACCCTTTTGACTTCTGGCACCTCCTTCTCCTCCTGCATACGTATCGTGCTGTACTACATTCTGTGAAGTAAAGAGCAACAAAGTCGAAAACACGTTAAAACACTGCCATCACACTCGCCTATATTGTTAACGCTTCCGCTTTGGCCGTTGCTCAACAAGGCACTGGCCTCTCTGCTTCATGGCGCCTCACATTTACGTCACTGAGAGAGAGATGGTGTGCGCCACATGGTCGACACAGCGTGAAAACAAGAAAAAGCTTTACAAGCTGTTGTTTACTATCAACAGTTAACGAAACTGTTGCAAGAAACGGAAGGGACCTTTATGACCATGGAGAAGGAAGGTGGTTCAAATCACTGCCCGTCTAATCAGTTAAGTCAGGTACTGAGTAATTTTTTTTTGGAAAGGACAGTTTTCAGTGACCGGGAGAGGTGTTGCTGGGATGCAATGCTTTCGACAGTTCTGAGACGTTGTTAGGCAAATGTCTGTATGTATTAACCTTTGCGCTCTATTGCACAGTCTAGCAGTAAGTTCTTAGATTCACTATTTGAAAATTCGTTTGAATGAGCTCTCATTAATTAAAATAAATCTTGATGAATATTATATAGTGATTTTGTAAACCAAATAAAAAAAAACAATTCTTGCTTTAGAAGACGGCCGATAACGAACACTCGTGTACTTTGTACGAGATCTGAGCACCGAAGTACGCCATTGTTTGCAGATCATAAATTTTTGTAACTCGTTTTTTGGTTGAAGACAAGGTTGAAACGTAAAAAAAGTGATTACCATTTCAAATGCTGTCCATCATAGATTTGCACGATTCGTATGGAATCACTGTTTATTACTATTTTATCCAACTGGGACTACAAGAAGATAATATGGATAAGTTTTAACAATGAATATTTCTCCCCTAAAATTTAAAATGGTTCAAATAATTTGCTGACACGTTGTTTAAAGGTTTATTGCGGCATTAACATTTTCACTTTAAGTATGCTCGCGAACTAATCAATGCTTCAATGTAGCTACGTCATTGAATTTGCTATTAAATAAAATGTAGCTCTTTACATCCTTTCAATTGCTGAAACCATTCTTCGACTGCAATAGTGTGACCACCCTAATATGTCTAAATGAGGGAACCAATTCCAGCACCACAGGTTGTCAGTTTTATACCTTTAATGCCACATGCATATAAATTACTTTACTTGCCAGTTTATGCCACAGGTCACTACCAAGTGGAAGGTACTGATGATGTGTGTGTCACACTTAAAAAATTTTTCCCGTATTATGTGAAAACAGACACGCTCTCACGCATACGCATGTCAAATGTTACACATACGGTGTTGCACATACCAATCAACTTACAAGAAAGCTAGAAACTGGCCAGAAATGTCGTTTATATGCTAGTGCATTACAGGACTAAAACTGGCAGCCTGCGGTGGTAAAAATGGTTCCATCATTTAGACGATAAATTGAGGCGGTGGACCATACACGAAGAATGTATGGCGCTTCCGAAACGAGATAACACGACCAAACCGAATCACGACATATTAATTATGGGTAGTTTTGAGTAATTAGCTCCCTATGAAGCATATCCTTATGAAATATGTAGCCGGTCGCGGTGGCCGAGCAGTTCTAGGCGCTTCAGTCCGGAACCGCGCGACTGCTACGGTCGCAGGATCGAATCCTGCCTCGGGCATGGATGTGTGTGATGTCCTTAGGTTAGTTAGGTTTAAGTAGATCTAAGTTCTAGGGGACTGATGACCTCAGATGTTAAGTCCTTTAGTGCTCAGAGCCATTTGAACCATTTTTGAAATATGTCTCGCTGTCCAATAAATGACAGTATGATTTGACGTGTACACATAACGAGATGTGTGTATTCGATTCACTCGCAGGCAACCACTCAAATAAATGTACTTAATTTGTCTGGTTTCAAGGAAATAAGAAAATTACCAGTAAAAGTACGGTGTCGTCGGAACTATTATGTTATGTACAACAGCAGCTTAATTAAAATCGTACGTAAATGTCGGATGTGACCCAAAGGTATTACACTTATACAACCTGTATATGCAGTCGACATTTTACTGACTCCGATCCAGACGGCAGGGGTGGTTATGGAAGTCATGACACTTACTTCCCTCTCCCTCCCCCCCCCCCCCTCCCACAACAATAAATTTTACTGTTGGCGTTTATATTTCTACATATATGAATCTCCGGATTTCTTAGCCAGTTTTCAGAGAATAAATCAGCGTGAAAACGAAGAGCGTCGAGAATGGCAAAGATACCGTAAATCTGAAAGCTATGTTTAACATGAGCTAAATAAAGTTGCTTGACAGTGACCCTGCTCACTGGGACCTGATTGGCTGCAGAAAACATAAAAGCCAGGTAAATGCGCGCCTGCGCCGTCTTACCGTGTCTCTTGCCAACCACAAATCCGATACTGTACGTGAGAACACAGACAGAAACGGTAAGCTACAGGCAGCTGTACAAGGTAAGACAGAAAGGGAAAAACTCTCCACCACTAAGGAAAAAATGACGAAGATTGACATTCCCAAATGTAGGCTGCAACTACTGGTAGTAACTGCATACCCCTCACTTAGACACTCGCGTAGCCATAGAGCCACTGTAGAGCTAAGAGAAATACTGATTGTTCCGGCGTAACCACAAACGCCGGAAAGAAGAGGCGGCACGCAAGAGCAGAGAAGACGGTGAAGAAAGGGCGGCCAACGGTGAGCGGAATCGCACTACGCCGCACCAGGCGCGCCCCCTGCAGCAAGTGAATGTATACGCAGCTCTTGCTAGCCTCGGCCGTTTAGATTTTCCCTAGTCTGCGTTTAGTGTTTCGCTATCAGACTGTATCGTTTTCATGTCGCCTCTCGCTAGCGACATTTGCTATAGTCAAGTACTGTCAGTCTGTTTTCTGGAAATAAAACTACTATGTTAATGGATTGAATTGTTGTGTAGCATTCCGAGAACGCTCCATCACGCAGGCACCCTATTAGCGACGTGTGGGCAAGACACAACACTGATTACGGATAAAACGTCTTAACGAGAACTAAAACCTTAAATCTTCGTACATCCATATTTAAATTTGAAGATGGTGGGACATTAGCTGGTATAATTTTTTTATTGACAATGAGACTCCTCCAGCTGTATTTAAGATTTCATATTTATTTGGCTACTACTTTCGACGTTGCGTCGACGTCATCTTCAGGCCCTGTATAACACACCATACATAAAACAAACAATGTGAGACATCAGTAGTCTATGTGCTATTGTACAAATCAAATATATTATAAACATGTTATATAAAGGTAGTTACATTTCGTAAAGTATTCTTGTCTCTTCTACTACATCCAGATAGTGTACCTGATATTAGTAACCTTTGTGACCCATCTATGTTAAAATTCTGAGAGTACATCCTTACTTAACCATTAATAAATTTACCCATAGCATGTTAAATGTTATGTGGTTACTTGAACATAATACCCACACATAACGGTATTATCTTTGTACTTACTTCATCGTCTGGATTGTAGATCTTGAATATGTACTTTACTATTCTGAACATAATACTCATACATAACTGTATTATCTGTGTATTTTACTTCAACGTCTAGATTGCAGATCTTGGATATGTTGTCCATATATGTATACTCCATCTAATATCAGCTCCCTCTGGCATTACTCCACACCCCATTGTTTTATCCCCCTTCTTAAATTTTGATACGATGGTGACGACCAATGTTTGACTTTATAAGTACAGTAACATATATTTGCACTTGGTGAGAGAGACATGTACGGATTAGTTTACATGCATAGATAACTGGTCGGTCGTTGTAGGTGAGAAGTATTTACCCACATGTCTACAGGAGGGGCCTATGACAAGAACACATTGCTACATTATACACATGAAGTCCCATGTTACAGTACTTCTTTCAATATGTCTTCATCTCTCTATATGTCGCTATGATTACGACTTCGATAAATGTACCCGTACATACGTCTACTTTATTAGACCATTCCGTCTTTTGCTCCCTCGGTCACTATTTACTTGCCTAACTTCACCCCCTCCCCCAGACTAGGTTACCTGCTGGTTTGCTCGATCTCAGCCACTCCTTACAGAAGTCTACTCGCACATCACAACGATAGCTTTCTAGTATGTAGTTTACATGTGTTTTATGTAAATAGCACTGGTTTTCCCACCCAGATTTCACTATTTATAAACAATGGAATCATGCCTTACATATGTCCGATTGGCAATGCATTTTTTCTTTCCTGTTAGTTAAATTGTGCACACAATGAAGTGCTTAGGGTATTTTTATTCGCTTGTAACACAAATTTAGTACTGTTTCATGCCTGTATAATTATCTCTAAGAGTAATGGTTTGTCGCTTAGACTTATTTATACCCCAACTTTATTCAGATGTCTGGTATTGATCTGTAATGGAAATAAATCTGTATATGTAACCTCATTTGTACTTATTTATACCATGTAAATTGCTAATGTCAAGGTAAATTGCATCTTAATGAAAATGAACGAAATGTAGCTACTTATAATGAAGTCATCCTTTATATAACAGGTTTATAATATATTTAATTTGTACAATAGCACATAGACTATTGATGTCTCACATTGTTTTGTGTGTGGTGTGTTATATAGGGCCTGAAGATCAAGTTGACGCAACGTCAAAACTAGTAGCCAAATAAATATGAAATCTTAAATACAGCTGGAGTAGTTTCATTTTCAATGTATAAAAAAAATAAAATCTTAAAATACACTGAAGAGCAAAAGAAACTGGTACACCTGCTTATTATCGTGTAGGGCCCAGCGAGCATTCAGAAGTGCCGCAACACGACGTGGCATGGGCTCGTCTAATGTCTGAAGCAGTGTTGGAGGGAACTGAAATCTACATCTACATCTACATCCATACTCCGCAAGCCACATGACGGTGTGTGGCGGAGGGTACCTCTATCGGTTCTCCCTTCTATTCCAGTCTCTTATTGTTCGTGGAAAGAAGGAATGTCTGTATGCTTCTGTGTGGGCTCTAATCTCTCTGATTTTATCCTCATGGTCTCTTCGCGAGATATACGTAGGAGGGAGCAGTATATTGCTTGACTCTTCGGTGAAGGTATGTTCTCGAAACTTTAACAGAAGCCCGTACCGAGTTACTGAGCGTCTCTCCTGCAGAGTCTTCCACTGGAGTTTATCTATCATCTCCGTAACGCTTTCGCGATTACTAAATGATCCTGTAACGAAGCGCGTTGCTCTCCGTTGGATCTTCTCTATCTCTTCTATCAACCCTATCTGGTACGGATCCCACACCGCTGAGCAGTATTCAAGCATTGGGTGAACAAGCGTACTGTAACCTACTTGCTTTGTTTTCGGATTGCATTTCCTTAGGATTCTTCCAATGAATCTCAGTCTGGCATCTGCTTTACCGACGATCAACTTTATATGATCATTCCGTTTTAAATCACTCCTAATGCGTACTCCCAGATAATTTATGGAATTAACTGCTTCCAGTTGCTGACCTGCTATTTTGTAGCTAAATGATAAGGGATCTATCTTTCTATGTATTCGCAGCACATTACACTTGTCTACATTGAGATTCAATTGCCATTCCTTGCACCATGCGTCAATTCGCTGCAGATCCTCCTGCATTTCAGTACAATTTTCCATTGTTACAACCTCTCGATACACCACAGCATCATCTGCAAAAAGCCTCAGTGAACTTCCGATGTCATCCACCAGGTCATTTATGTATATTGTGAACAGCAACGGTCCCATGATACTCCCCAGCGGCACACCTGAAATCACTCTTACTTCGGAAGACTGCACTCCATTGAGAACGACATGCTGCGTTCTGTTATCTAGGAACTCCTCAATCTAATCACACAATTGGTCTGATAGTCCATATGCTCTTACATTGTTCATTAAACGACTGTGGGGAACTGTATCGAACGCCTTGCGGAAGTCAAGAAACACGGCGTCTACCTGTGAACCCGTGTCTATGGCCCTCTGAGTCTCGTGGACGAATAGCGCGAGCTGGGTTTCACACGACCGTCTCTTTCGAAACCCATACTGATTCCTACAGAGTAGATTTCTAGTCTCCAGGAAAGTCATTATACTCGAACACAATACGTGTTCCAAAATTCTACAACTGATCGACGTTAGAGATATAGGTGTATAGTTCTGCACATCTGTTCGACGTCCCTTCTTGAAAACGGGGATGACCTGTGCCCTTTTCCAATCCTTTGGAACGCTACGCTCTTCTAGAGACCTACGGTACACCGCTGCAAGAAGGGGGGCAAGTTCCTTCGCGTACTCTGTGTAAAATAGAACTGGTATCCCATCAGGTCCAGCGGCCTTCCCTCTTTTGAGCGATTTTAATTGTTTCTCTATCCCTCTGTCGTCTATTTCGATATCTACTATTTTGTCAACTGTGCGACAATCTAGAGAAGGAACTACAGTCCAATCTTCCTCTGTGAAACAGCTTTGGAAAAAGACATTTAGTATTTCGGCCTTTAGTCTGTCATCCTCTGTTTCAGTACCATTTTGGTCACAGAGTGTCTGGACATTTTGTTTTGATCCACCTACCGCTTTGACAAAGACCGGAATTTCTTAGGATTTTCTGCCAAGTCAGTACATAGAACTTTACTTTCTGTTGTGGACTGGCACATACTCATCTAACGCATATTGTACGATGGTTCTGAACTTTGTCCACTGATCCTCAACACTATCTGTACTTGAGACAAAACTTTTGTGTTGAGCCGTCAGGTACTCTGTAATCTGCTTTTTGTCACTTTTACTAAACAGAAAAATCTTCCTACCTTTTTTAATATTTCTATTTACGGCAGAAATCATCGATGCCGTAACCGCTTTATGATCGCTGATTCCCTGTTCTGCGTTAACTGTTTCAAATAGTTCGGGTCTGTCTGTCACCAGAAGGTCTAATATGTTATCGCCACGAGTCGGTTCTCTGTTTAACTGCTCAAGGTAGTTTTCAGATAAAGCACTTAAAAAAAATTCACTGGATTCTTTGTCCCTGTCACCCGTTATGAACGTCTATATCCGGCAAATTAAAATCTCCACCCAGAACTATAACATGGTGGGGAAATCTACTCGAAATATTTTCCAAATTATCCTTCAGGTGCTCAGCCACAACAGCTGCTGAGCCAGGGGGCCTATAAAGACATCCAATTACCATGTCTGAGCCTGCTTTAACCGTGACCTTCACCCAAATCATTTCACATTTCGGATCTCCGTCAATTTCCTTCGATATTATTGCACTTCCTATCGCTATAAACAAGCCTCCCCCTTCACTGTCCAGCCTGTCTCTGCGCTATACATTCCAAACTGAGTTTAGGATTTCATTACTGTTTACGTCTGGTTTCAGCCAACTTTCTGTCCCTAGTACTATATGGGCGTTGTGACCGTTTATTAATGAGAGCAGTTCTGGGACCTTTCTATAGACGCTCCTGCAGTTTACTATTAGCACATTAATATTGTTATTCCCTGTTGCATTTTGCCTACTCCTACCTTGCCGCGTCTTGTCGGGCCTAGGGAGGGAATTCTCTAACCTTAAAAACCACCATGTGCACGCCACACGTACTCCGCTACCCTTGTAGCCGCTTCCGGCGTGTAGTGCACGACTGACCTATTCAGAGGGACCCTACATTTCTCCACCCGATAGCTGAGGTCGAGAAATTTGTACCCCAGATCTCCGCAGAATCGTCTGAGCCTCTGGTTTAAACCTTCCTCTCGGCTCCAAACCAGAGGACCGCGATCGGTTCTGGGAACGATACTACAAATAGTTAGCTCTGATTCCACCCCACGAGGGAGGCTTTCCGCCTTCACCAATTCCGCCAACCGCCTGTACGAACTGAGGATGACCTCTGAACCCAGACGGCAGGAGTCATTGGTGCCGACATGAGCAACAATTTGCAGTCGGGTGCACCCAGTGCTCTCTATCGCCGCCGGCAGGGCCTCCTCCACATCTCGGATGAGACCCTCCGGCAGACAGAGTGAACACTGGCCTTCATCCCCGACCTTTTCGCTATTTCCCTAAGGGGCTCCATCACCCGCTTAACGTTGGAGCTCCCAATAACTAATAAAACCCTCCCCCCGTGTGCCTGTTCGGACCTTGCTGAAGGAGCAGCCACATGTTCACTCACGGGCGACGCCACACGGCCAGCCTCCACATTTACCCTCCGCCTCGTGCGCCGCGAACGCCGCTGAACCCGCCACTCCCCTTGGGGAGAGGGTGGCCCAACCGCGCCCGGCACCCGCGAAGATGTCTCGACAGCAGGGACAGTGGGTGACGCATCTAACACCTGAGGTGTACCTTGCGACGCACCGGACTCCCCACTGCCGCTACACTCCGAGGCAGCAGCCTGAAGACGGCTGACCGCGGCCATCAACACGTTCAGCTGATCGCGAACAGTGGCCAGCTCCTCCTGCGTCCGTACACAGCAGTCACACATCCTATCCATCCTACGGAATCAATTTACTGAAGAGAGTTAATCAACTTTTAACTAGATTGCTAATTCACTAAAGGCGGCTGACTATTGACTAAACTGTGATTGCTAGCCACTTCTTGTAGAAAACAACGAAAATAGCACTACCTGTCTCTGGACTGTATTGAAAACAAACACTAGCACTACTGGCACTATGGTTGACTAAACGGACTCTCTCTGACTGTATTCAAAACAAACACGAAATCTATGGAACACTATTAATAGCACTCGACAAATAAAACTTCCTGAAAGCAAAAACACACGGAAGAAGAAGTGACAAGTAAGAAAAATACAGTTAATACTTAAATTAAGGTAGCTCGCTGCACAGCAGACATGAAGCAGACGGCGGTTGGGACACCATGAATCCTGCAGGGCTGTCCGTAAACCCGTTAGAGTACGACGGGGTGGAGGTTTCTTCTGAACAGCAAGTTGCAAGGCATCAGATATGCTCAATAATGTTCACGTCTGGGGAGTTTGGTGGCCAGCTGAAGCGTTTAAACTCATAAAAGTGTTCCTGGAGCCACTCTGTAGCAAATTTGGACGTGTGGGATGTCGAATTGTCCTGCTGGAGTTGCCCACGTCCGTCGGAATCCACATGGACATGAATGAATGTAGGTGATCAGACAAGATACATACGTACGTGTCACATGTCAGAGTCGTACATAGACGTATCAGGGGTCCCATATCGTTCCAGCTGCACACACGCACACCGTTATAGAGCCACTAGCGTCAACAGTCCCCTGCTGACATGCAGGGTCCATGGATTCGTGAGGTTGTCTCCATACCCATACACGTCCACCCACTCGATACAATTTGAAATGAGACTGTCCAACCGAGCAACATATTTCTAGACGTCAACAGTTCAATGTTGGTGTTGACGTGCCCAGGGGAGGCGTAAAGCTTTGTGTCGTGCCGTTATCAAGGATACACGAGTGGGCCTTCGGCTCCGAAAGCCCATATCGATGATGTTTCGGTTAATGGTTCGCACGTCGATACTTGTTAATGGCCCAGCATTGATATCTGCAGCAATTTGCTTCAGGTTTGCACTTCCGTCACGTTGAATGATTCTCTTCAGTCGTCGTTGGTCCTGTTCTTGTAGGATCTTTTTCCGGCCGCAGCGATGTCGGAGATTCGATGTTTTACCGTTTTCCCGATATTTGCGGTACACTCGTGAATTGGTCCCACGGGAAAATCCCCAATTCATCGCTATCTCGGAGATTCTGTGTCCCATCGCTCATGCGCCGACTGTAGCATCAAGTTCGACCTCACTTAAATGATGATAACCTGCCATTGTAGCAGCAGTAACCAAGCTAACAACTGCGCCAGACACCTGTTGTCTTACGTAGGCGTTGCCGACCGCAACGCCGTCTTCTGCGTGTTTACAAACCTTTGTATTTGAATACGCATGCCAATACCAGTTTCTTTGACGCTTCAGTGTATAAGTATTACGAGGTTATTTAGTCGCCACTGAATCGGAATGATAAACGTAGATGACTGCTGCCATGCGGAGGACCCGGGTGCGATTCCCGGTACTGCCAGGATATTTCCGTGGTGGGATAACTGGTACGATGTGCACGCAGCCTCGTGATGCCATTTGAGGAGCTGTTTGACCAAACAGTGGTGGCTTCATGGTTTGGGAAATTTTCACAACAGTCAGGAGAGTTCTCCACACGGCATCTGTATGGCACCACAACGCAGAGGACAACACGGCTGCCGGGAGACGTAGCTTCACGGTCTAACGATGAGCTCGTTTATACTAAGTGACATAAATATAAACTCGCTGATACAGAAACACTGACTTAATTGATGAGACAAGTGTATTTAGTTATTAGCTGGAAACAATCAACGATTTATTAATATCTCACAACAATGAGGAGCAACCCTTCGATTTTACTTTATATGTAGCCATGACCAACTGGCGTTCACCGGACCAAGATGTGCTTAAGACACCAAATGATGGTTCACATAATCAAATTTGACCGTGAATTTGGCAGGTACTCAAGAAATAGTAGTCTTAGGGTCATAATAATCTTCACATGGGATTTAAAGAACACTAAAGGAGCAAATCTCATTAAACAGAATAGACAGAGAAACTACTGAACGATACTTTATAGAGAGGGTAGCATTTTCTTATATGTGTCTGTACGTTATGGTGCCGCTTGCATCAAGGCTCAAATGGTTCAAACGTCTCTAAGCACTATGGGGCCTGAAGTCATCAATCCCCTAGACATAGAACTACTTAAACCTAACATCACACACATCCATGCCCGGGGCAGGATTCGAACTTGCGACCTTAGCCGCAGCGCGGTTCAGGACTGAAGTGCCTAGAACCGCTCGGCCACAACGGCCAGCGTTGCATCAAGGTACTGAGGACGAACAAGTGGTAGAGTTACGCAGAAAGGACAGCATTCGCAAGCGCATGTACTAAAGACTTTTCTCGTGCAGTGGTGGATTATGCAAACGTTACAATACACACGAGACAGAAGTACAACTCTGTTCACGTGGAGGTGGCAAAGTCGGACAAAAAAGTAATTCAAGAATTACGAAAGTACACAAATTTTACTATACATGAAGGTATTAGACAGACTCAGAAAAATGAGTTCCAGTCATTAAGAAACATTTCAAGGGCCTGTCTGATCGGCATATGACTAGACATGATTGTAGCTCAAAACGCTAAGCTAAATTCCAGATTTCGGAAGCAGTTCACAAATGTACCGCACCTATAGGCATAGATAGAAACATAAAACAGAGTTCTACTTATTAAGCAACATTACAGTGGCCTACGGACTATCAGATGGGCTTGTGACAACACTAGTCAACCATAAGAAGAAAAACATGAACATTTCAACTCAAAATTACGTAATAATGTTAACTTGCACACACATAAAATAATTGATTATTAATGACTTAAGATCAATCGACATAAAGCGTATTTTTTTTGCTTCATAATATTCTACACGATGGCAATGAATTTACATTGAGCAACAAACAAAGTACAATTACTTTGTGTAATCAAAGGCACACGGCATTTAGCATGAAAACAAAGCGCTCTTGCGACATTCACAAGAATTCACTTAAAAGCAATAACTCATTCATTCAAACAAGTAAAACCTCTAACAACTTCGTGGTACTGAAAGAATATAAGTTAGTATATTAACTTACTTAAACAACATTCTAATACCTTCCTTGTACCCACTGCAGAGCGAATTGCAACGTCATCTGCATTATGCAAGGTCCTGCCACCTGGTTGCTCGCTTAAAGCTGGGGTGGGGAGTGGTGCAGTACTCCAAAGAGGCTCGCCATTCCTTGCTAACCTAGCGGAGCTACGCTCACCAAGGTACCAGTCGCGCTGCTACAGTTAACCTCTCTGCACACCCTGGTATCCCAAAGATCGGAAAACATGAGTTAGCAGACTGCGAACTCTATCACCCACAATAAAATACTTTCAACTCAATTTACCACGCATTCAGATACAGACACAAGATTCGTGGAAAGCTCATATTGCTGATATTATCTTCACAGAGATGAAAATAAAGAAAGAAAAGTCTTTTCTTTCTTCGAGGTCACCTACTATCGCAAACAAATAATGAGATGTAGAGACAACACAACAGCAAGATTAACTACTATGGATGAGATGTAACAGATCCCTTTCACGATGAATGCACGCTTCGATTTTATGTGTTGTATAATCTGACGTTATTAGTTGTGAGAGTTTCTTGTTATTTTGGTTCTTAGCCAACAGGATGACACAAGCAGATATAAATTATTCTGACAGTTGCTTTTAAAATCATGAATTTCTTTAAATTGGAGTATCTTGGAAGTGATGTTGAACAATGTACTGATCCAACATTTCTATTATTATTGTTATTAGTATTATTATATCAACATATTTATATATTGAACTGTTATTTTTATTAAAATCACGGACTTCGGTGACACGTAAAAATGGGGGTGACAGCAAGTTATATCCGAAGAGGGTGCGGTGGAAGAAAACAGTAGCAAAATGTGTCCCCTCCTCTCAGAACCTGATATTTTATGATTTAAAGTAAACAAATAAATGGAACTGTACCATTTGTAATTAAGATAGTGGACTCACATCTATTGAGGTCAGGTTCAAATCGACAACTGGAGACCCTGATCTGGGTTCTTACTTCAGTTGAAGGCAGATTCCCCCTAAATCATGGCCAAACTGAAATATTAGGTTGGTACCTAAGTGAGTTGCGTTTTTCCATCAGTTTAATAAATACAAGAGATACATGTAGCACAGACTTCAGGCCGCGCGGAGTGGCCGCTCGGTTAGAAGAGTCATGTGACGGCCTGCGCGGGCCCTCCCGCCGGAGGCTCGAGTCCTCCCTGGGGCATGGGCGTGTGTGTTGCGCTTAGCGTAAGTTAGTTTAAGTGGTGTGTAAGTCTAGGGACCGATGACCTTAGCAGTTTGGTCCCTTAGGAATTCACACAAATTTGAACATTTTTGAACAGACTTCAGACATCAATAATATATTCTCCTTCGCTACTTGCAACGGTCTGCCAACGCTGGGACATTTCGATTCCGCCATGGTTTTGAGGCGAAGAACTCGTCGAGTCATGTTCGGAGCGCATTTTCATCCGGGAAGGAAGTTCCTTGAAGATTGTTCGATAGAGACCGGAAAAGGTGAAAATCTGAGGGCGCAAGATCAGGTGAATAAGGTAGGTGCGGAATGACTTCGCAACACAGTTCCCGCATAGTTTTTTTGTCAGTCTAACAAAATGAGGGTGGGCGTTATCACGGAGCAGCACCAATATCATGCAGTCCTCCTGGTCGTTGTTGTTGTACTGCGTTTGCGAGATGTCTCAGTTGTTGACAATAAATGTCAGCAGTGACGGTAACACTTTCGGGAAGTGTTCCACCAGATGCATACCGTTATCTTCTGTGGGAGCGCGCACGTCTTTGTACGAGGACTTGCCGCTTTGTTTGGGCTCAACAATCCCTTTCACTTCCTTATGTTTGCATGAAGACATCATTTCTCTTCACCAGTAACGATACAAGATAGGAATGGTCAGTATTGTTCATGATGAGCAAGCAGAGATGCACAAACAGCCACACGCTGATTTTAGCGATTTTGGCTTACAGCATGCAGTGCCCATATATCGGCTTTTAGAAGATTCCGCATTGGATACAAATATCGTACGATGGTGGAATGATCACAGTTCATCACACTTGGTAGTCATTGCGGATTAATGCATAGAAACGATTATCATCAAACTCTGAAGGTCATCCTGACAATGGAGAGTCACTTATGTCAAAACGATCATTCTTAAAACGAGAAAACCATTTTCTTGGCATTATTTGCATACAAGGCGCAAGTCATTCTGGCTGCCTCCGCTGTTGTTACCCCTCTGTTGAAGTCAAACAGAAGAATATGTCGGAAATGCTCCGATTTCTCCACTTGGCACTCCATTTTCTAGCTTCCACAGCTCCGTTTCCTATCTCCAAACGATAAAATAACAATATGTGAAATCAAACAGCAACAGTGAATTACAAACAAAAGATGGCAATCTACAAAAAAACCAACACGTAAAATAAAAACGCTACGGACTTATACACCGACTTAATTGCCGTCCAGAAATGTCAATATGCACTAGAAGCTACATTTCCTCTTCGTTGCGTTCTTTTGTACGACGTGATGGAAAATGCGGAATGTGCTGATGGAAACTGCAAGTCGTAACAGTTGCGGGGCTTAAAGCGCCCCTGTTACCGCGTGGCACGTGTGGCGGGAGGCAGAGAGGCGTGGGACGGCGGAGGCTCCGGTGTCGTCGCAAATGAAGGCGTGCCGGCAGATTTATCGTAGCGAGCGCCCGGTGCGTGCGTTCTCATTACAGGTAATGCGGCACATAACTCTGCAGCGCGGCCTTTACATAATAACGTAATTACGTAATGCGCCGCCGGCAGCCGACGCCTGTACTCAGCAGGCCAGGGGTATGTGTCCGCCTTACAATTAACGCCTGCTTCGTCCGGTCTGGTGACATTACCTGCTGACTGCTGTGCGTATCTTTCACAGAAACTTTTTAGTGCAGAGTTCATTAAACTTGTCCGTGTCTTCGAGCGTTTTCCTCTTCTTCCTTCAGGTTTATTTGATTCACTTCTAACAGTACACTCTCGAGCCCGATAGCGTAAGTGGGGGTAAAGCCCCGCCTGGGGTAAGAACCTGCACCGAGATTTTTAATTGAATGCCATAGAGTCAGGAGTTGACATCAGCTTGTTGGTTCGTCTTCTTGTAACTTATTGTTCTTTGATAGTTTGCCCCAGCAGGTTGCTCCGGAGGTTAGAAAACGAGGTAACTCTGTTTTTTACTACTCAATGTAACTTTCTGATGCTTCACTAAAACGTTTTATAATGCATGGTTCAAATGGCTCTGAGCACTATGGGACTTAACTTCTAAGATCATCAGTCCCCTAGAACTTAGAAATACTTAAACCTAACTGACCCAAGGACATCACACACATCCACGTCTGAGGCAGGATTCGAACCTGCGACCGTAGCGGCCGCGCGCTTCTAGACTGTAGCGCCTAGAACCGCTAGGCTACACCGGCCGGCTATAATGCATGGTTTGAAAAGAAGAATCAACGAGTTAGTAGTGGACACTATTGCAGTTAAGCTTAATTTTACTTCGAAATAATTCTTCCAGTTGGTCCCAAAAATCGAACACCGCATAAGATGACATTCAACCTACACTATGTGAGATTATCTCATCTGAATATATAATTCCACTGTACAAGAGAAAGATTTAGATGGACGTTTCTGCAAAACATTAACTCTACGCTTCTAATGTCGACATCCAGTAAAGAACGAATAGAAGAAGAACACACTGGAAAAGAAAAGTTTGCTGTTGAGAAGGAAAGACGTGCCAAAGAAAGAAAGGAAAGTGCTATGGGAACAATACGATGTAAGCTAGATTTCGTTACATCAATACCAAAAAAGGAAGAAAACAGATTATCCTTCTCATATCATGACAGTAGCTTAGATAGAAATATGGAATTACTATTTGGTGAAGATGTATCCGAAGAAGAAGAACAAGGGTCTGGGACTATAAGGAAGAATCAAAGGATATGACAAAGTAATAGCAGCAAAGTATTAGGTACCTAGACACCTTAGTCTCAGTTATTCAATTCTTTAAGGTTACCCTACTAATCCACCTTTCCCTGGAGAAGAAAGTATTATTTTTGTGCAAGTATTTTTACGCATGATGTTCAGATTTACGAAAAATCTCAGTTCGATGTTGTGTTGGGTAACTTGGCTACAACACAACACTTTTATTTCAAGTGCTTTTATTATGCAGCCTTGCATTTTGATCTACGTTTATCTCAAATGGAGCAGAGACCAGCACTGCGAGGCTTAACCCCATTTTTGGGGTAAAACGACGCAGTTTTTCTTTTAGCTAAATTGTGAATTTCTCTTTAATTAATAAACACGCACGGATGAAATTTGGATGGGTTGTACGTAACAAACCAACCTATGATTTCAGGGGAAGTCAGCCCTGCATTCACAATATTAGAAAAACTGCAGATTACAGGGCTTTACTCACACCTCCCTACACTGATTCAGTGATAAGTGTTACACCACGAAGCAAAAGTCCGATGTGAAGCATATTTCGTGGAGATGTTCATCACACAACGGATATTAAGTCATTAAATTTTATATCATTTGGAACTTGTCCATCGTTAACATTTGTATTAGGTTATCCCCTCAGGCACTAATATGCTCTTGTATTCTTTATGGTACGGACTGAAATAGCCTCCGAATGTCATATTGAGGAATTTATGTCTTGAATGAAAAAAAAGCTGTTTCAGTTCATAAAGAGTAATGGCTGGAAGGTGGTATACGTCTTCCTATTGCATCAAGACATGCTCTTTGAGTGACAAACTAGGAGACCGGGCAGGCTAGACAAAGGCCATACATTTCTCAACACGTTTCGCGTGAACTGTAGAATATGGTCTTGCTTTATCTTGTTGCAATATTACAGTTTGGTACCCAGGCGTTAAGGAATATGATAAAAGTGTTTAGTATGATACAAGTGTTTACCTTTCTTGCGACGCAGTGGGCAGTATTCAGCTTCCATTCTACAACTATTAGTTCCAAAACCTCTCCACCCCAGGATTAAAGGACTTGGAGAATCATTGCTTCTTGTGCTCTGTCAACAGATTGTCTACTGTCAAGGAGACACTGATCTGACGAACAAAAGCGAGACACGTCTCTAATCATCACAGTGCAATGGGTCATTTGCATCCATTTCATGAACGTTGAGCACATATGGAGCTGTACTTCATTATACACCTCTGTGCAGCTCGTTTAATTCCTACGCAGTCCTATAAATGTATGTGAGTGAACGAATGCAGAGCTGAGAGTATTTCAAAGACACTTCCAGTATGCCCACAGTTGGTAGAGCAGTGGGTTACCGACACCCAAGCTAACCTTGTAAATGGGATGCAAAGTGTTTCCTTAATTACAGGGGCAGAAGTTTGACTAGTATGTCGCAGGGATGTGGTTGGCAATTAGCCCTCCTCTAATACGAACGTCCCCCACCACTGAATATGGACTGGACGATTCGAAAGGGAGCATCTTCCGTCAATTTTTCTCTGTGATTTATAATTACTGGATGCTCGTATAAGCCGTCCTCTGGTAGTATGAGCGATGAACTTGGCTTTGTTTAATTGATTCGAGATTAAGATTAATTTCATTTACTTCAGTTGTGGTGAACAGAAAAGTCATTCGTAATTCCACTTCCCTTTGCACTTGCGTGTGATTTCGTGTGCTTCTATGCAATTTTGAATGATACGCTTCCTTTTGATAGAGGAGCCACGGAGTGTTTGCTCTTGACAAAATGTTAAAATGTCATGAGTTATTTTATTTTAGTTTGGTTTTATTTTTCTATGGCTTGCTTGCTGAGTAGTTATTCTGCAGTATCTTAGGTGAGTTATCGTTTGTGTCTGTCAGGGTAACTTTTAACAGTTACCATTCACCTGCCCTAAGTTGGTTGCTACGTCCAAATGACTTTGTTCATATTACATTCGTTTATTCAATTTATCTATATTCATCCAAGGAACTTATCGCAAAGATATAGGAATCGTTAGAATCAAACAATACAAATCAACAGCTCCAAATATATAACACACGCCGGCCGCGGTGGTCTAGCGGTTCTAGGCGCGCAGTCCGGAACCGCGCGGCTGCTACGGTCGCAGGTTCGAATCCTGCCTCGGGCATGGATGTGTGTGATGTCCTTAGGTTCGTTAGGTTTAAGTAGTTCTAAGTTCTAGGGGACTGATGACCACAGATGTTAAGTCCCATAGTGCTCAGAACCATACAACACACGTAATACGTTAACATACTTTATGAGCATGGGGCAGGTGGTCTATGAAGATAGGACAAATGGTCTGCTATGTAGATCACAAGATGACATACCCGGTGAATACTTATATCTACCCAGAATTTCTGTTCATTATTCAGTTTTACAATTTCTTGAAGTAGATGGAACTTCTGGCTTTCAGTCCGCAATGTATCCCATAACGCGCTGGCGCATAAAGTGGTGGTGTTAAAATCATTAATCTGAAGGTAATGAGTCCAACTAATACTTATGAGTGTATAATGTTACCTAGCATTTTGAAATTTTTTGATGTGATTTTTGGACGACAGCCGATCATGTACCTTGAATCTGGTTCACAGTCGGGGACACGTCTTCCCAGCCTGACACATGCCCTGACATTCCCGATTGCTTCCTGATCACCTCAGTGATAGCAAATTATAGATGCAAATTTTATTAGGTTACTGTACCCATTTGTATGAAAGTGAATTGAGTGTACCCAGTCTGACACATGCCCTGACATTCCCAATTGTTTTGTGATCACCTCGGTGATGACAAATTGCAGATGTAAATTTTGTTGGGTTTATTTCTTTTCATTTTACACGTATAGTTAAAAAATGGTTCAAATGGCTCTGGGTACTATGGGACTTATCTTCTAAGGTCATCAGTCCCCTAGGACTTAGAACTACTCAAACCCAACCAACCCAAGGGCATCACTCACATCCACGCCCGTGGCAGGACTCGAACCTGCGACCGCAGCGGTCGCGCGGTTCCAGACTGCAGCGCCCAGAACCGCTCGGCTCCCCGGCCGGCACACGTATAGTTCGTTAGGACCAAATTGAGGAGCAAATCCCCAAGATCGTGGAACGTGTCAGTCATAAAATTACAACATAAATGTAATAAAATATAAAACGCCTTCTGTACACGTCTGTATGAAAATCAATTAAGCGTTCCTCACTCCCCTTGTCATATTGTCTCTGACCTCAGGAAAACGGGCTATGTTCCTTTATATTTTCTCGTACGTTTACTGATTATCTTGTCTGAGTTCATGTTAAGGGACTGATCAGGAATGTTTTTTCATCGAAACCATTTCTTTGTTGAACAGTATACCCTCGCTGAGGCTGTAACTGTACGCTGATGGGTTGAGCTGTGTGAGATGTTATATCGATGCAGTTCCTCAGTATTACACTGCTTTCCGGGCGGGAAAGCGTGCAGATCTCCGGCACGAATCCGCCCGGCGGATTAGTGTCAAGGTACGGTGTATCGGCCAGCCCGTGGATGGTTTTTAAGGCCGTTTTCCATCTGCCTCAGCGAATGCGGGCTGGTTCCCCTTATACCGCCTCAGTTACACAATGTCGGCGACTGCTGCGTAGACACTGTCTCTACGTACTTGTACACCATAATTACTCTACCACGCAAACATTTGGGGTTACACTCGTCTGGTATGAGACGTTCCCGGAAGGGGGGAGGGGGGGGATGGTCCAGTGGGGGATGAACCGCACAATAAACCTGGGTTCGGTGTGGGGCGGCGGCGGCGGCGGCGGCTATGGCCTCTTGTGGGGTTGTGAACTACTAAGGGCTACGGCGGGGCGAAGCCTCTCCGTCGTTTCTAGGTCTCCGATTCAATAGACAATTGTTGGTAATGAACTTCGTTTCCACTCAGATGCACGCCATACTGTATAATGCCATTTCCATATCAGTGCTCAATGAACTACCCGAAATATTGATTAAAGATTAAACAAGATTCGTTCTAGCTATCCATCGCACAAAGCATAACATTCACCGTAATTACTGGGCCAGTTCGATAGCATGAACCAAACTGATATGACGAGCATGAACGCGACATAGATGAAAGAACGTAAATGCGACCTGAGTTAATCAAAGAGGAACGAGCAACGGAAGAGGAATAATACCAACTGGAAGTCAAAACCCCTACCCCCTTAGAACAGAATATCGCTCAGTGTTCCAGTTGGCTCTGTTGTCTGTGATATGGTGCCGGTAGTAAATGATGCATGGCGTCTCGAGACCTCATTGCAGCTCTCACTATCCTGTTACTGAGGTTAGAATTTAATACTCTGCAGCATTTACTCTGTAACCTCTGCACATATTGTAGCTGTTGTTATCCACACTTTCGTCAGAATCAGTCGAACGCTCCTGCTATCTTCCCGTGACGTAACGTCCTTGCAAGAAGGCATAGCTTCTCTGCTGGCCACGTTGTTATCCTGTATTTAATCACCACTCATGTTGCAGTCATTGCAGTACAACCATCTTCTGTACATTCCGTTGGAATGATGGTACCATATCCCCCTAGACAATGATTACACTTTTCTTTGTCTACAATATAGAGTACATGTGGTCGTCCTCGGTATGTTTTGTTACTATCACCACCTGAAAGGTCTACTAGCGTGAGGTAATGGCGAATTGTCATTATGAATGCATACCATTCTTCAACTGTTGGAATGGCGTTTTCTGTATTGAAAATAACGGAAATAAGTTCACATAAAGGCGATATTTTAATCAGAATATCGTGCAGGCATGAAAATAATTGAATGTCAATTTTTTAAGTGGGTTTCATAAAGAAATAAATATAGTATTAGCGTATTCTTCTAGGTTTTGAATCGTGTTATTGTAGCTAACGTGCAGATAAAAGGCAATCAATGGATTATGTTTAAGTTGAGAAGAAAAGAAACTGACGCATGATACTACTGATGCAGCAAGTACAACAGAACACATAATTACAAAAACGCCTTCTTGTTCACCTAACCTGTACAAGTGATCTCCTAACCTCTTATATATGGTTAAGAAACGGTAATGTTAGCTGATAGCAAGAGTATGCTAACGAAGGGACCATAAGGAACGTCTCCAGACACAGCACAGATGTTGGCTGAAACAGAAACAGGAAACACCTTAAGTCGCAATCTCATGAAGGATTCATATTTCGCAATTTCAACAACGAAACATAATCTGACAGCACCATAAGTATAAATTAATTGTCAAACACGAAATGAAACACCCTCTGCAAAATTTCTTGTAGACCGTCTGAATAACAAATGCTGTATGGAGTCAACTTTAAATAAACTAATCAAGAAAGTTCATCGTGTTTAACCATTACAAAAAACTCCTTGAGTGTGGGGTGGTTCAAAGAACCGTCTGCCAAGCATTTAAATGCGATTTGCAAATGGTTCAAATGGCTCTAAGCACTATGGGACTTAACACCTGAGGTCATCAGTCCCCTAGACTTAGAACTACTTAAACCTAAGGACAACACATACATCCATGCCCGTAGCAGCGACGTGGTTCCGGACTGAAGCGCCTAGAACCGCTTTACCACAGCAGCCGGCTGCGATTTTCAGAGTATCCATTTAGATCTAGATGAAGAGTGTGAAGTAGTAAGTTCAGTCCTTAGTAAGGCTCATTTGAAAGTGTTGGGTTAACAATTATTAGCCGGCCGGAGTGGCCGAACGGTTCTAGGCGCTACAGTCTGGAACCGCGCGAACGCTACGGTCGCAGGTTCGAATCCTGCCTCGGGCATGGATGTGCGTGATGTCCTTACGTTAGTTAGGTTTAAGTAGTTCTAAGTTCTCGGGGACTGATGACCTCAGAAGTTAAGTCCAATAGTGCTCAGAGCCATTTGAGCCATTTGAACAATTATTAGCAGCTAAAACCTGCTAATGACTCAACCTGTGCATCAGGAGGGCGACAGAAAATGAGTGTCCGGGCGGTGCAGAGATCAACCTTCTATGGGATGCATGTACTACATTTCACAAAAGGGACATCGTCGATATTCAAGAAATGTTCCAAACTAATCATTAACTTGCACCATGAAGAACGAATGAAAAACGGCACGCCACAGTAATCACAAAGATTCGCACCATCAAGATCGAAGGCTAACTTCTTGCGAGTTACAAACGGTCAGGACGGTCAGCTAGGCATGCACTCTAAAAGAAAGCATATAGAATCATGTTGCTGTTCGGGGTGATAAGAGCTGATGGAATGTGGTGGCGTGCAACTGAATGTGAAACAGTCTATCGTGGATATTACCGTGAAACTGGCATACTTAAGGTGTAGCTGCAGATAGTGCGATAACATAGTTTTATAGACAGAGCGAAAATAAAAACGTAGAGGCTGAGTTTGTCCATTGGTTCCCATTAGTATGAACTGTAATGCCACACACTTTTCAGGAGGGATAGTTTACTCTAAAGGAGAGTGATTTTTATAAGCAGGCCAGGAATCAACCGGAAGCAAGTTATTTTGACCAGCTATTGGCTAAAAGCAGTGTCCATATCATAGCTGTAGTTATCTTAGGCCCATTTTGCCACTCTCGTTTTCTGTGACGTAAATATTACCTACTGCCCTTACAAGATCACGCACACAAGAAAGAATCGTAGAGGACAGAGCACCTCCATCTTCTGTCAACACAATAAATAACTTTTCAGCCAATTTACCATCCAGATTACCAGTCGGCATGATTGTATACGAGTGCATTAAGGCATTGACGTCAGTTGATCCTGAAACAAATCTCTTGGTAGCTCTAATTTATAGGGCTCCTATCATATACATTTCCTCTTCAAATATCGAGTGCTCGGAGTTGGAAACAAGGCCATTACTGAAGGACTGGATAAGTTTGTTTACCTCATCGACAAACTTTCGTCTCCACTCCACAGTTTTCTGTGCATCGCCAAGTTGACACTTTGTTTGAAATTTCATCATCTTACATCTTCCAATTCTGTAACACTGTTTAAAGTTACACAACCGTCCACTGCTTCTCTTGAAATCACTTTAATGTATGCCCCGCGCAACTGGATGTGCGTAACAGTAGGCCATTGTCACGCACATCCTGTAAATTTTGTCGAGCATTCTTGAAACGCGCAAACACCAGTTTTTGTAACAAGTTCGCTTGGTCCTCCCTTGAATATTTGCAATTTTTCTTATGAATTACAATGCGGAAACATTCTATATCTGTTAATAAGTTTTTTTATTGTGCTACAGCTGATATTATATGTATGTAATTATGTTTAGTACTCGTTCGTTGGACGATTGTCCTTTTCTATACTTCACTGGAGACAGGATTTGTGGCTTCCTGTACGACAAGGATTATGAACTACAAGTCTCTACACCTATGTCAGTATCTCTTTTTGAGCACTTGTTAAGCACATATCGTTGTCATTCTACTCCTCATGTACGTTGTGGGCACAGTAGGGAGTATACGACACTGCGCATTCCACTGACTCATCTGGCAGAAACGGTAATATTTCAACTGCCATTTCTTTCAAATTTCCTTCGTTCCTTTCTGATGATATGTCAACTTCGGGAACTATTGTTGTAGATATAATGCAATGTTTGCTTCGTTTATCGTTGTCATTGCTCTGATTTTTATCATATCTTCAGCAGTGTAACACTGTCGAGAGTTACTCGTTGACTAAGCGGTTCAGCTACGCTCAATAGCCTCATTCTGCGATCACCGTTGGATACCTCCAATCCTGCCACCTGTTGCTATTAGCAGCCAATACTGTGGTTGTATGGTAGACAATATGTGGGACATCGAATGCCGTAAACATGATCGACCTTCTGCGACCTCGCACTGAAGTAGTTCATTGTTAGATGTATTTCCCGTTATACTGACTTAAGGACGAGAGTGTTGGCTTACTTTTAGTCCCTGATTTCCTTTCGAGTTACCTACAAAGGAAATGAGCCGAAACGATAAAAGTGTTTCTTCGGCAGAAGCGAGCACTGAGAACACATTGTCAAGCACATAACCTCACGTCTTGCTGATGAAGGCATCTGTGGTTGCTCGTGTTCACTTCACATCTCATTTATTCCTTAATTATTTTTTATGAATATAGTAAAAAACTGGTCCATCTGAACTGTGATTTTCATAATTACAAACGTCACCAAAAACAATTTTCATATGTACTTTGCCTCCTTTATAGGGTCCTGAGTGGAGTGCAAAGATATTGAACAGGGTCTCACCTAACATAAAATGCAGCACTGGGACTGTCAACATATTCAAAAGAAACTAAAGAAAATACCTTGTTTATGTGAATATCTAAAAAAAAAAAAATGGTTCAAATGGCTCTGAGCATTATGGGACTTAACATCTATGGTCATCAGTCCCCTAAAACTTAGAACTACTTACACCTATCTAACCTAAGGACATCACACAACACCCAGTCATCACGAGGCAGAGAAAATCCCTGCCCCCGCGGGGAATCGAACCCGGGAACCCGGGCCCGGGAAGCGAGAACGCTACCGCACGATCACGAGCTGCGGACTGTGAATACCTAGATCCCAGGATTGAACATTTCTTTTATTACGGTGGTAGTAGGAGTAGTAGTAGTAGTAGTTGACTGTAAAGCTACACAGCAGTAGTTGTATACTGAAAACAATCCTCTGCGTTTACTTAGGAACTATTTTCCATCAAACATTATTACCCCATCACGGTCCTGTCTGAATTCAAAACTCCCGCTCCTGGTTTGGGCGTGGACTGCGCGCTCGGTCCGAGTAACGTCCTGGCTCGACGAAAAGATTGCGGGCTCTAGGAAGACGGTTGTCGTCTTCCTTCTGGGATCATACACGTGATGGTATACAGTATGCCACCTGGAGTGACAGCAGGGTCTCAACAATTTACCGCCACGTACCGAGTCGCCGCCGAGTTGGGCCCATGGACTGGACTTGTTAACAGAAAACTGCTATTGGTCGGTATCGATCTGCTCCAGTGCTGCGCTATAGAAAATTCCGCGCAACGCGGGAGATCTTCGCCCAATGTTGGTTCGCTTGCTGTGATAAGTCCTGAAGTATTTCTGCATAGATCAGCAGGACAGAATTTGTGTTAAACTGCTTAGTTCACCATGAGCTAGGGGACATACAAATCTATGTAACGGCTTATGAATCACTGCTTGCAAATCGGCATAAGTTTTGCTGAAAGAGTTATTCGCTGCTGGCAAGCAGATAGATTTCTGTAAGGTGTTTATTACGTTGTTACACAACATGGCTAACGTTGGTTCTAGTTATTCCATATTTCGGCACTATTTCATTTGGTGGTTGATAGTCAATACAGTATCAAACGAATTGGTATTTTATGCTGTAATTGCTAATGACTGTGGACTGTATTGGGGGAATTTTGGTAAGTGTTTTAAGGGAGTTAAGAGACATTATATTTTAAGTATATTCATTCATGTCAAATCCACTACTCTTTAGCTGGTGAGAATTTCATTTGCTTGAAAATAAATTCGATTAAGTGTTTAATTTGTTGTTCTTCTGTCAAATTCAAATGGTTCAAATGGCTTAACATCCATGGTCATCAGTCCTCTAGAACTTAGAACTACTTAAACCTAACTAACCTAAGGACATCACGCACATCCATGCCCGAGGCAGGATTCGAACCTGCGACCGTAGCGGTCACGTGGTTCCAGACTGAAGCGCCTAGAACCGCACGGCCACACTGGCCGGCGTTCTTCTATGGTGATCGGAAATTGAACCGATGTAGTTGTGTTGATATTTTACTTTTTTTATGAGTGTACTCTTTTAAATAATAAATCTGCACACTCCTTCTGTGTGGTATTTGATTCGATTTTCTTGAGAGTAGATAAATGGATTTTGAAATTTGCACATACCTCATATCCAGAACCACCACTCGAGATTCCATTTCCGCTAAAGAAAAACACCAGTATAATCCAGTAAATGGTAAGTTATCAACATTTGATAAACAGCAGTTATTTAACAAAAATATGCAATAGAAATGAGGAAGCTATAGTATTAGATAATTAGCTAGGTTAAATTTATCTGGAATAACCATGATAGTATTGATCTTTACAGTGTTTCTTTATTATTACTGCAATAAGAGGATAAAGTTTCCACGATATGTTTCTCATTCGCTACTATATATCTTGACTCGTTCCAGTCCCTAAGACAGATCCTACGCTGTATACCAGGGGCAGCCGAGAGTCCAGCTCTTGAGTCGTGCACTGCTCGCCTGCCACAGCGCTCATCCTGGCTACACGCTTTCCCCACCACCACGCCACAATGTCTCAGCTGGAGGGGTGGGAAATGGCGAATTCATCATATTTAGCTAACAATGCAATCACGTTGCAGCCGACTTTGTTTCCTATTCCTCAAGATCATAGATCGCAAACGAAACACGTTTTCAGTGTTGCTGAATTATTTCTGACATGCTGAAGATGTAATATAATTTTTATCTGGTACAAACTTTGGATACAGACAGGCGCAGACCACATAACGAATTTTCGCACTGAGGTCGTGTCTTACTTTCAATATCGGAAAAAGGCGTTTCACACGCATATGTTGAACGAAATGTTGTAGCACTTTTGACACCTTATTGCAGGGATGTGAAAATTTTACCTGAGGAAAACAATGTAAAGTTTATGAGCATATTTAATGTAAAAGGATTGGTCTTTAAAATAGATCAGTCAACTACATCAGCACATGCACACAGCGCTTTCAACTGAAATAGAAATCCGTCTCTGAAACAGATGTGAGATTGGCAGTGTCATCAAAACGTTTAGACAAATATCCGACTAATTCTTGCAAGGCCAGAGATCTTGCATTTTCTTTAACGGCAGTGAGATTACGGAACCGCACTCCGTTTCTCAGAAAGTATCTTCTATAACGCTGTTTTCCCTTTAAATTCATCCCCATCAAATCAGAAGGAAGTTGTTTGCCACCTTGAGTGTCTTACTGACTGAAGCGTGGAATTAAGTCCACTTAAAATGCGAGTTTTGCAATCCGTTCCGGATGTTCCAGTTTTCGTTCCTGCACTCCTTCTTCCTTCATAAATTCAACAATAGCGTGTTGTATATCGAAAAATGGTTCCAACTTAACAAACGTACTTTGCAGTGCTGCATGCCTGCAAATTCAGCATAAAGCGCTTCTTGATGTACTGAACAACGAATCCCGCCTGTCAATCGCTGTAATTTTTTGCTCTTTCATTATCAACTAAATCTTTAATTCTTTCTGTGTTATAATGTCGTCTCATAGCAAATTTCCAGTACTGTCGCTTATGCGACTTCGTAATAGATATTGAGGACCCTCATCCCTCTCTTCCATCATTCTCATTCATTTTTATAGGCTTGTGACGATACATCGCTAGACTACCTGTTTTTGAACAGACAGCCACTGCGTTTGTGACTGTCCTTCACACCATGAACAAATAACGAACGGGTAAGAAATGGTGACACCACGATTCTGCCGAACTGAAGAATGTTGCCCAGACCGGGAAATGCCACACCGCAGTACTAAATGAAATGTCACGCTGTACCCGGCACTTCCGAGAAGGACAGAGAGAAGCTGAGGCATAGCGAGCGTCGGCTCGCATGCGGCCATCACAGCCGTCCCTGGTCCCACTGTATACAATCACAGGATCTTATAACTAAGGATTGATTTTCTTCAACAGAAAAATCAACATCTTGTGCGGAACAGCATCCTGAAATCACACATAACGATGGCAAAAGACGTACCAGATGTCACTTTAGAGGATACTATCTCTCCCTTCTTTCACCATGTTATGAAAACTTATAAGCCACAACATTACGACCCACGACATAATATCCATACAAACCCGTCCAGGAGATAGTAGCATCACCTGACGAAGAACGACTGTTAGTAAGAAACAAGCACGCTGCATGTAGTATCAGTGACAGTGCTAGCCGTTTTGTATAACCCGGGTTCCCAGAAGTCCCGAAGATAGACGTTGACTATGGATATTGTATCACAGACAGAGTCCCTTTGACTGTTCAGAGATGTTAATAAACTCGCCCAAAGGTGTAAAAACATGCATGAGCAGCGCCTATTAGACAGAGAGGGTCCGACAGCCGATCAGTTCCAGTCAGTCCGCGCCGGTAGTTGAGTGGTCAGTGCGACAGAATGTCAATCCTTAGGGACCGGGTTCGTTCCCGGCTGGGTCGGAGATTTTCTCCGCTCAGGGGCTGGGTGTTGTGTTGTCTTAATCGTCATCATTTCATTCCCCTCGACGCGCGTCAAACCGAAAGACTTGCACCCGGCGAACGGTCTGCCCGACGGGAGGACCTAATCACACGACATTTACTGTTGCAGTCATTCAACCACGAAGGTGGTACACGGCTCTTGTTGTCTGTAGTTCATATCTAGATGGTCAGTACCACGGTTTGATCGCATCCGCATTTTTATTTTGTGCCAGGAAGGGCTCTCAACAAGGAAAGTGTCCAGGTGTCTCGGAGTGAACCAAAGCCGATGCTGTTCGGACATGGAGGAGATAGAGACAGGCCTCTCTCAGACCGCCCAAGAGCTACTACTGCAACGGATGACCGCACCTACGGATTATGACTCGGAGGAATCCTGACAGCAACGCCGCCATGTTCAATAACGCTTTTCGTGCAATAACAGAACGTCGTGTAACGACTCAAACTGCGCACTGCTCACCATGGTGCGGATCTTCACTTCCGACGTCCATCGCGAGGTCCATCTTTGCAACCATTACACCATGCAGCGCGGCACACATGGGCCCAACGGCATGCTGAATGGACAACTCAGGACTGGCATCAAGTTCTCTGCAACGATGAGTGTCACAGATGCCTTCAATCAGACAATCGTCGGAGACGTGTTTGGAGGCAACCCGGTCAGGCTGAACGCCTTAGACACACTGTCCAAAGAGTGCAACAAGGTGGAGGTTCCCTGCTGTTTTGGGATGGCATTATATGGGGCCGACGTGCGCCGCTGGTGGTCATGGAAGGCGCCTTAACGGCGTTACGATACGTGAATGCCGTCCTCCCACCGATGGTGCAACCATATAGGCAGGATCGTGGCGAGGCATTCACCTTCATGAACGAAAATTCACATCAATATCGTTCACAACTTGTGAATGACTTCCTTCTGGATGACCACATCACTCGACTAGAGTGGCCAGCATGTTATCCAGACACGAACCTTACCGAACATGCCTGGGATAGATAAAAAAGGGCTGTTTATGGACGACGTGATCCACCAACCACTCTGAGGGATCGACGCCGAATCGTCGATGAGGGGTGGGACAATCTGGACCAACAGTGCCTTGATGAACTTGTGGATAGTATGCCACGACGAATACAGGCACATGCATCACTGCAAGAGGACGTGCTACTGGGTATTAGAGATACCAGTGTGTACAGCAATCTGGACCACCAACTCTGAAGGTATCGCTGTATGATATTTCGACATGCAATGTGTAGTTTTCATGAGCAATAAAAAGAGCGGAAATGATGTTTATGTTGATCTCTATTCCAATTTTCTGTACAGGTTCCGGATCTGAGTCGATGCAAAACTTTTTTGGTGTGTGTAGAATGGGGAAGGCGGGCGATCTATCTGCATTTGACCGAGGGCGGATTATGATTGTCCGGAGACACGGGACGAGCATTTCCGAAACTCCACGACTTGTGGAGTGTTCGAGCAGTGATGTATTGAGTGTCTCTAACACGTGGCGAAACCAAGGTGAAACCACGTCCAGACGTCGTGGGTTTGGGCGGACACCCCTCATTACAGATGTCGGACGTCGTAGGCTGTGCAGACTCGTAAAACAAGGCAGGTGGCGAACTGTGGTGAAACTAACATCAGACTTTAATGCTGAGTGGAGTACAAGTGTGTCTGAACACACAGTGCACCTAACTTCCCTAACGATGGGTACCGCAGCCAAAGACGCATGCTTGTGCCAATGTAAACATCACGATATTGGCAAATACGATTGAAATGGGTGCGTAACATCTGCATTGGACGCTGGTATATTTGCAGTGTGTTGCACAGACTGATGTATCTAGATACCCTCTTCATCATGCCGTTGCGAGGACACGAACCCATCGTCTTCCAGGGGAACAGCCCGTTGACACCTGTGTTGTGGGACGGAGACAAGCGGGCAACGTCTCCTTTGTGCTCTGGGGAATATTCACGTGGGCATCCAAGGGTCCAGTAGAGCTCTTTCAAGGCACCATGCCGGCCAAGGCTGGAGACCACGTATGCCCCTTCATGACAGATGAATTTTTCAACCAGATAATGCGCCATGTCACAAGGCAAGGAGTGTAATGGGGTGCTTCGAGGAGCACCGTGGTGGGTTCCAATTGATGTGTTGGTTCCCCAGCTCGCCAGATTTATGAACAGTTTGATTAGGTATATGAGCGCATTGTTTGTTTTACAATTGGTCTTAAACTCACAAAAATCCCTCAAAGGAAAATGAATTATGTGCACCTAATCCACAGCCTGTTACACAAGCCACTGAGCAGTTAGAGGTAAATTTTTTTCCAAAAGTACGTACTGAAATGCAGGAGGATCTGCAACGAATTGACGCATAGTCCAGGGAACAGCAATTAAATCTCAATGTAGACAAGTGTAATGTGCTGCGAATACATAGAAATAAAGATCCTTTATCATTTAGCTACAATACAGCAGGTCAGCAACTGGGAGCAGTTAATTCCATAAATTATCTGGGAGTAGGCATTAGGAGTGATCTAAAATGGAATGATCATATAAAGCTGATCGTTGGTAAAGCAGATGCACAGACTGAGATTCATTTGAAGAATCCTAAGGAAATGGAATCCGGAACCAAACGAAGTAGGTTACAGCACACTTGTTCAGCCACTGCTTGAATATTGCTCACCAGTGTGGGATCCGTACCAGGTAGGGTTGACAGAAGAGATAGAGAAGATCCAACGGAGAGCAGCGCGCTTCGTTACAGGATCATTTAGTAATCGCGAAAGCGTTACGGAGATGATAGATAAACTCCAGTGGAAGACTCTGCAGGAGAGACGCTCAGTAGCTGGGTAAGGGCTTTTGTTGAAGTTTCGAGAACATACCTTCACCGAGGAGTCAAGCAGTATATTGCTCCCTGCTACGTATATCTCGCGAAGAGACCATGAAGATAAAATCAGAGAGAGTAGAGCCTACACAGAGGCATACCGACAATCTTTCTTTCCACGAACAATACGAAACTGGAATAGAAGGGAGAACCGGTGGATGTACTCAAGGTACCCTCCGCCACACACCGTGGGGTGGCTTGCGGAGTATGAATGTAGATGTAGATGTAGAACTTAACGGAACTTACGTTCAGTGATGGTGAAAGTGACATTTTAGGAAAAGGTCTGACCTACAATATTGATGTAACTTCCCAACAACGACAAATAAGTACACATATCTCACATATTGTTATGGCAATGTATGGTGTTATACTTTGAACAGCTGAGGGTAATGAAGTAACAGTTAAAGTAAACAAATATATTTGAGACCTTCTAATTAGTACACAGCCTTCTGAACCAGATCATTTTACTGTCATTAACGAAAAAGCATTGCTTAATTCTATAAAAACTAAACTTGAAGAGCGTGTGGCAGATAAAAGTAAAGCCGCTCTCATAATTAATGATCTTCAGACAAGTGAAAAATTATAATTCAGTGCAAGTTTGATACTACTTCTAATATGTTGTTACTTTAAAAAAGACGCCCAATAAGACTAATGTTTTCTTCAGTAACATCATTCCAATGAAGCATTATGCTTCAAAACGTAGAGCCACTGTTTAACTTCCCAGAGACAACAGGATATTGCTTACTGTAATGGATATCATTCCGATTAGGGCCTCCATTCCACAATAGTCATTCTAACACACTGACAAGTACGAACACAGATGAAAATAATCATAAGGCCACTTATCATGGATCTCCGCACCTCAGCAAGGTTTGTGATAGGATCGCTTCTTCTTTAAAAAGAAAACGTACGAAAGTAGCAGACATGTATAGAAATAGGGACACGGGCTACACAGTGAAATACTGGAAGTAGCAAGACGGCTTTTGAAAGAGAAGTTTGTTCCTACACACACACGATTTCTGAAAGCTAATTTTAATAATCAAATGATCACATAGGAAGTGAACAACATGTCGCAAATGTGAGACCTTTTTCCTCCTCCGCCTCTATTTTACAAAGTTTCAAGTAAGCAAACTCCAATAAATAACAGTAAGATAAATGAACACTATGATAGCGCAGCACCGTAGTCACCTGGTGAGACATCGCCAGTTTCAGGGGGAGGCTACTCTAGAGTGGAACTGTTCTGATTTTGACGCAGCCACCAACTATTTTGCGAAATTGTTTCTGTAAGTTTTTGCTATCACTGGTCAGTTAGACAGTGAAACGAATTACCTTTGGAGTTCCATCAGACATAACTTTAGCAGACAGCCGATAGTCGATTTAAAAATAAATAAAATAGTCGACTCAAATTCGCAATTTTCTGTCTACACTGAGCGTCGTTTACCACTAGAGCACAAACTGATTCGCACTATAAAGGTTGGAGAAGAAGGCAACACTTCCTCCAGACGCATCCGCATCCTACGGTATTGCCACATCACGCATACAGCTGGCCTTAGAATTCTAAGGAGTGGTCTGTTTTATTGCACGCCTTGAGAGAACGGCTTGAATTTAGGCTCTGCGGCGTCCTGCCAGCGGCCAGGTCTTAAGTTTAGAACCGTAAGAGGAAGATGTGAAGCTACTTTGAGTAACAGATGAAATACTTCAATTGGCTGCTGGAAAAATTTGAAGAAACCGTAAAGCAACGATTTTCTGGAGGACTGACTCAGAGCTTGTGAAAGTCAAAATCGCCATCTGTTAAATTCAAAGTAACGTTGGTAACGTTAATAGTGCAAGAAGAATTACACACTTAAGGGGGTTAGGACGTCAAATGGGCCGACTTGGAGCAGGAGAGGCACCACAAGACATTTTAATTTCAACTGCCTATACTTTTACAAATAAATTCATAAAATTTTGTCACAATGACCAGGAAAGAGCCAGGATTCACATTCATAGCAGTGGAAATTCAAAAAATAACAAAATAAATTTTTTATACATGTGAAATTTCATCATTTTTTTCACTTACGATTGGCTGCATTTGTTGCTGTAGGTACACTGTTTATGAAAAAATGAATGAGCTGTTACATTTAAACTTCATGTTTAGAAAAAATAGAATATTATAGTTAATTATCTCAATTTTACCACAGTTTTTAACAGATATGGAAAATTCTAGAGTTTCATGAACTTCCACTAGTGTGAATTCTGAATCCTTCCTGGTCATACTGAATAAGTTTTAAGAATTTATTTGTAAAAGTGTGGACAGTGGAAATTAAAATGTTCTGTTGTGCCTCTCCTGCTTCAAGTCGGCCCATTTGACGCCCTACCCCTCTTAAAAGCAGAAGAGAAAGGGGATAGCTCGAAAGAGTAATTTGTAGGCCTCTGTGTGGATGAGGCTTGTCTGATGACGTGATAGAAGAAGAAATTGTAGTTGATACTGATGACAGAGGAGTCAGTGTTAGAGTCAGAATGTAAAACAACTCTGGAAGATATGAGGTCACATGAGGCAGAAGGGATATACAACATACCACTGGAACTTCTAAATTGATTGGGTGAATTGGAAACCACACGGCTATTCAGACTGGCATGTAGAATCTATGAGACTGGCGACGTACCACCACACTTGCGGAAAAATATCATCCACACATTTTCAAAGACAGCAAAGAGATATTAGTGTGAAAACTGTCGCACAATAAGCTTAACAGCTCACGCATAGGACCTGCTGACAAAAATAACACACAGAAGAATGGGAAAGATAATCTAGGATCCGTTAGATGACGATCAGTTTGGCTTTACAGATAGGCAGTCCTGAAGTTGCGCTTGATAATGGAAACAAGACACATTCTTAAGGTATATCGACTTGGAAGAAGCGTTCGATTGTGTAAAACGGTGCAGGATGCTCTAAATTCTGAGAAAAATTGGAGTAAGTTATTGTGAAAGACAGGTAATAAACAGTATGTACGAGAACCAAGGCAGAGCAATAACACTGGAAGACCAAGAACGGAGTACTCGGATTAAAAAGCTTGTAAGACAGTGATGCAGTATTTTGACTCTAAATTCCAAGAATGGGATTAAATATGTGTCGATGATAAGATTCGCTTACGACTTCAATGTTCTCAGTGGAACTGAAGAAGAATTACGTGAGCAGTTGAATGGAATGAACGGTCTGATGAGAACAGAGTATTCATTGAGAGTGAACCGGAAAAAAAGCTAAGATAATGAGATGTAGCAGAAATGAGAGCAGCGAGAAATTTAACATCGTAATTTGTGATCGCAAAGTAGACGAAGTTTTATGAATTCTGCTACCTTGGAAGCAAAGTAGCCCATGCCAGACGACGCAAGAAGGGCATAAAAAGCACCCTATTGTAGCCAATGAGTGCACTCTTGGGCAATGGATGCATACTGCTATCAAACCTAGGTCTTAATCTGAGGAAGAAATGTCTGAGAATATACGTTTGGAGAATAGAATTGTATAGCAGCGAATCATGGAGAGTAGGAAAACTGGAACAGAACAGAATCAAAGGGTTTGTGATGTGGCGCGACAGAAGACTGTTGAATTAGGTGGGTTAATAGGGTAAAGAAGGAGCTTCATCGCAGAATGGAACACTTAAAAAAAGTGACAAGGGAAAATGTGATAGGACCAGTGTTTCAACAATCTGGATATATGCTCCATGGTAACAGAGGGAGCGATAGAGGGTAAAAGCTGTAGGGGAAGACAGACACTGGAATACGCCCAACAAATAATTCAGGACGTAGGATGATGGATTTCATGTCACTGTTTCCCTGTCGCAAATCTTCTCATTATCCTAGTTGATTTCTTCAGCAATGGCCTAGTTGATTCATAAATCGTAGCGTTTTTTCATGAGTTTAATAAAGACAACAAATGCATATAACAAAGACTTTTGTTTCCAAAAGTATACTCTCCTTCCGAATTTATAACAGTCTGCCAGCGCTGAGGTAATTTTTCAATTCCGTAGTAGTAGAAATTACGTAGTTTTGTGGCAAAGAACTCATCGATCCATGTTCTAACCGCATTTTCATCCCGAAAGGAAGTTCCTTGAAGGCTGTTCGATAGAAAACGGACGAGACGAAAATCTGAGGGTGCAAGGTCAGGTGAATAAGATCATTACACAATGACTTCAAAATCCAACTTGTGTACAGTGTTTTTTATCGATGTAGTAGTATGTGGGCGGGCGTTATTGACAATAAAAGTCGGCAGTTATGACTACACCTCTGTGAAGTCAACTGTTGACAGTCGATGGTAGGAGTACTGATACATTATCTGCGAATCCAGTAATGCTGGCAACTGATGGGTTGTGCATGGGGATCGTATCAACCTGTACTGCATCAAAACAGCCTGAAGATAACGCAATGAAGCGTCGAAACTGGTAGCGACAAAATAAAATGAAATCATAAGGACGGCTGTAGGTGTTTTTATTTTTTGTCACGATAGTAAACGGCCGTCGCCCCAGAGACGTCGCCGGCCGCAGTGGCCGTGCAGTTCTAGGCGCTACAGTCTGGAACCGCGTGATCGCTACGGTCGCAGATTGGAATCTTGCCTCGGGCATGGATGTGTGTGATGTCCTTAGGTTAGTTAGGTTTAAGTAGTTCTAAGTTCTAGGGGACTGATGACATCAGATGTTAAGTCCCATAGTGCTCAGAGCCATTTGAACCATTTGAATCAGAGACGTCCTGCTAAAAGGGTGGAAATACAAAAGCAGGATAGGAATGGTTGGTGTTGTTCACGGGCCAATTGGTAACGAGCTTGGTACCGTTCACGAACAAACTGATGACGAGCAAGCAGAGATGCACCTACAGCCAACCGCCGATTTTTGTGATTTTCCCTTAGGGCATGTGGTAGACACGCACGCGATTTTTGAGCCTTCCACAACGCACGCATATATCGCTCGGTTGAGGAATGATCGCAGTTGGTCACATTTGCCCGTTCTCAGGCATTTGCACGTTCTCGGGTACACTGACGTGGACCATTGTCGATTAATACATTTAGACAATCGTCATCAAACACCGAACTTAAACTTGGAGAGTCCCTAATGCCAAAACAATCTCCCTCAAAAGAGAAAAACATTTTCTTGCCGAGCTCTGTCCAATGGCACTATCCCCATGCATGGCACAAATATTTATGGCTGCCTCCACTGTTGCCAGCCCTCTATTGAACTCAAGTAGAATATTATGTCGGCAATATTCCAATTTCTTCACTTCAAACGCCATTTTCTAGCGTCCACAGTTCCACTCACTATCTCCAGACGATAAAATTACAATATGTAAACTCAATAGCAACAGGTAACTACAAATAAAACATGGCAATCGATAAACAAACCCAAACTAACCGGAATGCCACCAGGCAAAGCATAAACACTACAAACTTATACACCTACTAAATACTTCATTTACCAACTTGATGAAAGGAGAAAATATGAAAATTTAGTAAATGAAGCAAAAAGGAATAAAAACTTCTCAAAAATGAGATCGACAGGAAGCCCAAAATACCTTAAGCAGAGTTGGCTCGAGGACAAATATAAGGATATAGAGGCATATATCACTAAGGATAAGATAGATACTGCCTACAGGAAAATTAAAGAGACCTTTGGAGAAAAGAGAACCACTTGTATGAATAGCAAAAGCTCAGATGGAAAACCAGTTCTAAGCAAAAAAGGGAAAGCAGAAAGGTGGAAGGAGTATATAGAGGGTGTGTACAAGGGCGATGTATTCGAGGTCAATATTATGGAAATGGAAGAGGACGTAGATGAAGTTGAAATGGGAGATACGACACTGCGCGAAGAACTTGACAGAGCACTGAAAGACATAAGCAGAAACGAGGCCCCGGGAGTAGACAACATTCTATTAGAACTACTGACAGCCTCGGGAGAGCCAGCCCTGACAAAACTCTACCAACTGGTGAGCAAGATGTATGAGATAGGCGAAGTACCCTCAGACTTCAAGAAGAATATAATATACACGCAAAAAGAAAGTCTTGCATCACCTCGGTTCCGAGAGTTCCGGAAACCGTACAGAAAATTGGAATATAGATCAACATATACATCATTTCCGCCCTTTTATTTCTCATGAAAACCACACATTGCTCCGGCCGCGGTGTCCGAGCGGCTCTAGGCGCTCCAATCCGGAACCGTGCGACTGCCACGGTCGCAGGTTCGAATCCTGCTCGGGCATGGATGTGTGTGATGTCCTTAGGTTAGTTAGGTTTAAATAGTTCTAAGTTCTAGGGGACTGATGACCTCAAATGTTAAGTCCCATAGATCTCAGAGCCATTTGAACCATTTGAACCACACATTGCATGTTGTACCACCATACAGCGAGACCTTCAGAGATGGTGGTCCAAATTGCTGTACGCACCGGTACCTCTAATACCCAGTAGCACGTCCTGTTCCATTGATGCATGCCTGTATTCGTCGTGGCATATTATCCACAAGTTCACTGAGGAACTGTTGGTCCAGATTGCCCCACTTCTCAACGGCGTTTCGGCATAGATCTCTCAGAGTGCTTTGTCGGTCGCGTCGTCCATAAACAGCCGTTTTCAATCCATCCCAGGAATATTCGATGGGGTTCATGTCTGTAAAATATGCTGGCCACTCTAGTCAAGCGATGTCGTTATCCTGAAGGAAGTCATTCACAAGATGTGCAAGATGGGGACGCGAATTGTCGTCCATGAAGATGAATGCCTCGCCAATATGGTGCCGATATGGTTGCACTTTCGGTCGGAGGATGGCATTCACGTATCGTACAGCCGTTACGGCTCCTTCCATGACCACCAACGACGCACGTCGGCCCCACATAATATCACCCCAAATGAGCAGGGAACCTCCACCTTGTTGCACTCGTTGGACAGTGTGTCTGAGTCTTTCAGCCTGACAGATCTGCCTCCAAACATGTATCTGACGATTATCTGAGTGAAGGCATACGCGACACTCATCGTTGAAGAGACTGTGATACCAATCCAGAGTGATCCATTTGGCACGTTGTTGGCTGGCTCTGAGCACTACGGGACTTAACATCTGAGGTCATCAGTCCCCTAGAACTTAAAACTACGTAAACCTAACTAACCTAAGGACATTACACACATCCATGCCCAAGGCAGGATTCGAACCTGCGACCGTAGCAGTCCCGCGGTTCCGGACTGAGCGCCTAGAACCGCTAGACCACCGCTGCCGCACGTTGTTGGGCCCATCTCTACCACGCTGTATGGTGTCGTGGTTTCAAAGATGGACCTCGCCATGGACGTCGGGAGTGAAGTTGCGCATCATGTAGCCTATTGCTCACAGTTTGAGTCGTCACACGAGGTCTTGTGGCTGCACGAAAAACGTTATTCAACATGGTGGCGTTGCTGTGAGAGTTTTCCGAGCCATTACCCAGAGGTAGCGGTCATCTACGGCAGTAGTAGCCCTTCGGCAGCCTGAGCGAGCCATGTCATCGATAGTCCTGTCTCTCTCTCTATCTCCTCCATGTCCGAACAACATTGCTTTGTAGCATACCCCCGATGTTATTCAATCTATATATTGAGCAAGCAGTAAAGGAAACGAAAGAAAAAACTGGAGTAGAAATTAAAATCCATGGAGAAGAAATAAAAACTTTGAATTTTGCCAATGACATCGAAGGTCCTGGAAGAGCTGTTGAACAGAATGGGCAGTGTGTTCAAAGGAGGATATAAGATGAACATCAACAAAAGCAAAACGAGAATAATGAAATCAGGTGATGCTGGGGAAATCAGATTAGGAAATGAGACACTTAAAGTAGTAGATGAGTATTGCTACTTAGGGAGCAAAATAGCATGATGGTCGAAGTAGAGAGGACATAAAATGTAGACTGGCAATGGCAAGGAAAGCGTTTCTGAAGAAGAGAAATTTGTTAACATCGAGTATAGATTTAAGTGTCAGGAAGTCTTCTCTAAAAGTATTTGTTTGGAGTGTAGTCATGTATAGGTGTAAAACATGGACGATAAATAGTTTAGACAAGAAGAAAATAGAAGCTTTCGAAATGTGGTGCTACAGAAGAATGCTGAAGATTAGATAACTAATGAGGACGTACCGAATCGAACTGGGGAGAAGACGAATTTGTGGCACAACTTGACTAGAAGAAGGGATCGGTTGGTAGGACATGTTCTGAGGCATCAAGGGATCACCAATTTAGTATTGGACGGCAGCGTGGAAGGTAAAAATTGCAGAGAGAGACCAATAGATGAATACATTAAGCAGATTCAAAGGATGTAGGTTGCAGTAGGTACTGGGAGATGAAGAAGCTTGCACAGGACAGAGTAGCATGGAGAGCTGCTTCAAACCAGTCTCTGGACTGAACACCACAACAACAAGAAGACGTTACCAATTAATGCTAATTTTGATATCTAGCTTTAATTCCTTTCCTGAATTTTTTTTATGTTTTTCCTCGCTTTCCAGTGTACAGATTAAAAAATACTACTTACAAATCACAAGACTGCCCGGAATTGTATTTAACTAGTAAAGTTTCATAGCTTTCGAAAGTTTTTTATATATTTTAGAACGTAGAGCATTGGTCTTGGGTGTGCCCTAGTCACACATGGGCTATCGATAACGTATTGAACATTGCATTGTGGAAACGTCCGCGAAGGTTATCGTTTCTACATATGTTCAACACAGGATCCTAATTTCTTTTCTGGTACGCATTTCTTTACAGGAGACATATTTGTACCTTCGAAGTAACGGTTTAGTTTTCCTTTTTTCCCTGTTGTTTGTTCTGTTACTCAGAAGACTGAAAATTTTAGATAGTAGACAGAGTCTTGAGTGACAAATACATTTATCCACCGATTTCTCCTTCAAGTAAATATATATTTTGCCTTGTTAGAAGAAACGTATTTCCACGTGAGACATGCAGACCACTGCATATGAAGGGAGCGTGAAAGGCTGCTGCGGAGAGCGGCTCGTCACCTGCTGGTGACGAGCTGCGACACGGCTGTCGGCGGCCAACCGCTGCCTCTGGCGTGGCGACTGGCGGGCACTTAACCTGTCGAGCGACATCAGCGCCTCCCACCTCCGCCGGGCAGTTGGCGAAGCAGTTGGGGATGATGGGCAGATACCGCTCCGGTACGCTGCTAGGGTACGAGCAGAAGACGCTGATTCTGTCCCATGGTCTGCAACAGTTATAAACCCTGTTGTTTTATACCGCAATATAATTATCAGAGGTGATGTAAGATCCTGAAAGAAAGCGAATAAGCCGATTTAATACCATTCCTGAAGTCTATGACGAATGTTGTTTTATTTTTATTATTTAAAGATGAACTGATCATTAGCTAAACTGCAGACAGAGAACGTCATAAACTGTTCATTACTTACTGAGTCATGTGCCTTACGTAACAGCCGTAGAGGCCACTAATCTGTCAAGACACCTACGTCTGCACCAATTGTTCACAAGCCTCTTTGCGGCGTGTGACGGAGAGTACTTTCAGTACCACTGTCATTTCTCCCCTTTCGTGCTCCAGTCGCAAATGGTGCACGGAAAGAATCTTAGTTGGTAAGGCTCCGTGCAAGCTGTAATTTCACCTTCTTGGTCTATAGGTAGGAGCAAGCGATATGTTGGCTGACTCTTCTACGATAGTACGCTAATTAAATTTTCACAGTAAAGCACACCGTCATGCACTACTCTTCTCTCGTGTCACCTACAGTTAGGGAATATTTCCGTAACGCACCGCGCTTTTTAAGGAAATCTGCGACGAAACGCGCTGCTCTGATATGGATCAGACCCAGACTGACGAGCAGCACTTCAGTGTCAGTCGTATGAGGGTTTTGTAGGCTACCTCCTTCGAGGATGGACTGAGGATTCTTGCAATGATTCTCAATCTCGTACCTTTGGTAACTGCCTTTCCTGCAATTCGTTTGACTTGACCGTTTCATTTTAAATCGTCTTGTACGCATGCTCCCAGATATTTAATGGAAGATGAGTAAAATACTGTAAAAACTTAAGGCATGGCAAATATGTAAAAACAATTACCTGATTTGACAAACATTGGCTAGTTCTAAATGAACAGAAAATAATACGACGTGCTGTAAGGTAGAGAACCAAGAGAAATTAATTCAGTTCTGTGTGTGTACCATGACGATAGTTTCGGTCGCTGTTGCCATAAAAAGAGCTGTCACCCCCTGAGACATAAAAATAAGATAATACCTCTGTATATTTTTGTTCAATGATGTCATAAAGGAAAAAGTTTTTCAATATTTCCTAACTTCGGTACTTCCTAACTTCGGCGAAACTGTTAGGTAATGAGGTCTATATGTCGCATTAACATACACGTTGAATATGAAAACAACGGAGATGTTCACAAATGGACCGCTAGAAGGAAAAATGATGTATACTTCTAACGAGTCAAAATTTCAGGCTGAATGGAGTAATTTCAACCTGAATGGAGCAAACTATGAGGGACAGGCAAATGAAGACGGAACACTCGCCACAACGGTACCATGAAATAGTCCTATTCGAAAGTAATCACCACAGGAGTTACAACGTTTATCAAAAACATTGACAGACGAGGCGATCAAATCTTGTTCCGTAGAACGTGGTCTGCCGCTGACGGATCCACAACCACACCCATTCTTGCACTTCCTTCTTCGACTGAGACCGATGTACATCCATGTCTTTCTTCGTCAACGATGTGAGAATCACACGGTGACAGCTCCTGGCTGTAAGGAGGATGTTGCAACATTTCCCAAAAAAAAAACGCTGAAGCAAAGCCCTCATCCGACTGGCAGTGTGGGAGCGGGCGTTGTCGTGCAACAAGATGATTCCGCTGCACAGCAATCCCGTGCATTTTGACTTTATAGCGCATCGCAGTTTCTGCACAGTGTCTTCATATTGTTACGCATTGATTCTGGTTCCACGCTCGAGGAACTCAACGAGCAGAGCAAGCAGCACGATAACGCCCTCTCCCCACACTGCCAATCGGACGAAAGCTACGCTGCGGCAGTTTGGTTGGAAAAATCTGCAACATCCTCCGTATAGCCCTGACCTTTCAATGTGTGATTTTCACATCTTTGGCAACGTGAAGAACAACATACGCGGTTTCAGCCGCACGATTGAGTGTGTGTATCAGTCAGCAGCCGACAACTTTCTACGAAATAGGAACTGATCGTCTCGTCTCCCAGTGGGATGAATGTTTCAAAGCGTGGGGTGATTACTTTTGAGTGGAACCATTCTATGGCCCTGTTGTGGCGGATGTTCGGTTTTCATTGCTATCGTGCCCAACTGAACGACATTGTGGTTTGACAGATTTATAACGCGGGTATCCTGTCGTAAATCGCTGCACTTGGAGACGATATTAATTCTTTTTTTTTCTTTCTTTTTGAATCATCAGTCTGCTGACTGGTTTGATGCGGCCTGCCACGAATATGTCTCCTGTGCCAACTTCTTCATCTCGTAGTATCACTTGCAACCTACGTCCTCAATCACTTGCGGAATGTATTCTGATCTCTGTATTCCTCTACACCTCTTGCCCTTTACAACACCCGCTCGTACCATGGAAGTTATTCCGTGATGTCGTAACAGTTGTCCTGTCATCCTGTCCCTTCTCTTTGTCAGTGTTTTCTACATATTCCATCCCTCTCCGATTCTCTGCAGGATTACCTCAATCCTTACATTATCAGCCCACCTAGCTTTCAAAATTCGCCTGTAGCACCACAATTCAAATGCTTTGATTCTCTTCTGTTCTGGTTTTCCTGCAGTCCATGTTTCACTATCACACAGTGCTATGCTCCGAACGTACATTATCAGAAACTTCTTCCTCAAGTCAAGGCCTATGCTTGATACTAATGGACTTCCCTTAGCTAGGCATTCCATCTTTGCCAGTCCTTGCCTGCTTTTGATGTCCTCCTTGCTCCGCCCATCATTGGTTATTTTGCTGCCTAGGTAGCAGAATTCCTGGAATTCGTCTACTTTGTAACTATCAATCCTGATATTAAGTTCCTCTCTCTTCCATTTCTGCTACTACTCATTACTTTTGCCTTTCTTCGATTTACTCGCAATCCATATTCTGTACTCATTAGACTGTTCAGTCCATTCTTCAGATCCTGTAATTCTTCTTCACTTTCACTCAAGCTAGCAATGTTGTCAGTGAATCATATCATTGATATCCTTTCACCTTGAATTTTGATTCCACTAATGGTTGGTTGGTTGGTTGGTTTGGGGAAGGAGACCAGACAGCGTGGTCATCGGTCTCATCGGATTAGGGAAGGATGGGGAAGGAAGTCGGCCGTGCCCTTTCAGAGGAAACATCCCGGCATTTGCCTGCAGTGATTTAGGGAAATCACGGAAAACCTAAATCAGGATGGCCGGACGCGGGATTGAACCGTCGTCCTCCCGAATGCGAGTCCAGTGTCTAACCACTGCGCCACCCCGCTCGGTGATTCCACTAATGAACCGTTCTTTTATTTCCATCATTGATTCTCCGACATACAGACTGAACAGTAGGGACGGAAGGCTACATGCTTGTCTTACACCCTTTATAATACGAGCACTTCGTTCTTGGTCGTCCACTCTTATTAGTCCCTATTGGCTGTTGTAGATACTGTATATGATCCGCCTCCCCCTGTAGCTTACCACTACTTTTTTCAGAAATTCTAACATTTTGCACCATTTTACATTGTCGAACGCTTTTTCCAGGTCGACAAATCCTATGCACGTGTCGTGATTTTTCTTTAGTCATGCCTCCATTTTCAACAGTGTCAGAATTACTTCTCTGGTGCCTTTACCTTTCCTAAAGCCAAACTGATGGTCATCTAACACACATTCAAGTTTCTTTTCCATTCTTTTCTATATTATTTTTGTAAGCAACTTGGAAGCATGAGCTGTTAAGCTGATTGTGCGATAATTCTCGCACTTTTCAGCTCTTGCAAAAAAAATTGTAAATTTGTGGTAAGATCTTATGGGGCCAAACTGCGTAGGTCATCGGTCCCTAAGCTTACACACTACATAATCTAACTCAATTTAACCTCTGGACAACACACATACCCATGCCCGAGAGAGGACTGGAACCTCCGACGGGGGAAGCCGCGCAGACCGTGACAAGACGCCTGAGACCACTCGGCTGCCCCGCGTGGCAGCTCTTGCGGTCTTCGGAATTGTGTGGATGATATTTTTCCGAAAGTCAAATGGTACTTCGCCAGATACACACACTCTACACACCTACGTGAACGGTCGTTTTATTGTCACTTCTCCCGATGATTGTAGAAGTTCTGATAGAATGTTATCTATACCTCTTGTCTTATTTGATCTTAAGTCCTCCAAAGTTCTCTTAAATTCTATTACTGTATCCCCTATGTCTCTTAAATCGACTCCTGTTTCTTCTTGTAGCACATTAGAAAAATCTTCCCCCTAATAGAGACCTTCCATGTACTCTTTCCACCTATCCGCTCTTTCCTCTGCATTTAACAGTGGAATTTCCGTTGCGTTCTTAATGTTTCCACCCTTGCTTTTAATTTCACAGAAGGTTGTTTTTACTTTCCTATATGCTGAGTCGGTCCTTCCGACAATCATTTCTCTTTCGATTTCTTCACATTTTTCATGCAGCCATTTTGTCTTAGCTTTCGTGCACTTCCTATTTATTACATTCCTCAGCTATTTGTACTTGTGTATTCCTGAATTTCCCTGAGCGTTTTTGTGTTTCCTTCTTTCAACAATCAATTGAAGCATTTCTTCTGTTACCCATGGTTTCTTCTCAGTTACCTTCTTTGTACCTACGTTTTCCTTTCCAACTTCCATGAGTGCCCTTTTTACAGATGTCCACCCCTATTAAAGTGTTTTGCCTATTGAGCTATTTCTCTTTGCGTGTCTATAGCCTAGGAAACTTCAAGCGTATCTCGTCAATCCTTAATACCTCCATATAAGATTTCATTGCATATTGATTCGTCATACTAATCTCTCAAACTTTAGCCTACTCTTCATCACTAGTATGTGCTGATCTGAATTTATATCTGCTCCTGGGTACACTTCGCAATCCAGTATCTGATTTCGGGATCTCTGCCTGACAGCTGTGTAATGTAACTGAAATCTTTCCTTAACACCTGGCCTTTTCCAAGTATATCTCCTCCTCTTGTGATTCTTGAACTCAGTATTTATTCATACACTGTAGGCTTTCACGACCGGATTGTCTCCACTTGAAACTTCCGGCCTGATAGGCCGTGGTCGATGTATAAAACTCTCCCCTGACATTTCATCTGCGACTGTGGGAGACATCCTCTGAGGTAAAGCCGCGAACTGCAAAGAGAACTCGAGGAAGCGCTGATTATACAGGGTGTTACAAAAAGGTACGGCCAAACTTTCAGGAAACATTCCTCACACAGAAATAAAGAAAAGATGTTATGTGGACATGTGCCCGGAAACGCTTAATTTCCATGTTAGAGCTCATTTTAGTTTCGTCAGTATGTACTGTACTTCCTCGATTCACCGCCAGATGGCCCAATTGAAGGAAGGTAATGTTGACTTCGGTGCTTCTGTTGACATGCGACTCATTACTCTACAGTACTGTCATCAAGCACATCAGTACGTAGCATCAACCGGTTGGTGTTCATCACGAACGTGGTTTTGCAGTCAGTGCAATGTTTACAAATGCGGAGTTGGCAGATGCCCATTTGATGTATGGATTAGCACGGGGCAATAGCCGTGGCGCGGTACGTTTGTATCGAGACAGATTTCCAGAACGAAGGTGTCCCAACAGGAAGACGTTCGAAGCAATTGATCGACGTCTTAGGGAGCACGGAACATTCCAGCCAATGATTCGCGGCTGGTGAAGACCTAGAACGACGAGGTCACCTGCAATGGACGAGGCAATTCTTCGTGCAGTTGACGATAACCCTAAGGTCAGCGTCAGAGAAGTTGCTGCTGTACAAGGTAACGTTGACCACGTCACTATATGGAGAGTGCAAGGGGAGAACCAGTTGTCTCCGTACCATGTACAGCGTGTGCAGGCACTATCAGCAGGTGATTGGGCTCCACGGGTACACTTCTTCGAATGGTTCATCCAACAAGGTGTCAATCCTCATTTCAGTGCAAATGTTCTCTTTACGGATGAGGCTTCATTCCAACGTGATCAAACTGTAAGTTTTCACAATCAACATGTGTGGGCTGACGAGAATCCGCACGCAGTTGTGCAATCACGTCATCAACACAGATTGTCTGTGAACGTTTAGTCAGGCATTGTGGGTGATGTCTTGATTGGGCCCCATGTTCTACCACCTACGCTCAATGGAGCACGCTATCATGATTTCATACGGGATACTCTGCCTGTGCTGCTAGAACATGTGCCTTTACAAGTACTACACAACATGTGGTTCATGCACGATGGAGCACCTGCACATTTCAGTCGAAGTGTTCGTACGCTCCTCAGCAACAGATTTGGTGACCGTAGGATTGGTAGAGGCGGACCAATTCCATGGCCTCCACGCTCTCTTGACCTCAACCCTCTTGACTTTCATTTATGGGGGCATTTGAAAGCTCTTGTATATGCAACCCCGGTACCAAATGTAGAGACTCTTTGTGCTCGTATTCTGGACGGCTGTGATACAATACGCCATTCTCCAGGGCTGCATCAGCGCATCAGGGATTCCATGCGACGGAGGGTGGATGCATGTATCCTCGCTAACGGAGGACATTTTGAACATTTCCTGTAACAAAGTGTTTGAAGTCACGCTGGTACGTTCTGTTGCTGTGTGTTTCCATTCCATGAATAATGTGATTTGAAGAGAAGTAATAAAATGAGCACTAACATGGAAAGTAAGCGTTTCCGGACACATGTCCACATAACATATTTTCTTTATTTGTGTGTGAGGTATGTTTCCTGAAAGTTCGGCCGTACCTTTTTGTAACACCCTATATAGGCAGTACCGACTGCGCCACTGTCCATCACGTGGCGTCAGCTATGAGGCTGTCTCTGGTAATGCCAACATTCTCGATTGAAAGTAATCGATCGTCACGCTTGCGGTGCAACGTTGACATCCAAATTTTATCTAGTTTAGGACCTTCGTCTTTCCTGTTAAGGTTATTACGGTGCTTATCAATATCGATAGCCTGTACGTACGTGCATAATAATGTAAGGTTTTAGATATGACGCTCGTCTCGCTGAATTTTATTTCATGATCACCTTCCTGGTAAATATGTCCTGCTACTGCCGATTTATCCGTGTGACCCAGGAGACAATTCCTCTTATATTCAACAAGATGGGTGTTTACACTTCTCTTTGTGGTACCGATATAAACCTGTCCACTACTACAAGTAATTGTATATACCCCCGGTGTAGCCAAAGGGGGTCGTGAGTCTTTTGCTGATCTCAACTATTCTTTTGTTTTCTTGGTGGGTCACAAAATAGTTTCCACCCCATACTAGCTTAACACTTTCTCAATGCGATCTGTGACCTTACTAATGAACGAAAGAAAAAAATCATGCTGTTGGGTGATTGTTCGTCGTTGCTCCTGATCCTCTGTCTAGAGCGACGTGCTCGATCTATATTCTTGCTAGAATAGCCATTCTTCACGAAAGTTGACTGTAGATATCCAATCTCATCTTTTAAATAGACAGGTTCACAAATTTTGTACGCCCTGTCTACCTAGGTTTTCATTACACCTCTTTTATTGTCTAAGGTGGTGGTTTGAATCTTTAGGCCTTTCTATACACCTTATGGCCCAACGTTCCGTCCCGTCGTTTAACAACAGACACATCCAGGAAATTCAATTGCCCATTACTCTCCGTCTCCATAGTAAATTGTCAATCTGTTTATAAAAGTCACTATTGTATTGAAAGCAGGTTGTGTTGAGGCAGTGTCGGAATAATGCCACAAAAACGGTAGGAAAAATAGCTGCTATGCATAAGATAGCTTCGTTTACCGGAATCATGGTACATAACGACACAATATCAAAACTGACGAGTATATCATCCGGACCCACGCTCATTTCCTGTAACTTGTCAATGAAATGAGCTGAATTTTTATTATGAATATCCGCTCCACCAACATAAGTATTTGCTATACTAGCTGAAATTTACTACAGAACTCAATTACTCTTTCTCTCGTTCCTTGTCGAAGCCCATATTCTTCTGTAAACTTTTCTTCTGCTCCTTCTCCTACAACTGAATTCCAGTCCCCATGACTATTAGATTTTTATCTCCCTTTATATACTATATAACCCTTTCAATATCCCCATATAATTTCTCTGTCTCTTCAGCTTGCGACCTCGGCATGTATAGCTGGACTATTGTCGGTGTCGGTTTGCTGTTAATTCTGATAAGAACAACCCTATCACTGAACTGTTCACAGTAACATACTCTCTGCCTTACGTTCCTATTCATAACGAATCCCAGTCCCGCTATACCATTTTCTGATGCTGTTGATATTACCCTGTACTCATCTCATGAGAAATCCTTTGCATTTTCCATTTCAGATTGTCTAGCTTCTCTGCCACGTTCAGGTTCGTAGAATGTTTTCATTTCTTCGTTTATCCCGTATTTGTCTCATAGTCAGCTCCTCCTTGGCAGTCCCCTCCCGGAAATTCGACCCTTCCGGGATCTTTTGCCAATGGTGAGATCATCATGACACTTTTTTAGTTACAGGCCACATGTGCTGTTCATACTCATTATGTGTCTTTAATGCAGTGGTTTATATTTCATTCTGCATCCTCATGCCGTTGGGGCAGTTTCCCCAGTCCAAGGACAAGTGAGTGCCCTAACCTCGGTCCCCTCTTCCACCCTCTTTGACAAGGTCTTTGGCAGAAAGAGGATGTCTCCATATGGTGGAAGTCTTCGGCCGCCAATGCTCATTATTAATCAAAATTTAAACGGTGGCAAGTTTCTAACCCAGGACCTAGGATGTTTTGATTACTAATCAAATACGCTACCCCTAGACCACAGCTTCCTCAAAGTTTTGAAAATATGCATCAGGGTTTTTTGTAAACCCTTGTTGCCAGTTTTGTAAGCCCTCGTCGCTACTGCTATGGCCGAGTTGTCACTATTGTTTCGGTAGGCCGAGTTTATGAGTTCGTGAAACGGCTTTTGCTGCATTACACCGCTAAGAAAATTTCTCCCTGCCATTATTACACAGTTATGCCTCAGGGTCAGTTAACAGGACAGAAGAACGAAGGTTCTACAATACTCCAACAAATTAGTAACAAAGTCACAAATCAGATAAAAGGTTTTACTTATCTTCGTGACTTTTGTTGAATAATGAAATTTGCAACACTGCTTTTGCGCTGGATGTGTCTTGTTCGGACGTCACAGCAGGGTTTAAAATCCTGTCGACGATGAGATCACTGAAGGGAGGCCATTATGTCAGATTCGGAAGGAAATCGTCTGTGTCACTTACGAAGACACCATCCCGACATTCGCTTAAAGCGATTCGTAGAAACAATGGAATACGTAGATCACGATGAGCCGACAGGCATTTGAACCACTTCGCTCTGTGTGTTTGGAAGAAAGTCACAACTGAAATAAACTCTTTAATTTCCCCTTCAGCTGCCCACAATAAATAGAAACAATGATTGATTAAAAGGGGAAAATATTGAAATAGAATGAAAGCTTAGGCGATATCAGAGGAGGGCATGCAAGTAGTTAGCTATGCACTAGGAGATCTTCATTTCAGTCTTTGAACTGTCGTTTGTACATACACTACCGGAAAAAATCCCGACATCCTTAAGGACTCTGTCCAGCAGCACCAGTGTAAAATGTATACATACAGTGTTGTAGTGTCAGTGGTTCAATTGTCACGATCATCGGCCATCAGATTCCCCCTCTGTGTCCCCTCTGTTTCGACCCTGCAGGCAGTAAATGTGCTGAGTTTAGAGGTGAACAGTGTTTGCAACATTCATTCTAGCGTACAACCACCGACAAGTACATGCACCTGTTGAGCAGCTATAACCATTTGATCGGGGCCACAATGTGGGGTTGCGGGAACCTCGATGGATGTATTGACAGATTACTACACATGTTTGGTGCAGTGTATCGGTGCTGTGTCGCTGCTTTCAGTAGTGGTCTGTGGAATATTCCCACACCTGCAGACCAGATTCTAGACGTATGCGTAGTACAGACCCATGTCGAGATCAATGCATTGTGCTATCATGGGTGCCTGACTGAATGCAGTCCAGGAGCCAAATATGGGCACATGTTGCACCTGACGTATCGTTAGGGACCATTGGGAATCTGTCTCCTTGCTGCAGTATTAAGATCACGTAAGCCTCTGGCCACGCTACTGGCGACACTGTGAAATTGTTACTCTGGTGTGAAAGAGTTGACTGGAGAGTGGAATGGTGCTCTGTTGTCTTTATTGACGAGAGTAAGTTCTGTCTGTATGCGAGTTATGGACGTACACCTGGTGGGCAGGATTCATCCCATGTATCATGGCGTGACGGTCGTCAGTTGCAACTCTTGGTCACTTCGGTGTTTACGCAGGATAAAGTGACCAGCGACAAGTACAATACACATGTTGCCATGTCAGTCTACAGTCACATCCACTTAAGACCGTTGTGAAGCACTGTACTCTTAGTGGTATACAAAGACTGCCCTGCACAGCAAGGTCTAAAGACCTCTCGCAAATTGAACACTTAATAAAAATTATAAACTGCAACAAAAGGCGCAAGATGCTTGGAACAGTCTACAGCAGGATGCTATCTGGCACATATGTGATCGTTTGTATACGAAAATACAGCCATGCATTCATTGTATTCATGTTCCAAAATAACAATGTCACGTCGCCAGGCCACAACTGTTCACGAATGGTTTGAAGAATATTATGGACAATTCGAGTGAAAGATTTGGCCAACAAGATCACTCGAGATGAATCCCTTTGAACATTAACGGGAAATAATATAGAGGTCAGTTCGTGCACAAAACCCTGCACTGCAACAATTTCGTACTTGTTTCCGTGTCGTCTCGTTGCCATTGTGGAGTATTGTACCATGGGAAGCAAGAAGAAGATGTTGTTTGCTGGCCAGTATCCTCTTTCTAAAACAGAACTGAACACAACTATTAACAGATTGCTTTATTTATCAGAACAGAAAGCTGCCTATCTTTAAGCTAGTCCAAGTATTGTGCTACAAGGTCATCCGTAATAGTCCATGTTATCCTCGCTACTTGTGAAATACAAGTCCCGCTATGTACACTACTCTGGTAGTAATGCAAACTGACAGACGCCAGTTAGAAAAGTAACTGAGCTGACTTTGAGCTAGAGACTGGGCCTTCTGGTCCGGGATGGCGATCTAAATACTGGCGTTCGAGAGGTCGTTGGTGGCGCAGTGCTTGCGATTCTGTCTTTGGCCTCTCTCCTGATACGCGCGCTTTTTTCACCGCCAATTATCGATCTTCTTGCCGTCTCTTTGCCGACTGGTGTGCGGACAGTTTACGCCAGCACATACCTCCCCCCCTCCCCCCCCCCCCCCTCCTTGCAGCCTTGCAAGCGAAATGCCGCACCATTATCGTATAGTGAGGCTGCGAACGACGAGAGGAGGGAGGCAAGGCGACATACTCCCGACTGTACCGCGCGGTCTGGCTTGCGAGGCAACAGGAACATCCTCCGGAAAACTGCTGCGGTCGCAGGATCGAATCCTGCCTCGGGCATGGATGTGTGTGATGTCCTTAGGTTAGTTCTAGGCGACTGGTGACCTCAGAAGTTAAGTCCCATAGTGCTCAGAACCATTTGAACCATTTGAGCTATATGGCGCAGGCTACGCGTAGTTCCATACTTTACCTTGGCTACAGTTCTTGTGTTGTTCAGTGTACAGGACGTTCCTACAGGGAGCGGCGCGCTCTCCTGTGTTGTGTGCGTTCCCACGGATGGCGTCGGTACTGTTGACCTCTGCGAGTCATGGATGGCGCACGGCTACACTTCACATTAGGAACTCATACATCATGAATTCTTTCAAAGATTTTGAAATAAAAGTTTTGGTTGAAAACACTTTACTCGTTGCGAACATAAGGATGTTTGCTATCTCTTAACGCCAAAAATTGTGTTCCTCCAAAATGTTGAAGTATCTACTTTTAACAGTTGTGTGAAAAACTTTCAGATTATGTGCTATGTCCATTATTCTGTGTTTTTAATATTTAAAGTGAACACCAAATGCTATTTTATTGCTGGTATATGTGTCCTCTTTAAATCTTGTAATCTTGTTTCGAAACTGCGTCCTATCTCCCTCCCCCCCATATAAGAGCAATTGGCATCGTCTCGTGTGATTTTATAAACGCCTGAATTAGAAAATTTTTTGCGCGTCTGGCCAATATTGTGACGAAGATGCAGTTGCAAAATGATTCTTTGGAAACCTACTTTCACATTGCATTTACGAAAATAATTTTCCATTGTTTGAAACAATGTTTTCTTAGTGTCATCGTTCTTAGATTTGTTCCCATCTGTTACTCTACTTGAGCCATCACAACTCTCGTCGATATTGCTCGTGATTACGCTGCCTGGCTATTACTAAGCAAAAGCTTCATACATGGCTCACGAGAGGACGTGTGCGGTGACTTTCGAGCGTTTTACAGCTGACGGGACAGCCTGACAGTCAAGAAGGAAGAATATAGTTGGGAGCAGTCCATTAGACCTGACAACCTGATCCGGCGCCTCTAGAGTAGCACGTGGATAAATGCACGACGCTGCCGAGGTCTTCATTTTCACATGGCACTAGCCCGGTTCGTAATATGGCGCGTAATTTTGTGTTTTAATTCTCCTACAGACCTCTATTTGTACATTAAATTTTCATTATTGCCCTCTTGAGTATTTTATGTTAGTATTATATTCGCCGTGTTGTACATACCGTTGGTTGTATTGTGTTTGTCATTTTGGGTTTTTACTTTGAGTAAGGCTGTGTGCTGCACTTACGTTGTTATATGATTTTATTTGCAATTTTGTTCAATTATTGTTGTACTTATTGTATGATGTACGGTGTTTGCCCTTTCCCGTTTTGTCTTTTACTATACGCGCATGTGAATGTTTGTCATAATGTGCCTGTACAGTGTTGTTGTAAATCTGCTGCAGCATCATTGTAATCACTGCCGCCGGATGTCTGGTATTTGTCTAATGGCGCTTTTCTTGTACTTTAAGAGTGTGTATGTATGCTAACTTCGTAATTTTGTGCTATTCTGATTTTTGGCACTCTAGAATCGCTGTTGACTGTAACCCAAAGCGAAAATAAAGAAATAAAGAAAGTGTAAGACGCAGGGATGGCGCCTACGTGAGCTTGCAGACAGGAGGCGAAATGGCTGGCTGTGGCGCGACCAAACGATGGTTAGTATGCCAGTTATCACTTAGTACAGACCCTCTTCAACCAAAAGCAACTGAACTTGTTTAGCATGTTTCAGACCATTGCCTGTTACTGTGCACTTGCGCCGTTAAACCGACTTCAACACACAGCCCAGTCTGGTTTACTGCTGTTTGTTGGAACTTCACTGCCTATTAATCTGCAGTCAGCTTTTTTTTTCTTTTTTTTTTTTTTTTTGCACTGACTGTCTTGAAAAAAGTTTATTTTTAACTGTTAAATTGTTTCTGCCAGTTAATTTGTTCTTGTTATCATTGATGATAAGTAAATTTCATTTGCCGACGATTTAAACCAGCCATTTGTTCGTTTAAGTACTGGAATGTGCGAGGAGAATAGATTTGAGTATACACCTGGTCCGATCTTGCTTTTTGAGCGTATCCACTTTTAAAACTTATTATGTGAGTATTTTAACTGGTCCTTATTGACGCTGCGTGTTTAGCTTGATTCTGTTCGATTAGGCTTCGGTCATCAGACAAATTTCAACCTAGCTGTGTCTGGCTTGTACCACGTTTTCCAGAGTTTGTTGATTGTTAATCAAATTATTTATTAGTGTTATGAAAGGCTATTTTAAATATATTTCTTAGCATAGGCAAAGCACTGTGTAATCATATGAAATTTTGAAGGATTACCAGATTTGATGAACAGGATGTCGTGTGTTTGTTAAATGTATCCATTTACACGTTTAAGAAGTACCAGTGACAGCGCTGTTTGGCCAGCGTCCTTTCGATGTACTGTGGTGTGAAGTCGTGCCGGGTTTGAGACCTGCCCGCGTCCTGTTGATTGTAGAATGAAGCTAACTGGACACCTGCTGGCGTTTATAATTATGCTGTAAACTTTTGGGCAGCCATTTGCATCTTTTTAGGTAAACAGCAGGGTGCTGGTTCATTTTAATACAATTGTTATTTTGCCAGTGATATTTATTTGACGGCCTAGCCCTATCACTTTCCCAAACACCAAGTTCAGTGCCCGTTTCAATGGTACCAGAGTGCGGCTCTGGGAGCTGGGCAAATTAAAAATTTCAATCATCTTAAAATATTTATTGACAGAATCTGTCTGTCGTTTTGTATGTTTTAGGTGTACTCCTGTGTGCTATGGAACCAAGAGGTGTCTTTTGGGTGACGTTAAAGATGGCGCAGCTGCTTTGCGAGCACAGGAAACTGGCCAATAGAGACGGGGAAGTGTCGCTGAGCTGGGTGCGCGGCGTTGTGGCGTGTCTGCAGCAAGCCAGCATGGGCAACTGTTTGTGCTGCCTGTCTCTGGAGCATAGGGGAAAAGTTCAGTTCTAAGAATAGAGTATTCTATCCCGTGTGTAGACGTATTGAGACAAGTGCAAATTGGCAACAGATATGACCGTATTCAAGACTTTGAAGTAGTCATTACTAACGAGAAATGGGCAAAATGCAAAGCAGAGTAGAGCTTTGGAACTGCAAATGAAGCTGAATGCGTTAGAGTGAGCGCCACTTCATTTGGTGATAACGAGGTCACTCTCTCTCATGAGAATAAGTGCAAGGTTAACAAAGGGATGAAAGGGGGTGTTAGTGTGCGTATAGTGCATCCGTCCCAATTTTGCCTATGTACCACGGTGTTGATAATCTCTAAGTGGAGAGTGTACAAGAAATAGTCAGATTTTTGCGGTATTCTGTTACGTTGGAAAACCAAACTGATATCCCTTGTCTCGTGATTGTTTGAGCCGAGTAATTAGAGCCATCTTTTATAATCGTGACACATTGACAGGACTACGAAAATGAATGGTACAATAGAAATCATCAACTAGGGTTAGGAATGATCTGATTAGTCAACAATTCTTTTGTGTGTAGGAGAATAATTAGAGGTGTCCGCCCCTGGTAGCTGAGTGGTCAGCGCGACGGAATGACATACCTAACAGCCCGGGTTCGATTCTCGGCTGGCTCGGAGATTTTCTCCGCTCAAGGACTGGGTGTTGTGTTGTCCTTATCGTCATCATTTCATCCCCATCGGCACGCAAGTCACCTAAGTGGAATGAACTCGAAAGACTTGCGCCAGGCGAACCGTCTACCCGACGGGAGACCATAGCCACACGGCATTTCCATTTCCATTAGAGGTTTGCAAAGTATATACGACAAATTCGAACGGCCAGTGAGTCTCTGAACGATCAGGTCATACATTGTGAATGACATCTTAGAAGGTATGTGACTGTATGACCGTTTGCGAGTTTCGTTTTCTGAGCAACCTGTAACTTCAGCCGATTTGGATAAGGTTGTGCCAGCAAAAAATGCATCAGATTTGCTGATGAAAGACGTCACCATAGGGATCCCTCGAATGCGGTTGAGCCTGCAACTCAATGAAGATCCTACCTCGGCCAGGGAAGCCTGTTACCACTGTGGTGGGTCTGGCCATTGTGCACGTGATTTCCATTCAGGACGAAAGACACTGACAGGTAGCTGACGCCACGGACGGCGTCGATCTAACGTCCTATCGAGACATCCTAATTAAGGCAGTGACAAGACAAAGAGTTGCTTTCGTGTGTGCGCTGTTCAACCAAAAAACTTTTTGTGACTTACTGGATTTTGAGGGCAGCGTCTCTTATCCCCGATCATACTTGGTATTTGACGAATCGTGACATATGTAGATTTTTTCACTGCAACCTTTTGGTCAGGGTTTTCGCGCTGTGGAATGTCAGTTATTACATTGGCTGGCTGGGTACGAGCCTACCGTAAAACTTTGCAAATTTTTATTTTTCTGGAGTCCATAGCCTCATCTTTTTTTGTGAACGAAAGCAGATTTTTTTTTGTTATCCATGCTGTAGGCCAAATTTCGACTTTTTGTCATATTCGAGCACGCATCTGAAGCTTCCAGCTTTAGTTTACATTATATTATAAAGCGAAGCTGTAAGCTTAAGATACTAGGGCTATTTGGAAAGTAAGTTCCGATTGATCGCGAAATGGAAACCACTTCGAAAGTCAGAAATATTATATCCGTAACAGTTAGCTACGGCTTCCAGCCATTGCTCTACATAGTCAACACTCAGACTAAGACATTTTTCGTAGCGTTGTACAAACTTTCCAATACCCTCATAGAAGGCAGCCGCCTCTGCTTCCCACCAATTCTCTACGCTCACCTATAGCTCGTTGTCTGTGCGAAAATGTTGCCTTCATAGCCAGTAGTTAATGTGAGCAGAGATGAAACACAGAGGAAGCCAATTACGGGCTGTAGAGCGGGGATCAAACACTTCCCACCGAAAACGCTGCAGGAGCATTTTAATTGCCCCTGCAGATTGCGGCCGAGCATTGTCACAAAGTAGGAACCGTATGACAGTTCTGTAATGTGGGGTGAATAACATCACACGAAATCTCTCACCAGACACTATTTTCTCCGCATCTTTATGTACTCACCATGCACTCAGAACTGAAAAGAGCGAGTGATGTAACCGACAGGCGTACTAGAGACACTGTCGAACACGTATATGCAAAGCTTTATTAGATTTTCACAATGGTTTTCATTTCTTGACCGATCGGGACTTACTTACCGAATATCCCTCGTACATGCTTGGAAATGACTGAAGACAGACATTCGCCAATCGCAACCATAAAAAATATAATACAGCCTGCTGTAAAACTGATTGCGCGTTGTGGCCAGTGAGGTTATTCGTGGCTAAGGTACTTGAGCCGTGGATGGCTCTCGATTGTGACCTGTTCTTCCTGCAATTATGAAACGGTGAGAATATTTTCTAAATTTGTTGTTAATGTCTTCTGGCGCCACTACTCTTGCTCACCTTCACTGTCCGTGACTGGCAGCAGCGTCATCGATAGTAGGTTCGTGTTACTATCTGTGGAGCGACCGCGTTTATTTCCTGGTTCTGCTCTGACACGAACGAGGCGGTGTGACGGAGTCGGTGGAGCGAGTAGGTGCAGTGAGCAGAGTGAGCAGGCAGAGTCACTCGGAAGGCAGGCAGTCGCATGTTAGCCAGTTGGCTCTGAGTCTCAGTCCCCTTTGGGTTGTAGACTGAGTCGGGTTCGTCGTTACTCGGCTGTTGGACGAGTTGGCAGTCAGTAGCAGGCAGCTCCGCACGGTACAAGTACGTGCCTGGACCGTGGTCGACGCATACCGAAGGCCGTTGGTCGGTCATTCGGTCGGCTGGTCGCCGACAACCTCATTATACGTTTCGTGAGAAAACTTTGGATACCCTGCATAGAACTTGACTTTTTCTAGTACTTAGAGGACCGCCAACGCCTCTGCTTCGTAGTACCTCGGCAGTAGACAAAAACCTGGAACCACACGCAACAGGACATCTGTCACCGTCTTGTTCTGCATCAAAACCGCTGCGATGTCTGAATTACATGCATCGGTCTGGACTATGAACGGCTGGTCAAAATCCGGAATAAACAGAACAGGGGCTCTGCTGAAGGCCGATTTTAGTGCATTAAATGCCTCCTGCTGCCTTTCAAACCAGTGAAACGCCTCCCGATTCTTACTTACGTGGTTCAAATATGCTGCCAGCTCAGTAAATTTAAGTAGAAAAAATTCAGCGTCTCTACGAAACGGGAAACCCCAGAGCAATCTGTCTTGAAGTCTTCTGACTCCACTGGCCAACACTAAATGCCATAGGAAGTAGATTTCCTCAAGGACCAAATTAATCTTAGAGGATTTACTGTGAGACCAGCGCTACGCAGACGCACCAATGCTTGGCGGTCACTCATAATTTTCAATTAGTGCAAAAGTCGGTAACAGGAATCCTCAGTCAAGGGAATTTGGTATTAAGCTTGGTTAAGTTCTAGATCGGTAAAGTACCGCGCCCTAGCCAACCAAATGAAGCAGTACTGGCGATCGGGCAAAGGAACCATTCCAAAAGTCATTTTGATTTAGGGCCCTATGATCCATAACTGGCCTCTACATGGTACACTTAGCCTTGGTAACCAGAAATAGCGATGCATAAGGGGACGTCGATGGTCTAATCAGCCTGTCACGTAACATCTAGTCAGTCAACTGTCGCAGCATTTTCAGGATCAATTCACGGCTGATGGCCCAAGTAACTTCTCAATAATAATGTTTAAATAAACACTTTTAAAACACGAGGATTTAGACAAACGGCTGTAGACCTTTTGTAAGTAATTTTAAAATATTTTCTCGGCTAAAGGACCAAATAATATTTCAAATCAGCAATGGAGAGTCTTTAAAAGGAAAGCATTTACCAATTTCGGCTAAAAGCCATATTAAGGAAAATTTAAATTAATTCTTCGGCTGAAAGCCCAATAGTATTTCAACGTAATAAAAGGCAACCTTAAAACACAAGCATTTACACAGTACAACAGAAAACCGTCTTAAGAAACTTGAAATATCTTGACGACTGAAGGCCCAAACAATTATTCAAAATAATTAAAGACAAACCCTAAGACAAGTATTTACACAGTACGGCTGAAGGCCATATAAGAATTGAAGATAATTAATGAGAAAACTTAGAGAGAGGAATTTACACATTACTGCTGAAAGCCACAAATTTTAAATCAAACGCGGCTGAACGCCTAAACACAGAGCAAACAAGAAATTAAATAAAACACGACTGAAGGCCTAATTTCAATCAATTAAAACAGCTCTAATACACTAGAGAAGGCCAAGCACAGTATTTTGAAAATTAAAAAATGGGGAGCACACAAATTAAAACAATGTCAAGTGGTGTTCAGAAAATACTCTAGGATTGGCCTGAGAGGGTCCCTTATGGATATAGTGAAGTGGGGCAGGCATCCAAGACTTAAGGTCAGATAAGAGAAGGCAGCACAACCTAGGGCAGGTTCACGACCGACCGACAATCTGACGGATTTCCAACCGCCAGATCCAACTGCACAAATAATAGAAAATATCCGCCGATGACGAGTAAACCAGGATACCTGTAACTTCGGACACAACCTCACCAAGATCAAGGCATCAAACACTACTCAAGACAAGATTAAAAGAATACAGAAAATACAACTGTCAAATCACTACGGGAGAAGGCTGCGGGTTCTAGGCAACAACACACACCACTTGTTATCACACGCGTCAACGGCTGAAGAAAGAACAATCCACAAAAACGAAGAAATCGTAACAGTCGAATTTTAAGAACAGGTAACTAATTACTCAACTTGAGGATCCTGCTTCGGAGGAAAGCGAAAAGTCGCTCTCGCAGCTAGCGCCTCCAAATGCAACAGCGCGTGCCCGCCGCCAAAAGCCCTGGCCTGGGTTCGCGCTGTGGAGACTGCGTCGCTGCTCAGTTCCAACGAACCAACAAGGTCCAACCACATCCAGACTCAGAGAATGGTGTTCGTCCTGTGGATCCAAGACGTCGTCGAGAGAGACGACCGGCCGAGCAAACGACCAACGGCAGACCACTTTCGCCAACAGCGGTAACGGCGAATACTAACACCATACGGACGCGACCGTTGCTGGCTGCCAACTCTTCCCGACTGATACTGGTGTCAGTGCTCAACAGACCACATGTCGCCTCGCTCGACCACGTAAAGCAGGTCGTATTGCCCGTACGGCATTTGTTTCTCAGCATTCCGTTTCTCCTTCGGATACATAAGAGGCTCCGACAGAATGGTGGTCGACACTGTAAGCCACATGTTTGAAGAGGTAGTCGGGTTTTTGGTAATCCTGAAGAAACCGAGGGCTGGGCTTTGGTCTTCAATGTATTAGTTGAAATACCCACTTCACGTGAAGATCTCAGAGAAAGATAAGACCACAGTCTTCAGGAGGTGAAACACAGGCTTCTTGTTGGGTAGGAAGTGCCTTGTTACCACCTACAAAAGAGCTTGCTCTGCTACATTACTCGTGGGGATAAAAGGTTGAAGATCTGCCTTCCACAGCAGTTAGTATCAGCATTTTTCAAATATTTTCACAAGTCCGTGCTCGGAGGGTACCTGGAAATATATAAGACCATTCAGAAAATTAAGGAATAGTTCGCTTGGCCATCCCTAAACAAAGACGTTAGATAGTTGATGAAAAAGTGTGAAGGCTGTAAGTTTTCCGAACCGGCTATCGTTAGACATGGAGTACAATCTCTAATTGTTTCAAGTACAGTAATGAGAAGCGGACGTGCCTTTTCAAAGGAACCATTCCGGCAATCACCTTTAGTGATTTAGAGAAATAACGGAAAACCGAAATCTCGATGGCCGGGTGCGGATTTGAACTGTCGTTACCGGGAATGCTAATCCATTGTGCCAACTATGCGTCATCGCACTCTAGATAAAGAAAAATCCCGCTCCTGAAGTTAAATTGTGATGAGACCACAACCGTCCGAGAGCAGAATAGCATTCTGAAACTAAGTTCACAGAGGTACCAAAGTGATGGCTTCTAAGTGCCCTCTCTGCAGTGCGTACGTCCGACGCTGGATGTATAGCAGCAATTCTCATTGATAAACTGATAAAAATGGCTTCGAGACGATCCGTTTCTTCAAGTGAATTAACAGGGTAGGTCATTCGATTTTAAGGAATTTCGTGAAGCCGTGGGAGACATCTAAATCATAATTTGGTAGTATCTTACCGATCCTGCCAGGTATCCTGAGTACTAAAGGCAGGCGTCATAAAGAGGACGAATTGGTTTAATGTTCAGTAAGACGCCAAGGAAAAAATGTCCTCCATAATCAATAAAAGTGGACCACACAGAAAGCCCTCGACCGCCATGGCACTGGAGCTGCAAGGATTGGTGAACAGCTCTGCAATGGCTCCTCTGACAGGACACATCCTGTTTGTGTTTTAGCTAGACTGCGCCCCATTTAATGAACTACAGCCAGTGCGGTTAGTTTAGTATGCTTATTTGCTTGTTTCGAGGAACATATACAGGAAAACTTGGAATTTTACAATTATTATGCATTTTCTCTGTGAAACTAAGGCTACATACTGACAATTTATCGGACTGGCTTTTTATTTTAATCTTCAATGAAATTAGTGAGTACAACGCAGACATCGAAACGAGAAGACGGAGCTGTCGTGCAGAAGTGATTCCAGTTCATTTTTACAAATTTCGCTTTCTGCCGGTAACCTTATTTCACATGGGAATTGGTCAAATATTTTTGTGTCTGTATGCCTGGTCCCACTTTGTGCCGGGAAGAGCTTGTTGATAACGGAGGTCTTTTTGTTCGCAGTGTTACGTTTACGTATGCCATTATTAATTTATAATTTTAGCTACCTTTCCCCAACTAAATTTATAATTGAGTAAACTTATGATGAAACTGTTGTTAGTATATTCTGTGGTTAAGCATTTGCCTCGCTGACAGTAAATATTCATATATGACGTTTCTTTCCAGTTAATACTTTTTTATATTTGTGAAATTCCTCAGACTTCTTTTATTCGACAATAATGAACAGTATGCAAAGTCTGTTATGATGTTATTCGAAGTGACATGTATAGCAAAAAGTGCCGCACCTGTGACTTCAGAAGATATATAACCTGAGGTGTCCAATGCAATTCCTGGACAATATGTAAACCGAGGAATTTTGAACATTCAGTTTTACGTATTTACTCTTCTCTGTGCTTCTGTGTTGTTGATAATGTGTAACATGACCTGTATATACCTAAATGAATTGAATTTTGTCCAAACTTAAATGATTCTAATAGAACTAATTAACATTTTTTGTAGAAGCCGTTATGGCCATTCCTGAAATAAAAACACCGGGATGGTGAAATAAAGTGAAAACGCAGTAATAAAATCCGCTTCCTGTCTGTCTAATGGCGTTTTTACTCCGCTAATCCACATTTTGAAGTCGTAGCACATTTACTGAAATACCGACACTTTTTATTGTATTACAGTTGTCGAAATGATCAGAGTTCGATAGCCCAGCTCAGCAATTCGTAGGAAGGAAGCAGTCCTGGCCCGTATGTAAAAAGTATTACAGCATTTACATGCAAAACCTTTAGAAAATGACAAACAAACAATATCTAGATCATAAAATTGTTTTTACGGTACTGTCTGTCGAAAATAGAATGTACAGAGAGACAAATTGCATAATGTTGGCATCAGCTTTAAAAAGTCACGTAGGATACGCATTGTATAGCACGAGGGTGACATATTTTCGAATCGGCTATGAACTTCCATCTTCACCTCTAACTTTTTTGTTCTACATCTGTAAATATGTACGTCTTTACATGTGAGGACAGTCGTTTTGTTTAGAGCTTCTTTAGCTAAAAAGTTCTTTTAACACAGAGCACACACTTCAAGAAGCTCCTTTTAATCTGATACCACAAAGACATACAGAGAATGCCTCTTAATTAACAGCGAAATCTCTTCATGCCCGACGAAATTTAGATGGCGTGAGTGTGAACAGCACTCAGCAGTACAGTGATAGTTTGTTGTTAATAAGGTATAGAGAGTAAGTTTGTATAGAGAATAAGTTTCTATGAAGTCTGTCTCTTGGTAATGTATATATCGACTCCACCCCTGAAGGTTCATCTCTTCAAATCACATTAATCATGGAATGGAAACACACAGCAACAGAACGTACCAGCGTGACTTCAAACATTTTGTTACAGAAAATGTTCAAAATGCGCTCTGTTAGCGAGGATACATGCATCCACCTTCCGTCGCATGGAATCCCTGATGCGCTGATGCGGCCCTGGAGAATGGCGTATTGTATCACAGCCGTCAACAATACGAGCACGAAGAGTCTCTACATTTGGTACCAGGGTTGCGTAGACGAGAGCTTTCAAATGCCCCCATAAATGGAAGTCAAGAAGGTTGAGGTCAGGAGAGCGTGGAGGCCATGGAATTGGTCCGCCCCTACCAATCCATCGGTCACCAAATCTGTTGTTGACAAGCGTAAGAACATTTCGACTGAAATGTGCAGGAGCTCCATCGTACATGAACCACATGTTGTGTCGTACTTGTAAAGGCACATGTTCTAGCAGCACAGGTAGAGTATCCCGTATGTAATCATTATAACGTGCTCCATTGAGCGTAGGTGGAAGAACATGGGGCCCAATCAAGACATCACCAACAATGCCTGCCAAAATGTTTACAGAAAATTTGTGTTGATGTGATTGCACAATTGCTTGCGGATTCTCGTCAGCCCACACATGTTGATTGTGAAAATTTACAGTTTCATCACGTTGGAATGAAGCCTAATCCGGAAAGGGAACATTTGCACTGAAATGAGGATTGACACATTGTTGGATGAGCCATTCGAAGAAGTGTGTCCGTGGAGGCCAATCACCTGCTGATAGTGCCTGCACCCGCTGTACATGGTACAGAAACAACTGGTTCTCCCGTAGCACTCTCCACACAGTGACGTGGTCAACGTTACCTTGTACAGCAGCAACTTCTCTGACGCTGACATTAGGGTTATCGTCAACTGCACGAAGAATTGCCTCGTCCATTGCAGGTGTCCTCGTAGTTCTAGGTCTTCACCAGCCGCGAATCATTGGCTGGAATGTTCCGTGCTCCCTAAGACGTCGATCAATTGCTTCGAACGTCTTCCTGTTGGGACACCTTCGTTCTGGAAATCTGTCTCGATACAAACGTACCGCACCACGGCTATTGCCCCGTGCTAATCCATACATCAAATGGGCATCTGCCAACTCCGCATTTGTAAACATTGCACTGACTGCAAAACCACGTTCGTGATTAACACTAAGCTGTTGATGCTACGTACTGATGTGCTTGATGCTAATACTGTAGAGCAATGAGTCGCATGTCAACACAAACATCGAAGTCAACATTACCTTCCTTCAAATGGGCCAACTGGCGGTGAATCGAGGAAGTACAGTACATACTGAGAAACTAAAATGAGCTCTAACATGGAAATTAAGCGTTTCCGGACACATGTCCACATAACATCTTTTCTTTATTTCTGTGTGAGGAATGTTTCCTGAAAGTTTGGCCGTACCTTTTTGGAAGACCCTGTATATATTCACTTATGAAATTTGTTAGTAACAATCCGAACGAATTCAAAAGTAATAGCAGTGTACATGGTTACAGCACTAGGAGAAAGGATGATCTTCACTACTCAAGGTTAAATCTAACTTTGGCTCAGAGGGGGGTAAATTATGCTGCCACAGAAGTCTTTGGTCACTTACCTAATAGCATCAAAAGTCTGACAGATAGCCATATAGCATTTAAAAGGAAGTTAAAATAATTTCGTAATGGCAACTCCTACTCATCAGATGAATTTTTGGATTTAGTAAGTGGGTAATTTCCCAATCCCACAAAAAAAAAATTAAAAATATTGAGTGTAATGTTATATTTTGTCTAATGTAATATGTTGTATAGGCCCCTTTTATTAACCTGACACGTTCCACATCATTACAAAGTGTCGTATTCATGATCTATGGAACAAGTGCTAATCTAATCTAGTCTAATCTAATCTAATCTAATGAATAAACTGGTGATCCCCCCGTGGACCCATGTTCACTGGATCGTTTAGGCGTCTATTGTAATGTGCTTTCACCTGTGTCAGTTTTCGCCACCATTTGTGGTAAACCCTGTATAAAACAGAAAAGAGACGCATTATTAAGCAATAAACATGCATATTTTGCGAATGAAAGGTGTTTGTTTACAAGTACTTGCTGGGCAGTATATAGTGACCCTATCTCGTTGGACTGACCTAGCGCCACCTCAGCCATGTTTATCCATTTGGTGCCGTTATTTAGAAAGCCATTTTCACATTGTTGTGCAGCGCAGGAGGCGATAAGACTGGTTATCAGTGAGGGAGCGGTGCTGTGGCCGGGTTACTTGTGCGGCCGCCAGGGAGCGGCCGCTTCTTGTGCGGAGCACGTAGGCGCCCGCCAGCGGCTACTGTGCCCTACTCCGACTACCAGGTGCCCGCGCGCCCCATTATTAAACATTCCAAAGGCGATATTGGTTCCGCCGGAATGGCCAGGGGCCGTCGGTCGTGGCGCAAACACACACACACACACACACACACACACACACACACACACACACACACACCCCTCTTTGATGGCCATCCGTCGGCCAAATGTCCTGGTGCTCTCATCCTTGGTGTGAAAAGCACAGGAGCTGCCTTACTGTTTCATTCATCTGTTTCGGATCCTTCACTAATAACTACATCGTTAGTAATAGCTGGATACTGTGAAGCTCCAATAATCAAAAAGTACAATGTAGTAGACACCTTAGGTTTTGATGTATACTCTAACTTGCTATGTAATTTATTCTGCTACCTAGAACTCCGATTACATCGTTCAGAAAATCTCTTAGGAAAGCGCTAATATGTTACCTAAGAATCGATGAGAAGATTGTCTTATTTCTGATAGCCTGTTGTCTAAGTTAAATACTTCTCTTAAAATTGTCTTCATGAGTGTATCCATATCTTACTATCCTGTTGTCACGTCTTCATCCATGTATACATACCTCACTAAATATCGTTTATAATTCGCTTCACGTATTTTGATCTGTGTATCGGACCGAGACTGAAGACAGGACACTTACCTTTCGCCGGCCGCTGTGGCCGAGCAGTTCCAGGCGCTTCAGTCCGGAACCGCGTGACTGCTTCGGTCGCAGGTTCGAATACTGCCTTGGGCATGGATGTGTGTTATGTCCTTAGGTTAGTTAGACTTAAGTACGAGGGTTACTCCAAAAGAAGTGCACATTATTTTTTTAAATCCATCTTTTATTTTACATGTTTGAAAGTTTTACAGTGTGTAGATACATCATTTAGGAACAATATTTTCATTTCTCCACATAATTTCCATCCCTCTCAACTCCCTTACACCATCTTGGAACCAGCGCCCGTACACTCGCAAGGTAAAATTCTGGACCAACCTGTTGGAGCCACTGTTTCGCAGCGTGCACAAGGGAGTCATCATCTTCAAACCTTGTTCCACGAAGGCAGTCTTTCAGTTTCCCAAAGAGATGATCGTCACATGGAGCCAGGTCAGGACTCTAAGGCGGGTGTTTCAATGTTGTCAATCCGAGTTTTGTGATCGCTTCCATGGTTTTTTGACTGACATGTGGCCGCGCATTGTCGTGCAACAGCAAAACATCCTGCTTTTTCCGATGTGGTCGAACACCACTCAGTCGAGCTTGAAGTTTCTTCAGTGTCGTCACATATGCATCAGAATTTATGATGGTTCCACTTGGCATAATGTTCACAAGCAAGAGTCCTTCGGAATCGAGAAACACTATAGCCATAACTTTTCCAGGAGAAGGTGTGCTTTTGAATTTTTTTTTTCTTGGGTGAATTTGTATGATGCCACTCCATTGACTGCCTCTTCGTCTGTGGTGGAAATTGATGGAGCCATGTTTCATCACCTGCCACAATTCTTCCAAGAAATCCATCTCCACCATTCTCGTACTGTTCCAAAAGTTCACTGCATACCGTTTCACTTGTTTCTTTGTGAGCCACTGTCAACATCCTGGGAAACCACCTGGCACAAACCTTTTTTAACGCCAACACTTACAGTATTCTGCAAACACTTCCTTCCCCTATCCCAACGTAGCGTGACAATTCGTTCACTGTGATGCGTCTGTCAGCAGTCACCAATTCGTTAACTCTCTGCACATTGTCTATAGTGTGTGCAGTACGGGGCCTGCCGCTGCGAGGACAATCCTCAATATTGTCGTGCCCGCTTTCGTCACGTAACATGCTTGCCCACCGACTGACTGTACTACGATCGACAGCAGCCTCTCCATACACTTTTTTAAACCTCTTGTGGATGTTTGCCACTGTCTCGTTATCACAGCACAGGAATTCTATGACAGCACGTTTCTTCTGACGAACTTCAAGTGTAGCAGCCATCTTGAAGACATGCCACTCACGGAAAAAGGTTGAACTAACGTTGAAAACAAGCGGGAAGGATGTATCTATATACTGTAAAACTTTCACTTATGCAGCATGAAAACTATTTTTACAAAAATAGTGTGCATTTTTTTGGAGTGACCCTCGTAGTTCTAAGTCTAGGGGACTGATGACCTCATATGTTAAATCCCATAGTGCTCAGAGCCATTTGAACACTCACCTTTCGTGGCGAATGTAGACCCTGCCCGAGCAATTCACTCATGGCTTTTGACCTGTTTCCCAGCTTCCTTTGCCAGTAGCTCTGTTATGCTTCCAAGGCTCCTGAAAAGATCTACAGCATACCTTGCACTCCAAGAAGAAAGGATACTACGGACAAGAATTTAGACAACGTATACTCCACTCGTGGAACGATACGATAAGATTTCCAATTCAGAATATGGGAATAATTCGAATGGGCGACTTACTTCCCCGTAATTTTTTTTGGGCCTAAGCCTCTCATCATGCATTGATAATGCATATTATGTGGAGCTATACATTTTTCTTCCATAACATGAAAAACTAAAAATGCTCGCGAGTACACTTTAAAGCAGCCAACGTCTATAGCAACAGAAAGCGTTCCTTACAATATTTTCAGTACGACACGCTGAAAGTAGCTTTTACTCTGTTTCGTAACATGTGAAATAAGTGATACTAGAAAAGAGGGATTCACAAGAACACGGGACAAGAGGATGGGACAGCAGATAATGCATCATGCAACCGGTAACTTGATGTGAGAACGAACAGTAGCGCGAAAAAAAATGAAAAAATAAAAATTTTAGCAGAATTGATTTTCGGTGATAATGGGTGTGTCAAGCAAATAGACACGAAAATATCGTTACAGTGCAGGAAAAGGCGAAGAGTAGTAGGACACTTAAAGACTGGTAACTATTTTAAATGAATGTGTTAACAGCGCATGTTTCTGTGATGGAGCACTTAATTTAGTTGTCATGCGTTGCGATAACCTTCCTGAATACAGTGACACTTTAGCCAGTACGCAACAACCGGTGATGCTGTGTGGGCTACTTTGGGTGGTGATGTATCCCTTTTTTTTGCAGTGGGTGCATTATATTGACGAGAAGTCTACAGACTGAAGTTTCTTAAGACTCAAAATATGGCTGTCTCGGAATAACTGACTTAGCTTCGTACTTTCGCAACAGTAGAAGTTTGGAATATCTTAATAGCACCAATTTTAGTCCCACTGAATAATCGAATTTTGAGAATTTAATCACAAGCAGGCTCTAAATGATTAGTACAGCTCAGTTATCTAGCTGAGATGGCCACAATGGCGGCTAAACAGATATCCCCAAGCCGGCTATTTCCGTTTATACAGCATGACTCACCCATACTTCCTCCTGGAAACGTTTCAGTTACATATTAAAAAGATGAAAAGTATAAGATGATAGAATATGAGTCAATGCTTAAACGAAACGAAGTAATTACTCTTACTTATGAAACGTCCCCTTTGAACAATTCTACATGACTGTGCTTAAACTGACACACAATATTTTTAGCGCAACGCAATCTGACTTTCAAGAATCCCTACAAAAGAATGCCCCTGACTAACATTAAACTATACCTTCCAGAAACCACTTACCTCACAAAAATCTTCATTACTCGAACTACTGCAATACAGCGAGCGCCACTACTGCCAGCTAAATAAAAGATTCAAACTACTGAAGGCACTAACTACTGATAGGGATAGTTAGCAAATGAAAGATATTAATAGAGAACGAACAATGTATTTACCTTGATATCATCATATATAAATATAGCAGTTCATGACAAATTACAAACCTCCGCCATCTCTCTCCCCACATCCACCACTGCTGGCGGCTCACCTCCAACTGCGCAACGCTACGCGCTGTTCACAGCCAGCTGCCGCTGCCCAACACTACAATGGCAGACAACAATGCAAAACTAGCCACAGACTGCACACAGCACAGTCAGTGATTTTCATACAGAGGTGGCGTTACCAATAAAAAAACTTAAACAGCCTACTTACACTTATAGGAACTTACTGTGATTCATACTTAACAGATCAAAGCCAGGAGGGGAAAGGACAAAGAAGGAAGTAACTAAAGAAGAATATCACAGTTGCTTTACAAAGATGCCGTAAATGCTACTAATTCTTCCAAATTTAAAACATTGTGGATTCATGTTTTACTATAAGACCTTTCATCACCAATGAAGTTGTTCACAATACATTCATCGCATTAGCTTTTAGAAAAAACAGGTCTACTGAAACGGGGAAAAAAGGAGAAATAATATATTGTTATAGCTGTCACGATAAGTACTGGTGAGTCAGATAGTAAAAATATGCCTTAAATTATTTTCTGTAAGATGCGGAAGAGTGAACAATTGTTAATATTGTTTATTCTGATTTTGCAAAAATGTTTTATTTTTACGAAACTAGTCTGACGGGTCAATGATGTGTCAGCACAGCATGGAATTCAACTTTTACACAACGACACAAGCTCAGTGCAACATGTTGTGGGGTGGTAGGACTGAACCGAGTGACACGTCAGACAATCACCATCGACAGTTGCACTGAACATTTATTTGGCACATTTAAACAAGACAAATAACAAAACCATCAACACATTTTTAGAATTTGAACTTTCATTCCTTCAAAATTTAAACATTCATAAACCACTGCACGTATGGCCTATTACACATTTAGTGAAATGAGTTAAAAATTATTTACTCAAAAATTATGATCAACTTGAACAATTAACTAAAATTTAATGAGGAAATGTAGTCTTTCGTTACTGCAGTGATTGGTATTACCAAAAATAATTCAGAGTACAGACAACAACAAATCAGATACTATGGCACACGACCACGTCACTTAAATGTAGGATATAAGATATAAAATTTCATGTGACCAAGCAACCTCGTTGGATTCAACAAACTATGCCCAGAAGCGGACGCCCGCCCACTCAGCTGTTTCCAACACAGGCTCGGCATTGACCCCCAAACGGGAGCAGCAACGGTCACGAATAGGCACGAAAAGTCCCAGAAATAGTGGGCATCTACAACAGACTGACATCTGCCTTAAGTAACTAGAAACAATAATTCATTGCAGCAAGTCATCTGTAGAATTAATCAACCTATTAATGAACATCAGCTAAGCAGTAAAAATCTATTATCCTATGTGTGTAAGGCCAATTATACATTAAGGCGCGAGAGAACTAGATGCACGGCCAGCCGACACGCGTGGGCAAAGTGAGTGGAAAAAAACATAAGCAGGTCGCAACCCAGGACACGGCACACGCTACCAAGACAAACAGCAGAAGTACCGATAAAACGAAATCAAACTAGCGTGCAGGCTAACTTTATATCTCCCCCGCCCCCCTCCCCCCGACGCAAAACACAATGTGACTTACAGCAAATAGCTACGTTTAAATTTGTGATTAAATCAGAATGAATTATCATATCCACATACTGTCATTGAGGGAATTCTTGTACTTTCATTAATAGAATCAGTTTCAAACCATTTAATTACACAATAACAACTGACCTCTCAGTAACTAGAAAGAACTTATGATACTACTCATTTAGTGTTAGACACGTGTCTCTCAGACACACTATCACTTCAGATAGAAACGTACCAGTAATGTTATTGCAATTCGCGGCAAAATATACCCAGGGAAAATTTTATCCATGTATATATATAGTAATTGGGCAGCTTTGCTCCGTCGTGCGAAATAAATACAATAACGAGGCGGCAATTAGACATGGACCAGCCAAACTGTTTTCAATGGCGCTTGACGCTGGCAGCAGCATTCTACAAACAGAATGTATCAGCACTCTAGTTCCTAGTAAATGTTAATCATCACATGTCACTTGCATACTAAGCAAGTTAAAATTAACGTATTAGAGAACAGACTCAGTAGAGTAGCAACGGCCGGCCAAGAAAATGAAGTCAACAGCACTGAACCCAGTAGTCGATTCCTGCCACAATTTACAGCACAAGCAAGGCCCTTACCCTCTTGCTTGTTCGACAAAGCCAGCCGCCGCAGATCCCTGTGCCAGGAGACATGCAGGAAGCGAAATACACCAACGGTACCCCAGTAACGTGATTGCTTCCATGCCTGCTATATATGTTACGGCGCCGTCAGCTGGGTAAACAGTCCTTTTCAGATGTGCTCTTCCTGCTGCCTCGCACGGCACCTGTGCTGTCCGCCAGACTTAGCAAACGACGCTACTGCTAGGCGTCCCAAAGCAAACTTCCTCACTATTCCCTAGAGCTTACCGCTTGCTCCCCGATCGGCCCGATAGGTGGCGCCACCGCGCGCTCTGCGCACACCACCGGAAAGATGACCCATACCGGCGGCGGGAATATCGCTGCTCGAGCCACACGGCTCATAGTCATTTGGAGATAGTTATCATCATAGCGACAAAGCCTGGATTTCGTTGCAGCACGACGAATTTCAGTTTACTTTGTTTTTGATTTTTACAAGGACTAAATGTCACCTGGTTCTGGCAAACGCAGTTTATATGCTTTTTCTTTTTCAGTTTCGCTATTACTGTCATACTGCTGTGTTGCTGACTCGACGACTAATATTAGTATGGTTCTTAGACTTTTCGCAGATTTACGAAGAAGAATTACGACGTGAGATACTTACAAAATATTAGTCTGGTAATTTTTAGTAAGTTTACTCTTAATGTCAAAAATGTGAAATTGAGAATTTCGAGAAACATAAAAATACAGTAGCTTCTCACTGCACATTTAATGACATCCATGTCAGGTCATTGAAGGGAATAACAGTGAGATACGAAGTAGTAACATCACGTTAGCTCAATTACATGAAAAACAAAAGACATGTTCCGAATTAATGCTAGGATATGTGGAGAGTGTACTGCAAAGGTACCCTGTATTGTCAACGGTATTGTGCACTTTGTTTGCAAATTAAAAATAAATTACGAAAAATCTCATTTTGAACACACCTAGTAAAATGAGGAAAGCAACTCACTACATTCCGAGAACCAGTTTTCAAGGTGGAAATTGTCAGACTTAATCAGGTCACTACACATCGCTCCCGTATAAGTATGGAAGATAACATTAGGAGAATAACATCTTACACCGAACAAAGAAAACCACTCTACTGCCGTGGATGAAATGGAAGAAATCATTGATCAGTAGTGCAATAAAAATATTCTCTGTTCCATGCTTCATAGATGTTTGCAGACTACAAGTGCAAATGTAGATTTACGGCTAATGACATCTCTTTTGTTCTGAATTTTAGGAGCTTCTGTAGCGCGTGCATGTAGCAGGCGCGACACTGGCGGTAGAAGGAAGATTATAGTTTGATGTCTCATTCTCGCCCATGTCATTAGGGTAGGATGTGGAACTAAACGGCCCGTGTCCTTTTACAAGGCACAGTCCCACAATCCGACTTAAGTGATTTAGAGAAACAACACAGAACCGAAAGTGCAGGAATTGAGACACAGCTCTTCGGAATACGCGCACTACTGACTGTGGTACTAAGTTCTGAAGTTGCAGTTCTGTAGCTTATGTCAATAGGCTGCAATCATATACCAGGGTACGTGTTTTAGTTTCTGATCTAGCAGTACGAGGCTCAATCGTTCTCTTCCTAGAAACTTCACGTTCATGGAAAGACTAGTCTCTTTCTTTTTGCTTCATGAAGCTCATTTAGGCACTAATACGCGAGTGTCCATGTAACGTTAACACAGGGTGAAAATAGGACGAAAAATTTACCTTCACTGAACATGAGGTGCAAATGGCTGAAGCATGTTTAATGCTACTACTGCAGTAAATGAAAACAAATTTATTGTTGCGAGGTCCACCGCAAAACACGAGCACCACCGCTGTGTAATTATTCCCTCGGTATTAATAACAAACAGTGGTGAGGAATGAGCTGTGAGAGCCCGGCTCCGATGAATAATTGTACCATGCAGAAGAACACTGCCTCCGTAATGCCGAGTTCTCGCGTCTAGATGCCCTTACCAGCATGGAAGTAACGCAGTAAAGCTAACTCCATTGTGTCCCTGTCTTCCCTTTTGCAATACTTATTCTATTACAACATTTAGTTAATTCATACAGTTTTGTTTACAATTTGTTTCATGTCTATGATATACTTGGTAGTTTATCTTATTGCTGCTGATGTTACCCGCGTGTTTTCATTACTATGTGGAGTGGAAAACCCATATCAATAATGTTAGTTAGTTCCCACATTCTTCATCCCCTGATTCTGAAAGAAACTAATGAAAACGCATCAGTCTATTGTCCATTGTAAATCATCTGGTGTCTCCTTTACGTTAAAATTTCTGAACCAGTTGCTAACGTCCATAACATGAGTATTTTCCGAAAGTCTCTCGTTTTCCTGTTCCGATGTGATTCCTCTGACCACCAGGAAACGGAGAACTCCATTATTTTGTGTATACTTCGTCTTCCCTTAATCGCGAAATTGAGGATCATCACATTCTTAGAACGTGAATTCCGTCTCTTGACTAAGTAGATGGCTGGTTCCTTGGTTGCAGGAGGTGTTTTGTTTCTTTCATTCCTGAAACATTAGATATGCCTTGAAATAGTTATGAATATGTTTCTACGTTGAATTATTTGGCTATTTAAGGATAACGACAACTTTTGGTGTACCAGGTTTCTCTTTTCCTTTACGGTTAGCGTGGTCCTCTCTTCATGTATATGCGGCCGTGGAACTGTGTTCGGTTTTCTCAAATTATGAAGTATGTCCTATTCTTGACAACTGCGTCCACATTGTACCGCATATACTTCACGTTTTCATTAGTGGCTTTTTAGTGTCAAACCTCTGTACCGGAGGGTACACCAGGAAGTGAACAAACGCTACTCGCGAGCGACGGGCTCAAGATTTCCCAGCGCAGGCTACAGTATCGTGTCTATTGGCACAATTTCGTGACATTTGTCTCGCGCAAATCTCATTGAATCTTAGAGGTACACAAATTGCTGTACCTGAACAAATATCCAGTAAGAGTTCTCAATCAGTACAGTTCAGTATAAATATACAGTATAAATATTTATGGTGGTTTTTAACTGAAGTTAAGAACGAAAGCGAAAATGTAGTCCCTCCAAAAAATTACTTTACTGAACCCAGTACTGTATTTTTTTTGGTTATCAGAGAATATTAATTTACCAAGTGGGCTTCGTAATAGCATTTCAGTCCCTGTTTACATATTATAATAACAAGCAAAAATATTACCGGATGTTTGACAGTTTGAAAACAAGATGGGAACAATCAGATGAAACAAAGAGGAAAATTAAACAAGAAATAAATGCCAAACAAATGAAATATGTAGTGGTAAAGAGACTGTAATTGCTGTCCTGCGTACATCACGACGACGCCACTACTGAAGATAGTTCCATCAGGCGCCACTAGATCGCAGGATGAGCGAAATCTCGAGAAATGGACGGAATCATGATTGCAATCTCCTGTTTATTTGTAATTTACCGTTGTTTCTTGTGCCATACTCACTAAAATATATTTCAGTCCGTGTTTCACAGTTATTTTCATTATTAAAATCCATAATACCTTAGAAACGTAAAGACAAGTTGTGGACATAGTACCAACAACGGCGGCGGGCCAATCGAAAGATCGAGTAGAACATGAGGTTTTCAGAACTGTGACATAAACGGTTCGACTGTTTCGCCTCGTTCACAGGCAGCCCTACCAGTAGATACGCTGTGTTTCTTTGTCGTCTTTTATTTGTGTTGCTGTGCTTGTGTAGCTACAGTTTCATTTTATTTTTTCTCTTCCTTTTTTGTTCTTATTCTTGTTGTTATTGTTGTTGTTGTTGGCGGTGGTGGTGGGGCATGTGTGTGCGTATGTGCGTGTGTGTGTGTTTGGCGCGAGGACGCTAGGGGAGAAGAGGTAACATTCGGGTGGAGGAAATCGGTAATACAGGTTTGCACAGTAATAAGTGTTTAATTTTTATGTAATTATGTAAGGGTTGTTGATGTTGGGTAGACTATGTATACAGCACTTCGGATGTTAGTATATTCCTTATAGTTTCAAGACCATTTACTAAAGAATACTTCCATGTAACTATTCAGTCTATGCAAGGAAAGCCTGACGCTGGAATTGCTAACAGCTGATGTCTAATCTAGATCTGCCAACCAATAATTTTAAAGATTATTATGAATGGGGAAATTTGAAAAATATTACAATAGAGACAGTTCTACATACTGCAGAATATATTTACTATGTACTGTACTCATAGTATAACTAGTACAGAACTTTATCATAATGAATGTGGAATAATTGTTTTAAGAGTTATATTTTTTTATTTTTAAAATATTTGCAGTAAAGGAAATAGACAAGGTTTTTCTAAGTAATATTTTCGCTAATGTGTTTCTGTTTGTAAGAGAAATATAAAATACGTCTTTATTGGCTATTATTAATGTCCAGTCTATTGGAACTAGTGTAGCTATAAAAAATTCGCATGAGCATTGACTGAAATAAACCTTGTAGTTAAAATATAAAGGAGTTTCATTGTCATGTTTTGAAGCTTCTGTGTTGCAGGTATTAGGGATATCCAGATGTATAATATGAATTTTTATATCTTAAAAAAAAAGGAAATTGAAGATAAAAGACATTTTAACCATAACGCATAGTTATTTCATAGCATTAATGTGTACATATATTATTACACTTATCTTTGATATGTACTGGAAGTGCATATTTAGTTTTACATATAACGTTATTTTTCACACCAATTTTATTTCATCTGCTATTACAACATATACACCGTGTGATCAAAAGTATCCGGACATCCCCCAAACAGTCATTTTTCATATTAGGTGCATTGTGCTGCCACCTGCTGCCAGCTACTCCATATCAGCGACTTCAGTAGTCATTGGACTCCATGAGAGAGCAGAATGGGGCGCTCCGAGGAACTCACGGACTTCGAAAGTGGTCAGGTGATCGGGTGTCAATTGTGTCGTACGTCTGTACGCGAGACTTCCACACTCCTAAACATCCCTAGGTCCACTGTTTCCGATGTGATAGTGAAGTGGAAACACGAAGGGACATGTATAGCGTACAGGCCGACCTCGTCTGTTGACTGACAGAGACCACCGAAAATTCAAGAGGGTCACAATAGGCAGACATCTATCCTGATCAATACACAGAAATTGCAAACTGCATCAGGATCCACCCCAAGTATTACGACAGGTAGGCGGGAGGTGAGAAAACTTGGATTTCGTGGTCGAACGGTTGCTCATAAGCCACACATCACGCCGGTAAATGCCAAACGACGCCTCGCTTGGTGCCAGGAGCGCAAACATTGGACGATTGAAAAGTGGAAAGACGTTGTTTGGTGTGACGAATCACGGTACATAATGTGGCGATTCGATGGCAGTATGTGAGTATGGCGAATGCCCGGTGAACGTCATCTACCTGCGCGTGTAGTGCCAACAGTAAAATTCGGAGGCGATGGTGTTATGGTGTGGCCGTGTTTTTCACGGAGAGGGCTTACACCCCTTGTTGTTTCGCGTGGTATTATCACAGCATAGGCCTACATTGATGTTTTAAGCACCTTCTTGCTTCCCACTGTTGAAGAGCAATTCGGCGATGGCGATTGCATCCTTCAACACGATCGAGCACCTGTTCATAATTCACGGCCTGTGGCGGAGTGGTTGCACGACAATAACATCCCTGTAATGGACTGGACTGCACAGAGTCCTGACCAGAACCTATAGAACACCTTTGGGATGTTTTGGAACGCTGTCTTCGTGCCAGGCCTCATCGACCGAGATCGATATCTCTCCTCAGTGTAGCACTCCGTGGAGAATGGGCTGCCATTCCCCAAAACACCTTCCAGCACCTGATTGAACGTATGACTGCGAGATTGGAAGCTATCTTCAAGACTAAGGGTGGGCCACCACCATACTGAATTCCAGCATTACCGACGAAGGGCGCCACGAACTTGTGAGTCATTATCGGCCGGGCGTCCGGATACTTTGATCTCACAGTGTATGTTGACTCACAAGAAAATAAAATTACTAATCATTATACATCATGAAAAATTTCAGTTCAGATCCGAGTACAGTAGATGACAGATACTGAGGTCGGCACCAGCTTGTCGCCATTACGCCACGGTGCTGGGAGACAAGTGCTGACCCCTCAGCTGTGTCGCCACCAACAGGTAGGAGGCCATGAGGCGCAGCATCTGTGCGGCAGAGCAGGCAGTCAGCACAACAGTTCCAGACACTTCGTACGATTACCTAACAGTGTTCTGGTATCTGAACAGGTCTCAGAGTTTTGTTAGGAGTTTAAGGGGGGTAGGACGTCAAATGGGCCGACTTGGAGCAGGAGAGGCACAACAGGACATTTTAATATCCTCTGTCTATACTTTTGCAATTAAATTCATAAAACTATGTCAGCATGACCAGGAAGGGTTCAGGATTCACACACGTAGCAGCGGAAGTTAAAAAACATAGCAAAATAATTTTTTTTACATGTGAAATTTCATCATTTTTTTACTTATTATTGGCTGCATTTGTTGCTATAGGTACACTGTTCTTCATAATAAGAGAGACTGTTCGATGAATTTCGCGCAGCATACAAGCCATACCTACAGGTGTCTAAAACTCTAGAATCTACTTCATTTATAAAAAAAAAATGAATGAGCTGTTACGTTTTAAACTTTATGTTTAGAAAAAAATCAAATTTTGTAGTTAATTACCTCAATTTTTACCACAGTTTTTAACAGATTTGGGAAATTCTAGAGTTTCATACAGCTGTAAGTATGGTTTGTATGCTGTGCTAAATTCATCAAAGAATCTCTCTTACTTGTGCAGAAAAATGTACCTATAGCAACAAATGCAGCCAACAGTAAGTGAAAAAATGATGAAATTTCACATCTAAAAAAAATTATTTTGTTATGTTTTTGCACTTCCTTTGCTATGAGTGTGAATCCTGAATCCTTCCTGGTCATGCTGACAAAGTTTTATGAATCTATTTGTAAAAGTATAGACAGTAGAAAATAAAACGTCTTGTGGCGCCACTCCTGCTCCAAGTCGGCCCGTTTGACGTCCTACCCCCTTAACTAAAACTTAAAACACAGTGTAAAGGAAGAGGCCCACAAAAGTTGAGTAAACATGTAAGATTGCTTAACTATTTGTCTCCTTACTTTTATGTTGTAATAATAACCATCCGAATTCAAGATTTAATCGGTTATAAGCGATCTCTTAAGTTAATTGTAAATATCATGTCCTCTAAGGATAAAAGTGACGAAAATCCAGTAGTGTAATGTAATGGCTCCATGCCGCCTGCTGTGTATTATGTGATTGTCAACACTGACACCAAAACAAGTTCTTTAATATATTTTAGTACTATGATATGAAGTTATCACTACCAGCTGCGTAAAATTTTGTACTAATTGTGGCGTTTTTAATGTAACACAGGTGCAGATTTGAAAATGGAAAGTAATCTTTATAAACCAGCAATTCGGTACAGAAACTTCACTGAATGTGACCCTAAGAATGTGCATTTGTTGCTCAGATCAGCCGAAGCGCTGTCAGTATCAAATGAATAAAATTTTCATAAACGACCAAGTTTCTTTTGTTACTGGTGACCTATGCACCTGTCTCATTTTTCTACGTTGTCTGACATTACATCTGCCCTGTGGCCATACTACAGGGTGATCAATCCTTAATGCAACCACGTGGCGGGGATATTGTCCGCCGCCGCCAGCCGGGTGGCTGCATCGCTGGTGAGGAGTGTATGTCCCCTTCGCTGCGAGGGCTTTGCTTGTGTAGAGATCTCTAGCAGCCACCGCCTATTTGTTAGGCGATGCAATACAGTGTATTGAGTGGAAGTGTGGTCAGGTGACATGGCGAAATACAGGTATTCTATTCGTCAAACACCGTTCATGTATGATTCATACGTTCGTACACAGTCAAGGCACGCAGTAAGGAGATGAATTTCGTGATGCTGAAGTTCCTCATCGGAGTACGATTCATTGATTTATAAATAAATTTCATCAAAAGGGATGTGTTCTTGACAAGAAACATAGACAACCAAGTACAATACAAACAGAAGCAACTCTGGATAATACTGGGTATGCTTTGCTATGGTTTCCTAAAAAATCAGCTCGACCTTTTTCTCAGCAAATGAGAATTTTCTATTGCTCCGTTCAAATGGCTTCAGAGTGCAATAACTTAAACCCAGTGGCCCTGAAAAATGGTTGCCGTGTTGTGAATGGGTTCTGAATAGAGAAATTGACCTACTCGTAATTTTTTTTGGACGAATCGTAGTTTCATCCAATGGGTACATTAAGTCACAAAACATTTAAGATCGTTCTCATTTATTTTTCTGCCTCAGTCAGACATTTTAATTATATTACTTGTTAGATAACTCAGGATCATCATCACTTCTAAGTAGTTGCGTCAGCAACCCGTCTTGTCTACTCTGGACCACATATCAGAGTACTCTCATACGTGGCTTTCAGTAGAGAAGAATTTTCTTAACTAACTCTCAAGACGAAAATGTCTGTTATAGCAAAAATAGTCATTATTGGACTTCTGAAAAGCCTTACGTAATACACGAGGCACCCCTGCATGATCAAAAATTAGGAAGATGGTGAACTGCTAGCGGTGAGAGAACCATAGACCCTATTTTCCGGAAAATAATTTACGTTGAGATACGTGAAAAACATTTTGACGCCTTTTATTGGCTGATTTAGTGAGACAGAACGTGCTTTCACGAGCTTTTGTTAGGAATCTGCGGCGATATCTACAGCCAACGTCTCATTACAGGAAATTCATGATGTGTTTCAAGATAGTTATCATTAACAACAAATGGCTACCTCATCCCCCGATTTAATCCACCGCGATTTTTCTCCCTTGTGGGAGAGGGGGCGGGGGGGGGGGGGAGGGGAGAGAGCAATAAAAGAGAAAGAGTTCAAATGAAGTTCACAAATTTTAGATGAACTTAAAATTAACATTCCTCAAGAAATTGCTGCTTCTCCTCTGCGGAGTGTAATGAGCAATGTCCTAAGAAGGTGTTGGAAATGCTTGAAGAACGAAGGGAGGCAGTTCCAACATCTCCTTGCTTAGTAAACTTGAGTAATTTACTTTTCTTTTTAATTGTTTGCCTTACGTACGTTAGAGCCAACTTATGAGACATACCACACTGTATTTACTGCGGCCTCTTGTTACCACCGCCGCAGGCACAGCAGCCGACCCCACTGGCCGACCGTACGCCGCGAGAGTGGTTGCATTAACGACTGATCACGTTGTATAAGCAGTATATTTCATAGTATATACGCTCTTGCAATCCTTTCCTAGAATTGTTTCTTGATGACAAATGTTTTAAAAATTATTGTCGATACATCCCAAAAGTGTCCTTCTTGAGTATCTTTGCTTCTTGTTCCTTTACTATGATGATGTCTTCCACATAATTCCGGAGACACCTTTTGATGCAATGACTAGAGCAGCAGTATGTCTATTGAATGCTCAAGACATCTGTATCATCGTTGTAAAAAGCAAGGTCTTGAGTATCAATTACAATGCACGACTGTGATCGTCTCAGAAAGTTACCTACCTTGTAGATCAGTTTGTAATTCATATGTAGATATCCACCGGCACGGTAGCGTACTGGCTGGTGTTGTGTCTGCAACCAGAAGGCCTCCACCTTAAAATTGACGGAAAAGGTTAGGCAACTTTGGAGAATTTTTTGGTAATATGCAATTCGTGACAAAACACTCAATCTATGTACCAAATAAGGCAGCAGGAGATGCTGCAGATGAGTAATATTCTGCACAGAACCTATTACATATCTTATATCCATTTGTGACGCTGTTCTTGAAAACAACAAGGATACATTTTACTGAAATTAATAAATGCTCTGTTCACTTGACTTGAACGGAACAGCCGGCCGAAGTGGCCGTGCGGTTAAAGGCGCTGCAGTCTGGAACCGCAAGACCGCTACGGTCGCAGGTTCGAATCCTGCCTCGGGCATGGATGTTTGTGATATCCTTAGGTTAGTTAGGTTTAACTAGTTCTAAGTTCTAGGGGACTAATGACCTCAGCAGTTGAGTCCCATAGTGCTCAGAGCCATTTGAACTATTTGTTTGAACGGAACATACGCTAACAGACTCGACTGCTTCAGCCTGAGCACCACAAATAAATACGAAAATTTCAACTACTTCAGCACAATGCCGATAAAATTCATGGTGGAAACCTTCAACTGTTTTTCATTTGACAGAAAGATGGCTTTCACGGCCGGATGACGTTGCTGCTAGTGAACATCTCAGGGTGTAAGGTCGTGTTTCACGACTCTCTTCTGTTTCGTCCAGAACTGCACTGGACACCTTCAATCTGGTACTGTCTCTGGCTGAGCCAGATGCAGCTGCCTGCCCTGTTTCAGAGGATGATTCTCAGCTTTCAAGGTCCGGGCAATTGCAGAGGGTGGGCTTATTGGTAGTTGGGAGCTCCAATGTTAGGCGCGTAATGGGGCCCCTTAGGGATATGGCGGCTAAGGAGGGGAAGAAATCCAGTGTGCACTCCGTGTGCACTCCGGGTGGAGTCATTCCTGATGTACAAAGGGTCCTTCCGGATGCCATGAAGAGCACAGGGTGCAGCCAGCTGCAGGTGGTGGCACATGTCGGCACTAATGACGTGTGTCGCTTTGGATCTGAGGAAATTCTCTCTGGATTCCAGCGGCTATCTGATTTGGTGAAGGCTGCCGGTCTTGCTTACGAGATGAAGGCAGAGCTCACCATCTGCAGCATCGTTGACAGAACCGACTGCGGACCTTTGGTGCAGAGCCGGGTGGAGGGTCTGAATCAAAGGCTCAGACGGTTTTGCGACCGTGTTGACTGCAGATTCCTTGACTTGCGCCATAGGGTGGTGGGGTTTCCGGTTCCGCTGAATAGGTCAGGAGTTCACTACACTCAGCTGGCGGCTACACGGGTAGCGGAGGCTGTGTGGCGTGGACTGGGCGGTTTTTTAGGTTAGAAGGCCTCGGGAAAGTACGGGGTGGGCTGCAATCTCAAAGGGTGCATGACAAATACAGGACGTGCTTGGATCAAGGAACAGTCGGAATTGTAGTTGTAAATTGTTGTAGTTGTGCTGGGAAAGTCCCTGAGCTTCAAGCGCTAATAGAAAGCACAGAAGCTGAAATCGTTATAGGTACAGAAAGCTGGCTAAAGCCTGAAATAAGTTCTGCAGAAATTTTTACGAAGTCTCAGACGGTGTTCAGGAAAGACAGATAAGGCAGAATTGGAGGTGGAGTGTTTGTGTCTGTCAGTTGTGGTTTATCTTGTAGTGAAGTCGAAGTAGATACTCCGTGCGAATTGGTATGGGTGGAGGTTATACTTAACAGCCGAACTAAGTTAATAATTGGCTCGTCCGCAGCTCGTGGTCGTGCGGTAGCGTTCTCGCTTCCCACGCCCGGGTTCCCGGGTTCGATTCCCGGCGGGGTCAGGGATTTTCTCTGCCTCGTGATGACTGGGTGTTGCGTGATGTCCTTAGGTTAGTTAGGTTTAAGTAGTTCTAAGTTCTAGGGGACTGATGACCATGGATGTTAAGTCCCATAGTGCTCAGAGCCATTTGAACCATTTGAATAATTGGCTCCTTCTACCGACCCCCAGACTCCGATGATATGGTTGCTGAACAGTTCAGAGAAAATTTGAGTCTCGTAACAAATAAATACCCCACTCATACGGTTATATTTGGTGGAGACTTCAACCTTCTCTCGATATGTTGGCAAAAATACTTGTTCAAAACCGGTGGTAGGCAGAAAACATCTTCCGAGATTGTCCTAAATGCTTTCTCCGAAAATTATTTCGAGCAGTTAGTCCACGAACCCACGCGAATTGTAAGTGGTTGCGAAAACACACTTGACCTCTTAACCACACACAATCCAGAGCTAATAGAGAGCATCATGACTGATACAGGGATTAGTGATCACAAGGTCGTTGTAGCTAGGCTCAATACCGTTTCTTCCAAATCCATCAGAAACAAACGCAAAATAATTTTATTTAAAAAAGCGGATAAAGTGTCACTAGAAGCCTTCCTAAGAGACAATTTCCATTCCTTCCGAACTGACTATGCAAATGTAGACGAGATGTGGCTCAAATTCAAAGATATAGTAGCAACAGCAATTGAGAGATTCATACCTCATAAACTGGTAAGAGATGGACATGATCCCCCATTGTACACAAAACAGGTCCGAACGCTGTTACAGAGGCAACGGAAAAAGCATGCGAAGTTCAGAAGAACGCGAAATCCCGAGGATTGGCTAAAATTTACAGACGTGCGAAATTTGGCACGGACTTCAATGCGAGATGCCTTTAATAGGTTCCACAGCGAAAAATTGTCTCGAAATTTGGTAGAAAACCCGAAGAAATTCTGGTCGTATGTAAAGTACACAAGCGGCAAGACGCAGTCAATACCTTCACTGCGCAGTGCCGATGGTACTGTTACCGACGACTGTGCCGCTAAAGCGGAGTTATTGAACGCAGTTTTCCGAAATTCCTTCACCAGGGAAGACGAATGGAATATTCCATAATTTGAAACGCGAACAGCTGCTAGCATGAGTTTCTTAGAAGTAGATACCTTAGGGGTTGCGAAGCAACTCAAATCGCTTGATACGGGCAAGTCTTTAGGTCCAGATTGTATACCGATTAGGTTCCTTTCAGATTACGCTGATACAATAGCTCCCTACTTAGCAATCATATACAACCGCTCGCTCACCGATAGATCTGTACCTACAGATTGGAAAATTGCGCAGGTCGCACCATTGTTTAAGAAGGGTAGCAGGAGTAACCCATCGAACTACAGACCTATATCATTGACGTCGGTTTGCAGTAGGGTTTTGGAGCATATACTGTATTCAAACATTATGAATCACGTCGAAGGGAACGATCTATTGATACGTAATCAGCATGGTTTCAGAAAACATCGTTCTTGTGCAACGCAGCTAGCTCTTTATTCGCACGAACTAATGGCCGCTATCGCCAGGAGATCTCAGGTTGATTGCGTGTTTCTGGATTTCCGGAAGGCTTTTGATACCGTTCCTCACAAGCGACTTCTAATCAAGCTGCGGGCTTATGGGGTATCGTCTCAGTTGTGCGACTGGATTCGTGATTTCCTGTCAGGAAGGTCGCAGTTCGTAGTAATAGACGACAAATCATCGAGTAAAACTGAAGTGATATCAGGTGTTACCCAGGGAAGCGCCCTGGGACCTCTGCTGTTCCTGATCTATATAAATGACCTGGGTGACAGTCTGAGCAGTTCTCTTAGGTTGTTCGCAGATGATGCTGTAATTTACCGTCTAGTAAGGTCATACGAAGACCAGTATCAGTTGCAAAGCGATTTAGAAAAGATTGCTGTATGGTGTGGCAGGTGGCAGTTGACGCCAAATAACGAAAAGTGTGAGGGGATCCACATGAGTTCCAAAAGAAATCCGTTCGAATTCGATTACTCGATAAATAGTACATTTCTCAAGGCTGTCAATTCAAGTACCTGGGTGTAAAAATTACGAACAACTTCAATTGGAAAGACCACATAGATAATATTGTGGGGAAGGCGAGCCAAAGGTTGCGTTTCATTGGCAGGACACTTAGAAGATGCAAGTCCACTAAAGAGACAGTTTACACTGCACTCATTCGTCCTCTGTTAGAATATTGCTGTGCGGTGTGGGATCCTTACCAGGTGGGATTGACGGAGGACCTCGAAAGGATGCAAAAAAGGGCAGCTCGTTTTGTATTATCACGTAATAGGGGAGAGAGTGTAGCAGATATGATACGCGAGTTGGGATGGAAGTGATTAAAGCAAAGACGTTTTTCGTCGCGGCGAGATCTATTTACGAAATTTCAGTCACCAACTTTCTTTCCGAATGCGAAAATATTTTGTTGAGCCCAACCTACATAGGTAGGAATGATCATCAAAATAAAATAAGAGAAATCAGAGCTCGAACAGAAAGGTTTAGGTGTGTTCATTTTGTTCGTTTTTCCCGCGCGCTGTTCGGGAGTGGAATGGTAGGGAGATAGTATGATTGTGGTTCGATGAACTCTCTGACCGTGCAATTCCAGCAGCAGCAGAGACTCAAGGATAGCGCACCGCATCCACCAGGAGCAACCAGATATCGGCCAAGGAACTTCACTTCTTCCGACTTGTCCACCCGACGCCGGATTCTGTGAGAGTGGTATACGTGTGTGAAACTTTTAACTGCTAACTGTGCTCTGTGATTACCGTAACTGTAGGACCAAACGGACTTTGACTTCCACCATAAGAGCGAGCCAATGCTAATTGGACTTAGGAGTAGAAACTAGTTAGTGACTTATCAGATTTGTACACAGACCCAGACTAAATAGTCTGTAGGTTTATCAATATTTATTTGGGCTGAATTTACACCCGTAGTTTAGAACTGTTTAGTTGTGGTTTGGGTATTTGTATTGAACTGGAAAATAATGTTAACTGCACACGACTTGGACAATCTGTTACTTATTTGTGCTGCTACGTAAGACAAAGCAGTTGGCGGCGAGGTGTTCGTATGTTGAACTCGCTTTTAAAGCGTAAGATATGCCAACAGCAGACGTTTTGATTGAATTGAATTTTGTTGTGCGTTACAGTTGTCCGTGCTATGTGATTACCGTGGCAATTTTCTTTCATGTGTTTTCTACTAGACTTGTTTTGCATTAATCATCGGGTATGTGTTTTTCTTGTGCCTCCGGCTTCGCGGTGCAACTGCCTACGGTTTATAGTGTTTTGTCGCACAGCTGCTGGCAACGGGCTTTCCAGTTTCGATCTACCGGTCGACTACGAGCTGTATATTTAATTTCCAGTTTCGCCTCTTTTTTCAGCGGGGACAACATCAATCATCACATTCTTTACAGTACCTGTGGCATCAGCGGATCCACACGTATTTGGCGACCAATAGAGCCATTTCGCCCCAGACGTTCAAGTATTGTGAGCAACTTTTCTCGTTCCAGCGCGGCAACGCAGAGACAAGACGAGATGCAGCTGCTGCATGCCTTACAGTGACGTCAGCAAGAACAGAAGACGCTGCTGAAAGCTGTGGCTCGTCCGGGCGCTGCCATACCCCAGACTTCCCGCAACTTCAGCGCCAACAAGAACTTTTGTTACAGACGTGGATCCGGGCAAGGAAGATCATCACAAGGTTAGAGTAACGCTTCGTAGCTTCCGCTCTTTAAGTGGACGCACGCCAAAGAACTTTTCTGTTAGCCTTCTACGGTGCTCATGGCTATGAAGTCCTTCTCCATCTGAAACCTAATGTAGATCCTCGTACTCATCTCAAAACTCATCGTCTTTAAGGATTCACAAATGAAATTCAGTTCCCAAGCGCACATTCCCCTCTCAAGTCGGCTTTCAGGACGCACCTAGGTTCTCCAGCTTTCAATGACGTTTTCCAGTCGTCTTCCACGATGCAGTGAGACTCTTTGCCAATCCTCAGCGCTCTTCCGCACAACACCAGTTCCGAGACTCTCCCACGGAGAAGTTGGACTCACAGCCCATGTTTCCGTCCTTCCATTCTCTTAGTGCTCCACCAGACTTTCCGCTTTCTTGGACATCGTCCATACTGGTCCTTATCTATAGTGTTTTTGAAATCGCACTGAAGCCAACAGCGTTCCGCTGCCATGGGATCACCATAAACGCTCCAAGCGCTTGTTTATTACCAATGTGGGTTCTCACTACCAGACACCCTAAGTGTGAAGCAGCTTCTGGAGCCTCCCCTAAAAGGTGTTCTCGACATACTTCCTTAAAATTATGTAACTCTCCTGTGGCACCACTCTGGCGTTCAGTCATTTTTCGAACAAATTCTCTCACCCAAATATTAATTTCCTTTGTTTTTCTTCTTGTATTCATCGCACACTCATACATCGTGTCTGCCCCACCCCTGTCAATGGTGATCTTACCTCGCCGCCACCTGATGTCTCTGACAACTTGTCAAGTGACGTAGTACACATTCCTGTAGTGATATTCCAGGTCCTTCCCTAGTTGCAGGATACCGTCCATCTGTCATTAGGGTTACAGATTCCTAGAACGTGGTACCCAGCCGCCCCCATTCCCACTGTGGCAGCAGCACATGGCCGCATACTTCCCCTTGATCCCGTTGTTGTTAAGCTTTTATGGTCTTTTCTGGAGAGAAGGGTGTGTGGCTGCTATACACAATGTGAGTTAACGAAAATTTCACTCTCACTTAAGTATATGGCCGAAAGAGTAAGCCTTCAGGAACTGTGAAACGATCTCTGTCGTCCAGGACCGGATGCTACAAAGGGCGCAAATTCGTCACGAGATAGGGAAACTCACAGGCGTCTATTGTCTATTGAGGCCTACGCACTGTAGTGTGCGAGTAGTGAAACAGACGAGAATCTACGTCATAGGGATACCCATAGAAGGCTTTTGTGGCTGAGGAGACGTAGCAGTGCTAAATGTGGCGGACCTAAGATCGACTATAAATGGAAATATTTATGAAGACTATTTAATTCTGTAGTAATGCAAAGAATCAAGCCACAGTAATTTTAATCTGCCATCTTTCATAAATTTTCATGGTGATTCAAATAAAACTTGAATGTTGATCGTATAGTTTAGGATTTACTGTGAAAGTGAAATTACAACGTTTTGTAACAAAGACCTGAATGCTAAAATCTGAATGCTTTGGTCGATCTTAACGATTGACATTTCATATAGAAGCGCATCATTAAAATGACAAACGTTGTAAATATCAACTCCGTAACTTTATTCATTTAATAGATATAGTAAATTTGGATAATCAGTATTTACAGTTAAGCATCAGATCATCATTTCCTCCACATAAAACACATTGAACGATGACAGCATGATACCTTATTGAATCACTAGGTGATAGAATATTTGTTGTAAGGCTTAGTGCATAATAGTTACTTTTGTTCTTTATTTAGTTATCAGAAAGCATATGGGTGCAAGGCTACTGGCCGTGGCGTTCAAAGCTGAGAAGGAAATTGTATTGGTTTTATGTAAAAGGATTTGAAGTTTATTATGTAATGAATATTATTGTTACTTTATTTAGAACGTGAAAGTGGTCAAGCTTTGATTATTTAAATGTGTTAAAATGTAAAATAATGTAGAATAAGCTGTAGACAATCAGATGGACGGCTTCAGGGAAAGGAACTGCACTAGTCAGCTGAGCGAAGATGCTCGGCACGTCGGAAACGCGGCCGGGGACGGGCAGAGGGACGGTGCTGGTGCAGACGCGAAAGCGGACAGTTCGGCTGGAGACAGCAAAGGGTACAGTTCGGATGCAGACGCGAAAGCAGACGGTCGTCCTTTAGGTAGCTAGGAAGTGAAACGACTTAGAAAATTTCGCGTTGTGTGGTATTGCGGGACTTAGGCTCTGAGCGGTGAGCAGCCGCGCGCCTGGAATGAACTCTAACTTTTCGCGTAGTTAAATTGCATTTCGCTATGAATCTGTGAATGATCGATCTGTGTCAAATAGATATGCGCTCGAGTGTAACAGTAACTCTAAATACGACCACTTTCGCTATTAGCTTGCTTTTTGAATAAACATTATTCTAACCAAATCGCAGCTGTGTGACGTACATAATTTTTGGGTCGTTAATTTAGTTCCCGATATTATTATTATTGCGGTTATTATATGTAATGTTAACTTTGTATTTCGCAAACTTGCCATCACGCAGACAATTTAACCAAAGGGTCACAAGTGTCTAATTTAGGGCATGAATGCGACACGTGCGGTTCAACCCCTAGACGAGTTTGAGCCAAGACGTTTCAACGAAGAGGAACCGCATGTCAGCCCGAACATCTTTGAGATGTTAGCTTCACCACAACTTGTCACTATTTTGCTGGAAGGATGCCCTTGGAAACCATGTTTGTGCATTCCGAGACCAGTGGGCGATATTTAGAATCCCAACGGCTTTCGTACGCTCAGACACACCCACTCGTTAACCAAGGACATTCACAGGCCAGCCGTCCTGTGAAAAAACTATGAGGACTAGAAACAAGGAAACCTCAACCTGCAGCTGAGCCCCTCGTTCGTATTGAGGATCTAAATGAGTATTTTGCCATGTCTATATCTCTACTTGGCCAATACACAAGGATGCAAACAACTGAATACTATGAAGTATCTGCGGTCGGAACAAACGAAAAAATATTTTCTGCAGCCTGTAAGGATTAACACAGTCGCGAAGTCAACTGCGCGAATTCGTTCTGCAGCGGCAGGACATGACATTATTAGAATAGAAATGATCAGTTCCCAGTCGATACATTACTACCGATAATAACGCATATTTTTAACCATTCTTAGAGGTCCAGCTTTTTCTGAATGGTGTGGAAAAAGGGGGTTCATAAAACCCCTGCCCAAAAAATGAAGCTGCCGAAGAACCTTATGACTATGAGCACATTACCATTCTACCAGCATTATCTGGGACTTTGGGATACATAGTTCATTATCACCTTACAGTTACTTAACATCAAATAACCATCTGGGAAACTGATGCAAGCTATGGACAAACAACAGGCTACTGCTATATGCTTTTAGGATGTCAGCAAAGCTATCGACAGACGACTTTGATGTTCTACTTGCTAAACTCAGAAGTCAAAGGTTTTCTTCAAGTGCTGTACAATGGTTCCACTCATACCTTACATTGCGCCAGCAGTGTGCAATGATCTGAACGAAGAGATCATAATGTAAGAATGTAGTGTCAGGGATATTACAAGGATCAGTACTGGGCCCATTACTTTTCTCATTGCATGTGATGTGTCGACTCTTATCTCCCATAGCAAATATCATTTATATGCTATTGACCTTCGTTTATATCTCAGTGCAAGCCCAATAAATTTGCGTACCGCCATTGTTTATGAGAATGGGCGCGGAACATAGATTTGAGACTTAATCCATTTAAGACGCAAGCTCACAACAGGCTTATTACCCTTAGTTCAGAGTATCTCTTCCACCCTTAATCCTAAACGACACAGAAATTCCGGTTTCTTCTCCTGCAAAAAGTTTGGGGGATAATTCTGAGCCATCACCTAGAGAGGACTGAACACACAACAGCAGTCTATAAGGCGGTGTCAGCATCACTTCATTCATTACAGAATATAAAAATGTATTTCGAGCTTAGAAAGAAACTCATAGAGTCATTAATACTCCCAATCCTCTATTATGATGATCCTATTTTTCAAGAATTTTCGTATGAGAGCTCTCGTCGACTGGTAGTGGCCACGAATGCGTACGTGCGACACATTGTACGCTGTTTCGACCATATCACTCCTGCCTATGAACAATTATCATGGCCCAACCCTTACACTGTTATCTGTACAACACAACAGAAATAATCGTTCTCAACAAAACTTGTACCCTATACAACACTGTCATGTTGTATAAATAACTTTCTTTATCAAGGACCCGACTTTGTTGGAACGATCTTCCCCACAATGTTATAAAAATTAAAATCCTTCCAAACTTCAAAAGACAGCTAATGGCCAACCTTCTACTACAACAGCTATCTCTTTTTACAGCTCAATCTCACCAATCTTCCTGCCCAACCAATTTCCCTCGCCTTGCTACAGAGTTCTCTGTTCAAATTCTCTTTTTTCCTAGCAGCTACTATCGCTTTTATTTCAAGCCTCTCTTCTTACATTATCCCTTCCGCTTCTTTTAATACTAAACAAGGTTTCAAAAGTGCTAAACTAATAATTATCGCTCTTAATGCCTCCATTATTTTGTTATAATTATTATTACTATCATCGCAAATTATTACTTTTTATTATTAATGCAAATTACTATTATTATGTATTGTTATGTAATAGCTAATTAATATCGTTCTTAATTTCCCATTATTTTATCAGTGTTATTAATGTTACTGTTATTGTTACTATTATTAATAACAATTATTACTTTATTAATAAAGCAAATTGTTATTATTGTGATTGTTATGTAATATTGTTTTTTGTATGTGCTAATCCTGGTCACATGTGAGACAGAGCTTTAATTTCCTAATCTCGTCTGGCTAAATAAGCAATAAATAAATAAACAGTATGCATGGTAATGTGCTGCGCTTTTTTGGTGTTTCCATATTTTTGTCCACATCCCGATTTGTTGTGGAAGCACAGCCAAAACGTATCGGATATTAACAAATACAGCAGAGAGATTGTTTTGCATAAGAATACCTTCGTATGGATGTACATCACGTTCTGTCAAGATGCATTCAAGAGTAATAATAAATATGCATCATTAAAACATATGTAGGTCGTTAAGTTTTTGTACCGGAAACAGTGCCATTAATATATTTCAATGGTCTTTGCAAGACATTCAGCTCGGTGTAACCAGAAGTCTCATAGCTCTATTCACACGACCGACCGGAGTCGCCAGACTAAGCAGCGGTCATTTACAACGGTGAGGAAACCACGGTAGTTACACGCCCCTGCCAGCGTAGCTCCGCTCCGAAGTATGACGTCACTGCCTCTACCTTAAGGTCGGTCCACAACGGACGACAAGAAACGAAACAGAACTTACAAACATTCCACAAAATATTTCAGACGGTGGCATTCGTACAGGCCATCAACGGAACGTTACCGCCATGATTTCTGGAGAAGAAATTTTTTGCGCTGACGTCGTCTGTTAATATCGGCAGTTAAACCGTTCTAGCAGCGTCCACTCGCATTGTAGTCGTGAATTTTCGGCCTTTGGGTCTTAGGATTCTTTGTTCTACGCGTTGCTTCCTACGAATATTTTATTATGAGGAATACTAAATATATGAAAACGAGAAATTAGATTTTACAAAACTTGCATCACGAAGAAGCTTACACTGTGCACAAATAATTACATAACTTGATAACAAAATTAAATGAAAATTATTTCAGTTGTAAAAAGTCGTCTGTACTGACGCAGAAATGTAAATTACTTCGACGCTATTTGCAATTAGAAAAAGAAAACAAGCCTTAAAGAACGCAGTAAACACGCTCTATGTATCAATTCCTGAAAGTTGGTTGATGTGTATGTATATACCTTCTCGTGAACATAAATATTAATGTTTCGAAATGTGTGGACAGTACTTCTCGTATTATAATTCAGTTTTGCAATGTCAGTATTTTACAGTGTCTGTACCAGTACTGCGCCGTACTTGCAGCAGAAACTGCTGATGACCTACAGCTGTATGAAACAGAAATATTCACAAATTGCGAGTACGATGAAATATCAGCTTTACAGTTAAGTAGTGACGCCTGAATACTTGTGGTGGACCGGGACTCGAACCCGCATTTTCCGCTTAACGAGAACGGTCACGTTAACCACTTCGACTATCCGTACACACCTCCCAGACGAATCCGAAAACCCCCACATGTCACCGTGTCCACTATCCTTTGCGTTCGCACACTTTCTGTGATTGGCTCAGAGCGAGATATATTATAATCATCGTCTTTGCGCCTGATTTGGCATGTCATACAGTTCTGCAATGTCTATATTTTACGTCTTTACAGTACTACACAATGCCCTTCACACATGCGTGTATGCATACACGAATTTTCATGGCGCACTAATAAATCGTTGAGCTGATGCAGAATCATATTCGCAATTTGCAAATACATCTCTTCTATTTCATATGGATGTAGATCGTCAGCAACGTCTGCTTCTTGAGAAGTGCATGCACATCTGAAAGAGGCTGCGCGGTACTATACAGACACTGCAAATTACAGATATTGCAAAACTGTACCACATGCCAAACAGGCCAAACGCCGATAGTAATAACGTCATGTGCAGCAACGATAACAGTGTAAGTTAAATTACACATCCCCCCCCATAAACCACGGACCATGCCATTTATGGGGAGGCTTGCGTGCCTCCGCGATACAATGTTGAGAGGCCAGACAAACGTGTGGTTCCTGAAGAGGGGCAGGAGCTTTTTCAGTAGTTGCAGGGGCAACAGTCTGGATGATTGACTGATCTGGCTCTGTAACACTAACCAAAACGACCTTGCTGTACTGGTACTGCGAACGGCTGAAAGCAAGGGGAAACTACAGCCGTAATTTTTCCCCAGTGCATGCAGCTTTACTGTATGGTTAAATGATGATGGCTTCATCTTGGGTAAAATATTCCGGAGTAAAATAGTCCCCCATTCGGATCTCCGGACGGGGACTACTCGAGAGGACGTCGTTATCAGGAGAAAGAAAACTGGCGTACTACGGATCGGAGGGTGCAATGTCAGATCCCTTAATGGGGCAGGTAGGTTTGAAAATGTAAAAAGGGAAATGGATAGGTAAAAGTTAGATACAATGGGAATTAGTGAAGTTCGGTGGCGGGAGGAACAAGACATCTGGTCAGGTGAATACAGGGTTATAAATACAAAATCAAATGGGGGTAATGCAGGAGTAGGTTTAATAATGAATAGGAAAATAGGAATGCGGGTAAGCTACTACAAACAGCATAGTGAGCGCATTATTGTGGCCAAGACAGTTACGAAGCCCACACCTACCACAGTAGTACAAGATTATATGCCAACTAGCTCCGCAGATGACGAAGAGATTGATGAAATGTATAATGAAATAAAAGAAATTATTCAGATAGTGAAGGGAGAGGAAAATTTAATAGTCATGGATGACTGGAATTCGATAGTAAGTAAAGGAAGAGAAGGAAAGGTAGTAGGTGAATATGGAAATGGAGTAAGGAATGAAAGAGGAAGCCACCCGGTAGAATTTTGCACAGAGCATAACTTAATCATAGCTAACACTTGGTTCAAGAATCATGAAAGCCGGCCGGTGTGGCCGTGCGGTTCTAGGCGCTTCAGTCTGGAACCGTGTGGCCGCTACGGTCGCAGGTTCGAATCCTGCCTCGGGCATGGATGTGTGTGATGTCCTTAGGTTAGTTAGGTTTAAGTAGTTCTAAGTTCTAGGGGACTAATGACCACAGATGTTAAGTCCCATAGTGCTCAGAGCCATTTGAACCATTTTTGAATCATGAAAGAATATTGTCTACATGGAAGAAGCCCGGAGACACTAGAAGGTATCAGATTATATAATAGTAAGATAGAAATTTAGGAACCAGGTTTTAAATTGTAAGACATTTCCAGGGGTAGATGTGGACTCTGACCACAATCTATTGGTTATGAACTGTAGATTAAAACTAAAGAAATTGCAAAAATGTGGGAGCTTAAGGAGATGGGACCTGGGTAAACTGACTAACCCAGAGGTTGTACAGAGTTTCAGGAAGAGCATTAGGAAACAATTGACAAGAATGGGGGAAAGAAATACAGCAGAAGAAGAATGGGTAGCTTTAAGGGATGAAATACGGAAGGCAGCAGAGGATCAAGTAGCTAAGAAGACGAGGGCAAGTGGAAATACTTGGATAACAGAAGAAATATTGAATTTAATTGATGAAAAGAGAAAATATAAAAATGCAGTAAATGAAATAGGCAAAAAGGAATACACACGTCTCAAAAATGAGATCGACAAGAAGTGCAAAATGGCTAAGCAGGGATGGCTAGAGGACAAATGTAAGGATGTAGAGGCTTATCTCACTAGGGGTAATATAGATACCGCCTACAGGAAAATTAAAGAGACCTTTGGAGAAAAGAGAACCACTTGTATGAATAGCAAGAGCTCAGATGGAAACCCAGTTCTAAGCAAAGAAAAAGCAAAAAGGTGGAAAGAGTATATAAAGGGTCTATACAAGGGCGATGGACCTGAGGACAATATTATGGAAATGGAATATGATGTAATGAAGATGAGATGGGAGATATGATACTGCGTGAAGAGTTTGACAGAGCACTGAAAGACCTGAGTCGAAACAAGGCCCCAGGAGTAGACAAGATTCCATTGGAACTACTGACGGCCTTGGGAGAGCCAGTCCTGACAAAACTCTACCATCTGGTAGGCAAGATGTATGAGACAGGCGAAATACCCTGAGACTTCAAGAAAAATATAATGATTCCAATTCCAAAGTAAGCATGTGTTGACAGATGTGAAAACTACCGAACTAACAGCTTAATAATTCACGGCTGCAAAATACTAACGCGAATTCTTTACAGACGAATGGAAAAACTGGTAGTAGCCGGCCTCGGGGAAGATCAGTTTGGATTCCGTAGAAATATTGGAACACGTGAGGCACTTCTGACCCTACGACTTCTCTAGGATTAAGGAAAGGCAAACCTACCTTTCTAGCATTTGTAGACTTAGAGAAAGCTTTTGACAAGGTTCACAGGAATACTCTCTTTCAAATTCTGAAGGTGGCACGGGTAAAATACAGGGAGCGAAAAGCTATTTACATTTTGTACAGATACCAAATGGCAGTTATAAGAGGCGACGGACATGAAAGGGAAGCAGTTGTTGGGTAGGGAGTGAGACAGGGTTGTAGCCTCTCCCCGATGTTAGTCAATCTGTATATTGAGCAAGCAGTACTGGAAACAAAAGAAAAAATCGGAGGGAATTAGATTTGGAAATGAGACACTTAAAGTAGTAAAGGAGTTTTGCTACTTGGGGAGCAAAATAACTGATGATGGTCTAAGTAGAGAGGATATAAAATGTAGACTGGCAATGGCAAGGAAATCGTTTCGGAAGAAGAGAAATTTGTTAACATCGAGTATAGAATTAAGTGTAAGGAAGTCGTTTCTGAAATTATTTGTATGGAGTGTAGCCATGTATGAAAGTGAAACATGGACGATAAATAGTTTAGACAAGATGAGAATAGCTTTCGAAATATGGTGCTACAGAAGAATGCTGTAGATTAGATGGGTAGATCACATAACTAATGAGGTGGTACTGAATAGAATTGGGGATAACAGAAGTTTGTGGCACAGCTTGACGAGCAGAAGGTATCGGTTGGTTGGACATGTTCTGAGGCATCAAGGGATCACCAGTTTAATATTGGAGGGAAGCGTGGAGGGTAAAAATCGTAGAGGGAGACCAAGAGATGAATACACTAAACAGGTTCAGAAGGATGTAGGTTACAGTATGTACTGGGAGATGAAGGAGCTTGCACAGGATAGAGTAGCATGGAGAGCTGCATCAAACCAGTCTCAGGACTGAAGACCACAACAACAACAACAACAACAGCACATAACACACATCCCAAACATTGCCTACAGTCATCTAGTCTCGTGTTAATACACTACCGGCCATCAAAATTGCTACACCAAGAGGTAATGCAGACGATAAACGGGTATTCATTGGACAAATATATTATGCTAGAACTGACATGTGATTACATTTTCACGCAATTTGGGTGCAGAGATCCTGAGAAATCAGTAACCAGAACAACCACCTCTATCCGTAATAACGGCCTTGTTACGGCTGGGTATTGATTCAAACACAGCTTGGATGGCGTGTACAGGTACAGCTGCCCTTGCAGCTTCAACACGATACCACAGTTCATCAAGAGTAGTGACTGGCGTATTGTGACGGGCCAGTTGCTCGGCCACCATTGACCAGACGTTTTCAATTGGTGAGATATCTGCAGAATGTGTTGGCCAGGGCAGCAGTCAAACATTTTCTGTATCGAGAAAGGCCCGTACAGGACCTGCAACATGCGGTCGTGCATTATCCTGCTAAAATGTAGGGTTTTGCAGGGATCGAATGAAGGGTAGAGCGACGGGTCGTAACACATCTGAAATGTAACGTCCTCTGTTCAAAATGCCGTCAATGCGAACAAGAGGTGACCGAGACGCGTAACCAGAGGGACCGCATACCATCACGCCGGGTGATTCGCCAGTATGCCGATGACGAATACACGCTTCCAATGTGCGTTCACCGCGATGTCATCAAACACGAATGCGACCACCATGATGCTTTAAACAGAACCTGGATTCATCCGAAACAATGTCGTTTTGCCATTCGTGCAGCCAGGTTCGTCTTTGAGTACACCATTGCAGGCGCTCCTGTCTGTGATGCAGCGTCAAGGGTAACCGCAGCCGTGGTCTCCGAGCTGATAGTCCATGCTGCTGCAAACGTCGTCGAACTGTTCGTGCAGATGGTTGTTGTCTTGTAAACGTCCCCATCTGTTGACTCAGGGATCGAGACGTGGCTACACGATTCGTTACAGCCATGTGGATAAGATGCCTGTCATCTCGACTGCTAGTGACACGTGGCCGTTATCCAGCACGGCGTTCCGTATTACCCTCCTGAACCCACCGATTCCATGTTCTGCTAACAGTCATTGGATCTCGACCAACGCGAGCAGCAATGTCGCGATACGATAAACCGCAATCACGATAGGCTACAATCCGACCTTTATCAAAGTCGGAAACGTGATGGTACGCATTTCTCCTTCTTACAAGAGGCATCGCAACAACTTTTCATCAGGCAACGCCGGTCAATTGCTGTTTGTGTATTAGAAATCGGTTGGTAACTTTCTTCGTGTCAGCACGTTGAAGGTGTCGCCACCGACGCCAACCTTCTGTGAATGCTCTGAAAAGCTAATCATTTGCATATCACAGCATTTTCTTCCGGTCGGTTAAATTCCGCGTCTGTAGCACGTCATCTTCGTGGTGTAGCAATTCTAATGGCCAGTGGTGTAGTTGACCTTGTTTCACATGCACACTGAAGTAACCATTGATATATCACGTTTCCATACTAACTAAATAGGTAATCATTGATCACGGAAATCTTTTCATTTTCATTCCATTATTAGTATTTTTGTCTACGAATATTCCTGATTCTGAGACACGATCCTGTTTCAACGAAAATTTCTTAATAAATCATGCGCGCCTTTCTGCAGAATAACTGAATTACTCCAACACTTGTCTTGTACATTGCGACACAATGGTTTTAACTCTGAATTACCTATCTACCAAATTTATTCATACTATCTCTCAGTGACGCGGCTACGTTTGACTGCTATTCGCACATACCAAGACAGAGCTCAACATTTTTTACCATAGAATACTATATTTTGATATGATACTGAAATTACAATTCGTCTTTCTTTTATCATTTCCTTTTAGATATCCTTCTTGGAAATTGGTCTTCATTCCCGTTTTGTAGACTGATAAATCTGGCTACGAAAATATATTTAATATTATTTTCCATTTAATCAGTCATTTTTGATAATAGCTCTTCCAAGTTATTTTCATCATTGTAGCGACAACAGCAACCGTTACGAAATTGCCTTGAATGAAAAACAGTCCACACTTGCACTAAATCTGCTTATTTTAAACCATGACCATGATTTCTTCTATAATAATATAGCCTTTTTCAGAAGTCATACACACCAAAGAATGAAAAATGTCTTAGCCCAGCGCCTGCGTCAGGGCCAATAAAATAACTTCAACAGACATAGCCCTGTTTCGAACATAAGTAAAATTACATATGGCAACATATGTCCTCTGCCACTACCTCTGTTACGAATGCAACGTATGTCCTCCGCCACTACCTCTGTTATAGAGATAGTGGCGTAGGACATATGTAGCCATATGCAATTTTACTTATATTCGAAACAGGCTTATGTCTGTTGAAGTTATTTTATTCGCCCTGACGCAGCCACTGGGCTAAAACATTTTTCATTTATTAGTGGGTATGACTTCTGAAGAACGCTATATTATTATAGCAGAAACCACGGTGAAGGTTTAAAATAAACAGAATTTAATGCAATCGTGGACTGTTTTTCATTCGAGGCTCTTAAACATGTTTTACTAGCCATTGGGGTTAGTATGGTTTTAATTTCAAAAATTCTCATATTTTATTGTCGTCAAATTTTATTGTAAGTCTATGCAGTTTTCAAATTTTTGAAGACCTCATTAATTCCTACAGCTTCTGTGAGATATCTATTGTCAACCTTAATTGTAAATGCATATTTTGCTCAACCTTTTTTGCTAGAAATAACTTAGTTGTACTTGATAAATATATAACGTTTACCATTATGTATGTTTCTTATTTCGGTTACAGGATAGTATTCCATTAGTTTCGACATTATTAGTTTAAGTGTAAAGATCGAATCCATACAGGGATACCTATTCCTATGTCCACACAGATCTTCTACAAGTTGACTTACTCTGTTTACAGTAAGTTTACTTTCAAGATTGTTACGTACACTACTGTTCTTATACTTGACATCCCTGTGTTAATGTTACCTGTGTTTTACTCTTTATGTATAGGAATCATCAGTGTACTTATTCACTGAGTAATGTTCCACGTTCGCAAAAGTAGTCAAAAATGAATTACAGTAATAGACAGTTCTCTCTTAGTATTTTTCATAATTATTTTTCTATACTATCTGTTTTACACAATTTTCTTTTTCCATCAGTTTCTTAAAATAAGTACAAAGAGGGGTAGAAATTAGAAAAAATTATTAAAACTCACTCAAATTGTCTCACGCAAATTAGAGTCATTCCAGAGACAGAGGTACAAGGGGGAAGCGAGTCATTACGTCGCAAGTCGTTCACGTCGATGGCATTCCCTGCCGAGTAAGGAATATGCAGTCAGCAGAGAAGAGGACGGGAAACCAAACGAAGGGAGACAAGTATAATCGCTAGCTCGTAAGGCATGTTGCAAAAAGCTGTATCTATTTCATAAGAGCCCATAACGCGGGACTACCACAGCAGTTAACGGCCAATTAAGGATAGAGGGTACTTGTAAATAGTGGAAAAATCGATTTTTTTATGATTTTATTAAATTCCATACTCTTTCCTGATTACACTGATATATAAATTATAGGATTTCAAATGAAAAATGACCTATATATGCCAAATTTTAAAGTTACGGTCATGTATGCTGCCATGCCCCTTTCTTTCTGTTACAGAAACCAGTATTATTTCAAAAAGAACTGTAAACTTTCGGTTTCCAGCGATTATACATATGATGCATGGTATATGTTGGTAACAGTGCAGGTTTCTAGGGACTGTAAATGATCATCTTTGCTAGTATTTACTTTTGTTTTGCTGTAGTAATTTGTTCACGTGTTACTGAATGTTTGTTGCCCAAGTGCTACATATATTTGTGGAATTACATATCGTTTATTGTGCAATAAATACGAGCTACGCCACGCATCAAGAAATTCAATAAAAGGAAATTACGTGATAACTATTTCACAAACAAAGCAAGCCACACTGTTGAAAGTAACCCATGTATCAGTTCTTCAGGAAAGAAACTCCCACATGGCACGCCTCTTGGTGATTCAATTTTTGTGTTAACAACGACACTGTTTGTAGAGCATTTGTTGTTCTTGATGTGGGCATCTTATATTTTTTGATAAAAGAAGTGGTGAAATGTAAACAATATGATGGTGTAGGCTGTCTGGAAATAACTGAACAATAAAGTAGCAGGAAGGATTTAGCGTCAAAATTAGTTGTCCTGCAATAAATCTACCTCGAAAACGGCTTCGAACATTGTGCATAATTCGTATGATGCGAATTTGAAGTTAGTGTATGCAATGCACGCAATACGAAAAGGAAAAAAGGCTGCTCAAACGTTTTGTTGTTTGATGGACCTTCCTCCTCCTCCCAGTAGGTTCAGCAAGTACATAAAAATACTTTTAGATGCCTTGACGGTTTTGCCTAAAGCAGCTATGAAACGCGCAGTAGAAGAAACTGTAAATATTAGTGGAACCAGCGACATTGCTGCTGAACATGATGGGACACGGCAACATCGAGGACATCCTTCCTTGAATGCTGCTGTAGGTGCTACTTCTCTGGAGAATGGAAAAGTTGTTGATGTTGAGTGCTTATCTAAGTACTGCCACACCCGTCATGGTAAAACTGAAGGACATATTGAACGTCAGTGTTCTAAGAATTATGATGGTTACAGTGGAGGTATGCAGTGTGATGGAGCTCTAAAAATATTTCAGAGGTCGGTGCCCGTTTATAACATTAGATATACGAAGTAACTAGGCGATGGGGACTGTAAAGCTTTCAATAAAATTAATGATGTACCTTGGTAACAAAACTGGATTGTTGTGGACGTGTGCAAATGAGGATGGGTGCTACATTGAGGAAGCTACGAAGAGAAATCAAAGGGAAGTTGCTATCTGGAAAATCTCTGTCTGGCCGAGGCAGATTGACAGAGACTGAAATAGACCTTCTTCAGAGTTATTATGGACTGGCCATTACGCGAACTGTACCTCTGAAGGAAGTTACAGCAATGAGAAAAGTTCTACGGGTCACCCACTTTCATAAGTTGTCCACAGATGACCACCCTGTTCACAGACTTTGCCCTAAAGGAGTAGATTCTTGGTGTGGTTACCAAGAAGCAAATGAAAGTGGTCAAATATACCGTCATAAGCATTCTCTTTCTGAGCCTGTTATGAATGAATTAAAACCAATTTTTAGGGACCTGAGTGACCCTGTTTTGCTTAGTAAATGTCTACATGCGGGCACTAAGAATACAAATGAAAGTTTCAACCATTGCATATGGGAAAGATTACCCAAAAAGGTTTTTGCAGGACTAAATACATTAAACGTTGGTGTAATAGATGCAGTGGTATGTTTCAATGATGGAGTAATAGGAGGGTTGGAAGTCCTGAGGAATTTAGGCATAAACTGTGGCTCTAATATGGAAGATCAATTGCTTGCATGTGACAGACAACGAGTGCATGAAGCTGGAAGATTCGCTCTGCAACTTACCAAAGAAGCAAGAAGTGCTAGAAGGAATGCTAAGAGGAGGTTTGAAGATGGAAAAATGCTGGAGGATGAAGACTATGCATCAGGAATGTTCTGAGGCACAGTTTAATTGGACTCATATCTTAATTCGCAATTTCCCGCAAGTTGTATTTTTCAGAATTCAGGTACAAATAGTTCCTAAAGTTTAAAAAGCATTGCTCTAATTTTTTTCTGTAACTTTCAATAGTCCATATTTATATAGTAGACCTAAACTTTATTTCATAATCAACTAAACTACAGAAAAAATAGCATTTTTATTAGGAAAAAATTATAAAAATTAAAAAGTAAGATTTTTTTATCCTTGTAATATACATAATACGTGAAATTAAATAGATGTAGGACCTCAGCCATCATGTCATGCGTATCTGGTAAAAATTTGGTCTCCTTCAAATGTATAACATTGGATTAAATGGTACCTCAATTTGAGGAAACATTTTGGAAAAAAATTGTATCAGTTTCTTTGTAATCTTTTAATAACCCTAAGCAGGTTCAAAAGTATTCAAAATACTTCTAATTTTTTTAGAAAGTGTGCTGCATTACCTGATACCAACAAAAAATCTGTAAAATATATGCATTGGAAACAGAGCTTGAAAGAAATAGGTGTTGATTTTTACAGAATATTGAGCCGTAAAAGTACCTCGTATTCTTAAGTGAATGAAGTGGAATAAAAAGTACATTTTGGTCATTATGAACCGAGCTTCGCGTCATAGCTTCAAGCTAGCTTCCTTTAAATGTTCCAGCTCTTCAGCTCTTGTCATGAGTTGATCAGGAAGGTCGACGGCATTCCTACTAATAGCGCTCGATTCCATGATTACGACGCTGTAGTGAATCTTTACCCTAGATGCGCTAGCACAGGCTGTGAAGTAGCCGAAGACGTACTCAATATGATGACCTTCACCAGATGAACTTCATGTGGCTCGCCGCCTACCGTCTCCTGATGAAGAAACTGACTGACCACCGATATGGCTTCGTAGCAGGGTGTTGCCACTACCAGAATTCAATGCGGAAGCCAGCAACTTAGCCTTTTGTGGTCCACGTTCCTGTTAAACACTCAGGCGCCTTCGGGTGCTGAAACCTACCAGTAGTAGATAGATGATCAAACAACCAAACGTCTCTCGACGCCAGGAGCATCGCGGATGGGGCAGCAAGGGTCATCATAGATTTAGCCTCGCCGCCGAGTCCCTGACAACACCTCCTGACCGAGCGAGGTGGCGCAGTGGTAAGACACTGGACTCGCATTCGGGAGGACGACGGTTCAATCCCGCGTCCGGCCATCCTGATTTAGGTTTTCCGTGATTTCCCTAACTCGCTCCAGGCAAATGCCGGGATGGTTCCTTTCAAAGGGCACGGCCGACTTCCTTCCCCATCCTTCCCTAATCTGATGAGACCGATGACCTCGCTGTCTGGTCTCCTTCCCCCAACAAACCAACCAACCAACCAACAACACCTCCTATGTGTATAAACGCTGAGCTGACCTGGACGGGTGTCAGCGACAATTCCAACACTTTTGCCTTGCATTTTTGTGCAATTTAGCACTAACTTAATTTCATTCTGAAAATACGTGTTTCAAACAGAGCAACATACACCAGACAAGAAAAATACAACTTACAGTGAAAGAAAAAGACTCAACTGCTTCTTTTATCTTATCATCACCCAGCGGCACTCACTACTATATGCTTGTCTGGCTTCCTTTGGTTTTTCCATCCTCTTTCATGTTGAATGCTTATTCCTAACTCGGGCAGACAGTGCCGTTGACCTGATCCACTTCCGACATACAGGTAATGGCTCGCTTCCTGCTTTCACCTCTGTCTCTGGCATGACATGAATGACCTCGTCTCCTGCCTTCCCTCTGTAATAAAAAAAAAAAAACTGAGTTACTGGATCAACGAAAAGTCATGGGATATTCCGCCCCGAACAGATACAACGACCAGTAACGGAAAAAAAAGGAAAACGGTAGAGCACTTGCCCACGAAAGGCAAAGGACCCGAGTTCGAATCTCGGTCCCACACACAGTTTTAATCTGCCAGGAAGTTCGAAGATTATGCTTGTTGTTGATACACTGAAAATTACTGTATTTTGTCTATGTTCCTCGCGATATTGTATCGCTTGTTGCATTTGTTGATTGATTGTAATTTGCACTTTTTCTGAAGTTAATAATTCGTCTACGAATTGTAGCAAAGTGGAATCTAAGGTATTGTTCACAAAGATTGGGTTTTGTTTAGGTAATATATCTGATGGTTTCTCCGGCCAATACAACACTGATCGGGACACGTTAATCATTGTTGTGCCCGTGATGGTAGCTGGAATGTGACATTGTGTTCCTATTACTTCAGATCTAGTTCCATTAATTAATAATCTACTGCCTACAATTCAATATCCAGGATTTACTGTTTTATAGCAAGCAGTAATTACTGTATAGAGTAAATCCAGTGACCTCGAATTTTTTGGGATTTTCACTCAGGAGTTAAAACTTTTTTCTTGCACTCTACTGCTTCCATTTTCCCTAACAAGGGAACCTCCCCATCGCACCCCCCTCAGATTTAGTTATACGTTGGCACAGTGGATAGGCCTTGAAAAACTGAACACAGATCAGTCGAGAAGACAGGAAGTAGTTGTGTGGAACTACGAAAAAAATAAGCAAATATACAAACTGAGTAGTCCATGCGCAAGATAGGCAACATCAAGGAGCGTGTGAGCTTAGCAGCGCCGTGGTCCCGTGGTTAGCGAGAGCATCTGCGGAGCGAGAGGTCCTTGGTTCAAGTCTTCCCTCGAGTGAACAGTTTAATTTTTTATTTTCAGACAATTATTATCCGTCCTTCCGTCCGTCCGATGCGAGGTAGCTGCGCCGTAGTATGGGGACGCTACACCTAAACAAACATCGAAACACATATGACAAACTCTTTTCATCACTTTTTTGGGAGTGATTATCACATCCACAAGAAAACCTAAATCGGGCAAGGTAGAAGAATCCTTTTACCCATTCGCCAAGTGTACAAGTTAGGTGGGCCAACAACATATTCCAGTCATGTGACGCACATGCCGTCACCAGTGTCGTATCAGACGTGTTTTCCTGTGGAGGAATCAGTTGACCTATGACCTTGCCATCAAATGTTTTCGGTTCCCATTGGAGAGGCACGTCCTTTCGTCTACTAATCGCACGGTTTTGCGGTGCGGTCGCAAAACACAGACACTAAACTTATTACAGTGAACAGAGACGTAAATGAACGAAGGAACAGATCATAACTTTGCGAAAATAAAGAAAGTAAACATTTCACTCGAGGGAAGACTTGAACCAAGGACCTCTCGTTCCGCAGTTGATCACGCTAGCCACGGGACCACAGCGCTCCTGGACTCACGGACTCCTTGATGTTGCCTATCTTGCACATGGACTACTCAGTTTGTATATTTTGCTTATTTTTTTCATAGTTCCACACCACTTCTTCCTGTTTTCTCGATTGATCTGTGTTCAGTTTTTCAAGGCCTGTCCACTGTGCCAACTTATAACTAAATCTGAGGGGGGTGCGATGGGGAGGTTCCCTTGTAAGAATAACGGGTTGTTCGTTTGTATTACCCATGTAGGACAGATAACATTTTCTCTAATATAATCTCCTATATCTGCTACAGATATAAGGATATGAGCATCTCTCTGCCTGGAAACTAATAATACTTCGTGAGTTTGCATCTGTATCCATTTTCCAGTTGTATTCCATTTAAGGGGATATACAGGGTGTTACAAAAAGCTACGGCCAAACTTTCAGGAAACATTCCTCGCACACAAAGAAAGAAAATATGTTATGTGGACATGTGTCCGGAAACGCTTACTTTCCATGTTAGAGCTCATTTTATTACTTCTCTTCAAATCACATTAATCGTGGAATGGAAACACACAGCAACAGAACGTACCAGCGTGACTTCAAACACTTTGTTACAGGAAATGTTCAAAATGTCCTCCGTTAGCGAGGATACATGCATCCACCCTCCGTCGCATGGAATCCCTGATGCGATGATGCAGCCCTGGAGAATGGCGTATTGTATCACAGCCGTCCACAATACGAGCACGAGGAGTCTCTACATTTGGTACCGGGGTTGCGTAGACAAGAGCTTTCAAATGCCCCCATAAATGAAAGTCAAGAGGGTTGAGGTCAGGAGAGCGTGGAGGCCATGGAATTGGTCCGCCTCTACCAATCCATCGGTCACCGAATCTGTTGTTGAGGAGCGTACGAACACTTCGACTGAAATGTGCAGGAGCTCCATCGTGCATGAACCACATGTTGTGTCGTGCTTGTAAAGGCATATGTTCTAGCAGCACAGGTAGAGTATCCCGTATGAAATCATGATAACGTGCTCTACTGAGCGTAGGTGGAAGAACATACTGACGAAACTAAAATGAGATCTAACATGGAAATTAAGCGTTTCCGGACACATGTCCACATAACATCTTTTCTTTATTTGTGTGTGAGGAATGTTTCCTGAAAGTTTGGCCGTACCTTTTTGTAACACCCTGTAGATGTACCGCGTAACACTGGTATTGCGCGTTTACATCTACTACTGGAAACTATATTTTAATATGCGCTCTGCCTTGATCAGTATCCACTCTCACATCACATATGCGACAAAATGAAGAACATTCTTACTGGTTATAGCCAAGATGCGTTGTGATTCCTCTGGAAAGCCTCTTTGCACTTTCTATAATGCCATCAAAATTTGCTGTTGCTTTAATAACGTTGCACTCAACTGTTGGTGAGTAGCATAATGGACTGCTTCATGAAAAGTTTCGACATCAGTCCTTGCGTCTTCTTACCTGTCTGCTAAGATTCGTAATAATGTTTACGACATTGTTGGTGCTCTGCATATATCATTCTAATTCTGTGGCTAAATTCCGTATTGTTTTGGAAAAGTTCAGTAGCCTGTTCCTTGCTCTGTGTTTCCTATGCATGCTGTCTGCCAATGTACTTTTGCTTTCGTATCTTCCTCTTATTCTTATACATTTCCAAGGGTGCCGTTTAAATGTTTCATATTGTCATTATTTGCGGTTCCAAACACGGTTTTTAACAGTTTCGCTCATGATCTAACCAACCTCATTCTTGGTACTACTCCTGTTCACTGTTGCAACTTACCCTCGGTTTCTCATACGAGAGTTTGAATTCCTGATACTCATTCTGCATATCTTCCAATAATCCTCCTTTCTCTGCTTCACGTTGTAACTCTGTGGACTTGTCCTGTAGTCTTCGTACGTCATTCCTTACTTCCTAAATTCCCAAATATTGAATGTAAACCGATCTGTGAGTTGTTAGTAGGAAATATGATTTTGTAGCAGTTAAAATTCCATTGTACACAGGTTGATTCCGTATCACATCTCCTCTGCTGTAGCACAGGAGTACTATATTCATAAAAAGTTTCTCGGATAACATCTAGTACGCCATCTGAGAGAAAGGAAGAACGGTACACGAACATAAACACAGAACACAACTAATAAAGAAAATTAAACTAACTTAAGTTATTAACATATGCCGTACGCTCATTTACATGAAATTTACGCTATTCCTTAGACCTAAGTCCATAATGTAGATTTCTATGATGTTACTTTTGCCTTGGTAACTCTTCTTTTTACGCGACAGTTGAAGGAACTTGTTGCAATGCATCAATCTCACTTAACGGTGACTCTACTTACGTACATGGCCCATGCAAGCGATAATTCGGAATTGTAGTTTTAGGTTGACTGGCGAAGTCTTTTCAGTAACTTAGTAGGACCCACGATATTTCATTAAAAGCTCTTTTGGCTTGTTCTTTGGGGTACACGGATTAACTAGTAATACCCACTGCCCTATCATGTATTTTGTCAGATTGCTTTCCCGTTGCCCGGTTCGTTCTTGCTTCTCCAAAGCTTTTGCGTTGGCGCGCTTTACCCTTTTCCAATTTCTCTCAATTTCTTCGCAAATTTTTCTCTGGTTTGCCCTGTGGACCCAGGTTAGGCTGAATTACATCAAAAGGTGACGGCATTTTTCGCCCGTATTCTACCTCGTACAGCGAGAGGCCATTTCCAGTACAAAATTTTGTATTCTTTTCAAAAGTCTTAAAACATCCAATCCTAACGTAGAAATTGCATTGTCAATTTCTGATAGTCCCTGTAACTGAATTTTTTGATGAATCCAATCTGCTTTTTGTGCACCCGGGGTGCAGTATCTTACATATCGTTCTACATCACTGCGACGCGTTTTCAGTTACACATCTGCTAGTTTTTCATTGCCCTCTGTGACCTGATAAGACGCGGTCGTGTGCTTGACGTAATACTTCCGATCTTGCAAACTGCAAGAACTACAACGCCAGGTCCATATTTTATTGATCGGCATAGCAACCTTTCTTGCATTTCAAACAGAGATTGCTATCGAAACAATTGACACTCACTGTCAGTTGATTGTACCTTTACCCAAGCTTCCTGTCTTCTAGCTACTGTTTGTTAAACTACCATCTTCCAACATAGCGTATCAGCATTTGTATATTTGATTCCTGGCTTACAAATTACTTCATAGCCGAACTCACACAATTGTAACACCCATCTCGCTAATCGAACTCATGGATCTTTCAACCTTAATAACCATTTTATAGAAGCATGGTCTGTAATCACTTTGAATTTTCGTACAAATAACTTTTTCAGGAGTCGAATAATTAATTTCAGCCTTCCTCAATTGTTTGGAGGCATCTGCTACCGGCTGTTCTGTCCCATCAACATTCTGACTCAAAACAGAACCCAGAGCAGTCTTGGATGCATCAATCGCAAATATTACTTCCTGTTCAAAGCCGGGGAATATTAGCACAGGATCTGATGTTAATATCTCCTTGAGCTTCTCGAATGCTTCTTGACACTGAAAACTAACTCCTTTCATAGTAACCTAGTTAACGGGTATGCAATTTCAGCAAACCCTTTCTTGAACTTACGATAACAATTGTTTATGGTGTCGGAAAATTACGTACAGCGGAAGTAAGTCGAGGATCCATCCTAACTCCGCCTTGACATATAAACGACTATAATATACATACGCGGCATCATAATTGATGGCGTAAACGTATACAGTTGAAAGTACACGATGATAGAAGCAAAAAGTCTCAGTAAACACACCTTAAAAGCTATGAGCATTTATTCGTTCGAAGAGTTATGTTTCGAAGTAGCGAAGATGAAAAAGTGCTCACAGCTCTTAACGTATGTATTTTCGACCCTATGTTTATTCAGACTTTTTTGCTTCTAGTATCGTGCACTTTCATCTGTATGGGTTTACGCCATTAAGAATCATAAAAGAAGGTTGTATACATGGAAGAATCCTGGAAGATGTGGACTCTGACCACAATCTATTGGTTGTGAACTGTAATTTAAAACTGAAGAAACTGCAAAAAGGTGGGAATTTAAGGAGATGGGACCTGGATAAACTGACTAAACCAGAGGTTGTACAGAGTTTTACGGAGAGCATAAGGGAACAATTGACAGGAATGGGGGAAAGAAATACAGTAGAAGAAGAATGGGTAGCTCTGAGGGATGAAATAGTGAAGGCAGCAGAGGATCAAGTAGGCAAAAAGACGAGGACTAGTAGATCTCCTTGGGTAACAGAAGAAATATTGAATTTGATTGATGAAAGGAGAAAATACAAAAATGCAGTAAATGAAGCAGGCAAAAAGGAATACAAACGTCTCAAAAATGAGATCGACAGGAAGTGCAAAATGGCTAAGCAGGGATGGCTAGAGGACAAATGTAAGGATGCAGAGGCAGGTGGAAGGAGTATATAGAGGGTCTATACAAGGGCGATGTACTTGAGGACAATATTATGGAAATGGAAGAGGATATAGATGAAGATGAAATGGGATATACGATACTGCGTGCAGAGTTTGACAGAGCACTGAAAGACCTGAGTCGAAACAAGGCCCCAGGAGTAGACAACATCCCATTAGAACTACTGACGGCCTTGGGAGAGCCAGCCCTGACAAAACTCTACCATCTGGTGGGCCAGATGTACGAGATAGGCGAAATACCCTCAGACTTCAAGAAGAATATAATAATTCCAATCCCAAAGAAAGCAGGTGTTGACAGATGTGAAAATTACCGAACTATCAGTTTAATACGTCAAGCTGCAAAATACTAACGCGAATTCTTTACAGGCGAATGGAAAAACTGGTAGAAGCCGACCTCGGGGAGGATCAGATTGGATTCCGTAGAAGTATTGGAACACGTGAGGCACTACTGGCCCTACGACTTATCTTAGAAGCTAGATTAAGGAAAGGAATACCTACCTTTCTAGCATTTGTAGATTTAGAGAAAGCTTTTGACAATGTTGACTGTAATACTCTCTTTCATATTCTGAAGGTGGCAGGGGTAAAATACAGGGAGCGAAAGGCTATTTACAACTTGTACAGAAACCAGATGGCTGTTATAAGAGTCGAGGGGTATGAAAGGGAACCAGTGGTTGGGAAGGGAGTGAGACAGGATTGTAGCCTCTCCCCGATGTTAGTCAATCTGTATATTGAGCGAGCAGTAAAGAAAACAAAAGAAAAATTCGTAGTAGGTATTAAAACCCATGGAGAGGAAATACAAACTTTGAGGTTCGCCGATGACATTGTAATTCTGTCAGAGAGAGCAAAGGACTTGGAAGGGCAGTTGAACGGAATAGACAATGTCTTGAAAGGAAGATATAAGATGAACATCAACAAAAGCAAAACAAGGGATAATGGAATGTAGTCGAATTAAGTCGGGTGATGCTGAGGGAATTAGATTAGGAAATGAGACACTTAAAGTAGTAAAGGAGATTTGCTATTTGGGGAGCAAAATAACTGATGATGGTCGAAGTAGAGGGGGTATAAAATGTAGACTGGCAATGGCAAGGAAAGCGTTTCTGAAGAAGAGAAATTTGTGAACATGTTCGAACTGAGAGACTACCGGAAAATGTGTGTCACTGAGTCTTTTAACTTCGGATTTACTATGGGCTCAGTGAAAGATTGATTGACCACTTCGTTCCGTCACTTGTGGTAAACGAAGATAAAAAAAATGGTTCAAATGGCTCTGAGCACTATGGGACTTAACTTCTGAGGTCATCAGTCCCTTAGAACTTAGAACTACTTAAACCTAACTAACTTAAGGACATCACACAGATGCATGCCCGAGGCAGGATTCGAACCTGCGACCGTAGCGGTCGTGTGGTTCCAGACTGTAGCGCCTAGAACCGCTCGGCCACTCCGGCCGGCGGTAAACGAAGAGCCTGAACGACGGAGAGTAGTTATTGCTGCTGAATGGACATGGAGAGATAGGATGTCGGACAAGTCTTAGGTTGACAGACATTGTCTTACATTCGAACTAATGTGATCAATATATCAGAAGTGCAAAACATGTATGATCACCTTCTTCGTTAAATGAAAGTATCTCGTAATGCTCTTGATATAGACGCTGCCGGCATGAATACTAATCTACTTTTCCACAGTAGTTGGGTAAATTAACACAGTTAACTTACACCGTTTTGGAAATCAGTTAATATCCAGAGGAACCAGCGTGAGAGCAAGAAATAAAACATGCTGGGAGTCATTCGCTTAAGTTATGATGCAGGTATCTGGTTTAAGTGCACAATATACATAGAATAGATGCTTAAAGGTGCTTTATGGGTGGTTATTAGATGTAATATGGCGGTCAAATTTGCCCAGGGAAGTACTGGAACGTAATCTGGCCGTGTTTATAGGTTTTGAAATTCGCTGCCCAGAATACGAAGCAAATGCGCCACTCAGCCAAGCTGATCATTTAGTATTAGCAAGAGAGCATTTGTAGAGTTTGAAAGATTAAGAGTGAAGCCGTGGCGGTAATATACATGCTTACATGGATCAGTTGCACGAATAAATCCGCAAATGTAATACAGAGAATTTCGTTATGGCGTTTTATGTGCCATTTTAAACCTTTCTCTAAACATACCAGCTGGTTACGTTCTGGCGGTGCATTATCCAGTGAAGGGTGCTGTTGCAGTAGCATAGGCCATTTATTACATCAATCCACATCTTACTTACCTCTGACTGAAGTCGTGCATCCTGTACGTCCCATGACAACTGGCGAATAATGTGGGATGTTTCGGCACTCTGAAACACGTATCACCAAACACGTAAATAACCGTAGATGTGTACAGCACTACTACTTTCAAGTGTTCGGTTTCAGTCGCATAAATACATTTCTCTAAATTAACGAATTACCTAAACTAAAGTCTGCAAAAATTTCAGTACCACAAAAAATTAAACGAGTAAACAGGTCGATAGTATCATTAACAAAAAAAAAAAAAAAAAAAAGAATTATGACTGTGAAGAGTTGGGGCGTGCGTGGACAGAGTCGTGTCCGCTCTCGCGGAAAAAGGATAACAGTGACGGAGAATCCTCAAATGACGTGGAAGATTACCGATACGAATCCCCAGTTTGCGATTTGGCACCAGCAATTTTACCTCTCATTATGGAATGACTGCTGTCTTGTCTGTTTGATGGTAACTGGCCGTGTAGTAGTATCTGAAGTGTTGACTCGGTGTTGGAGAATTGAAAGGGTGTAAATCTGCTTGCATCGATGTTTAAACGCGTAGCACATACACATGACACGGAGGGCCTGCAGTACAGTGATGGCTGCAGGCTCTGGCGATGATCACGGTGGTGGGCGGCTTTCTTCGTTGATCGGCTCAACAGAAAAACGCTAGCTGCAGTGGTTTGGGGCTCCATTTGATGTGATAAGCGATCTCGAAACCTGCGCATTATTTGTTTCGGAACAGCAACCATTGTCGGAAGACGTTGGAGCCAACTTTTCATTCTTCACCGTCTACAAACCGTTGATTCCACGCCAACATCACCATGTACACCACCACTTTTAATTCTCGATGTTAGAGTACATTTGCAGTTCTTTAACTAATTATTAGCTTTGCATATGGCGCTCTCATCATACAAGTTAACTGAAACTGATCTCATTTGCACAAGCAGTTGTGTACAGTAAGAAAAGTTTGTAAATTGTGTTGGAAGAGATGAACAGAGAGAGAAACACAGGGAGAGTGGGAGCGATGGTGAGTGATACGGTTAAACTTTCAAAACGCTGTAGAAATAACACCACTCGTCAGAATGACGTCAAATTGCAATGGAATATTATCGGAGAGGGGGGGGGGGGACGTGTGGAAGAAAGAAAAAAATAGTGCGAAAATTGAGCAATAGATAGTGCCGTACGTGTCAGAATACGCAAATGAAAACACCTGTCATGGGCACGACGCATTGAAGTTGGTATAAACACGCCGGGTAGACGGCTTTTCCTCCTTTCGCCATGACTGTCTCAATGCAGGATTGCACTCTGCTTGTAAAGCTGTACGGTAATTTGTCTTCTACCCGCTAGTGCGCAGAATACAACATCTTTTCACTGAAAATGAAACAGTGATATCTATAAACTCTGAAACGGAAAACTGGTTTTTAGGCATTATCTGTGCGCTTACGTACGGTGTGGTTTGGCTTAATTTCTGAGTTAATGATAACGTAGGAAACCAGAACCTAACTATGTTTTTGCCATTCACAAGATCATTGTAAAATTGATTCAGGTTACAAATTGCAACAAAGCGATATTAACCCACAGCTATGTGTTTCGAGAGTTTCCTTCCTCGCGTTTAAATATAAAATCAACATCGACCAACTGTTCCCTCATATTGTATTAGAAGTGAACTAGTGTGACAACAAGGTGTCCAGTCAGAGACTCTACTTAAGGACAACTACTATGGTCAACGGTTGGTAGTAGATGAATGCATACAGCTTGGCGGTTTTAAAATATGGCGATGTTATTTGTCGAGTTTACTTTATAATGTGCTTATTAGTTACCACATTCAAGTACGTCGTTTTCACGATTTAAAAGCAGACAACCAAAACAAATCCCACAGCTATGCATTAATATGACTTTAATAAGTGTTCTGTCGTTATTGTGGTCTTCAGTCACTTCTGATGCAGCTCTCCACATTAATCTGCTCTACGCAGGCCTCTTCATTTCTGCATAACTACAGCATTCATTTGCACCTGCTTCTGTTGTCAGGCCTTGGTTTCGAAAGCTATTCTCTTCTAGACCAAAATGTTAACGTTTCTCTCTCTAATATCGCCATTAAAGATTCCCTTGCATTTAAATTTGTGTTTGATGTTAACGAATTCCTGTTTTCCAATAACACTTTCTTCCTGTCAGCAGTCTGCATTTTTTTATGTTTTCTACTTGTGCCATAAACAATTATTTTACTGCGGAAATAGAAAAGCTCATCTACTACTTTTAGTGACTCCCAATCTACTTCCGTCAACATCGCCTGATTTGGTTCGACTACATTCGATTAACACCGATTTACTTTTGTCGGTGTTCTTCTCATAACCTTCTTTCATGATACAATACATTCCGTTCAACTAATCTTCAAAGTCATTTGGCGCCTCTGTCTGCAAATCTCGAAATTTTAATTTCTTCTCCCTGAACTTTAACTGCCTATAAAAATTTCTCCTTGGTTTCCTTCATAGGTTGCTCAACGTACAGACTGAATAATATCGGATATGAGATGATAGCTTATTACACTCTATTTTCGGCTACTTATTTACCGTTTCTGTACAAGTTGTGAATCCTTTTCATTCCTTGTATTTTATTATAGCTAAGTTCTGAATTTAAAACAGTTCGAAGGTTGATAATGATTTCTCTAAATTTGCAAATGTTCTAAACTAAAATCGCCATATGATTGCCCTAAAGTTCTTCTAAAATGAGTTTTGGGGTCAGTATTGTCTGTTGATTCCAAAATTTCTCCTAAACGAGGACTTATGTTTCACGAGATCGGCCTCGACCAGTTTTCCATTCATCTGTGAATATTTCGGTGTCAGTGTTTTGCAATCGTGACTCACTACGCTGCAACTTCGGTAATATTCACATTTGTCAGCACCTGTCTTTTGCGTTCTTCTTGAAGTATAACGGCCTTTCACCTGTCTCATACATCTTGCATACAATAGTCGTGTCATGACTGGCTTTGCAAAGGTTATAAGTAATTCTGAAGGAATATCTTCTCCAGGTGCCTTGTTTCTGAGCCGTGGTGGCTCGTTTCGAGTCTCTCCATCGCCGCTAATGTATCTTTGGTTCGCTGCAGTGCCGGGTGGCTAAGTGGCGCCTTGGGATCTGGAGGCAGCGAATTTAGGGAGAGTTGGCATAGCAGCAACGAGGCGAGCGCACCGAGCTTGGCCACACTGTTTAGGAGAAAGTGTGCAGTATTTTTCATCTTTTTTTTTGTATTTATTTTTATTTTCTTTTTGACTCTATATCTCTCACGTGATTATTTTTTCCTTTTTATCTGTATCACCCACGTTATTCAGTCTGTACATTGAGCTAGCAGTAAATGAAACCAAAGAAAAATTCGAAGAAGGCGTTAAATTTCCAGGAGAAGAAATACAAAAATTGGCGTCCGCCGATAATATTGTATTTCTGTCAGAGACGGCAAAGGACTTTTAAGAGCAATTGAACGGAATGGACGTTGTCGTGAAAGAACGATATAAGATGGACGTCTACAAAAACAGAACAAGGGCAATGGAAAGTAGATGTGGCCGAATTAGATTGAGCTGCGCTGAGTGAGTCAGATTCGGAAATGACACTCTAAAACTATATATGTGCGATGTCTGTTTCTTCGGACGTTTCGGGAAGAGGACATGGCCGAAACAACATACACTTTCTTTTCCCAACGGCTGTATTATACATGATGTAGGAGAAAGTCAGACCTCAGCCACAATCGGGAATTGAAATAAATCCAAAGACGACAAGTGAAAATTTGTGACGGACCGGGACTTGAATCCCGATCCTTCCTAGTGGCCAAAGGGAGGCGTGGGGTTGCAGCCCAAGGCCTGGCCACTATGTCCCGTTCTCTCCCCCAGGAACCAAGGAAACCTTAGGAAACGTGGGGTAGCGCTCCATAGAACATCAATGATTTATTTATGTAAGTAGTTACTTCCTTTGTCTTTTTAATTGATTTTTGTGAACATTCCGATGACCAGAGAAAAACCAGTTCTAAGAATGGGAATGACGTGGACCAACTCCTCGTTACAATAACACCCCAACTCTGGCGTGGGTTAAGAAAAACACTACGAAGGAAATTCGAGAAACATTGTCTTTATTAGGGATTGTGGACAACTGGAAAATGGCATTCATCAAGGACGTGCTAAAAACCAAGAATATTTTTCTCGCCGTCAGCAAACAATAAGCTAAGTGTACACAAATCCAATTCCCAGAGTTCCTCTTCGCTTGCGGGAAGTATCCCAAATCCGGAAAGAGGAGCAGGTGAGCATTTAACTGATGAGAAGCCGTGTGGGTAATTAGGGCCAGTATCTGCACAAAGAACCACACATCTATCCTCGATCCGCACACCAGGCGATGCTCGACCCTGTCCAAAACATCACAGGCCACACACAGAGGGCTGTCTGAAAGCTGAATCCCACGAAGGCGTTACCGGCATACTTGCTTCCCACTGACCGTGAGGTACCATGCCGACTGGGCGTCAGTGGCAAGACAAGGAGCGCACACCGATCGGCAGACCGCACGCCAGTCGACGTGGAGATGCTTCCCTTCAGCCACATTCGGTGACTTTTGCTGCTGAAGGAAGCTGTAGATCCCCTTTGTGGATGTCAAGCGCATTGGCAGTACCGCAGTACGGACCTAGCTCAGTTCGAGGAAAAATTGGCGGAAGTAAAGAAAGGCGGCGAGACGTCCGAAACCTGGATAGGTGCTGAGAGAGAGCGTGGTGCAAAGGCATCCAGAAACTGGCTGGTTAGGCTCCTAGGACAACGGCGGCACTGTGTGAAAGCTGATGAAACGGGCTATCGCTCTGCAGGGACATTATGCAGGGCTAAATCGCCCTTGCGCCGCGGCAGAGTATGGTCTCTAACTGTATCTTGAACAGCAAGCCGTGTCAAACTTACAAACTCAGTGCCGCCAACATGCGACGGGCCACGAACGGAGGAAGAGGAAGTATCTGAGCCACGTGGGAGATACGTGGAGGCAGAAGGGGTATGGCGTTGTCTTACATTTCCTCGGCGACCGTTGCTTCTTAACATTTTGTTCCGTGTCGGATGGCGGGTGGCTGTCATTCGACATCTGGCCGGAAGGCAGAAAAGCAAGGAAGGGTACTGCCCCATGATGAAAAACCATGGGGTCAGGACAGAAGGCTTTCGTCTGCTGAAGATCACCGTTCGTTGGTACTGACTTCGGCAGTAGTGTAGGAGAGACAGGCAAACGTCCATCGCGTCTTCGACAGGAGTCGACGCCGGTGCCGAATGATTCAGAGGGGGCACAGCAGGCAGCCCCACCGCAGATGCCTAAGACAGAGGTAACACAGTGGGCGGTGCAAGGAGAGCGACATCTCCGATCCAGTTTACGCTGGAGACATTCTAAACGGACAAGGCCTTCCTCGCCGCAACCTGAGCGAGTGCGCAGCTGGGCATTGTACATGACGACAGCCCTGCAGCCGGCAGAAACCAAGTAGGAATGCAAGTGGTTCCTCAGTTCACTTTCTATCTGACGGATATCACTGAGGAAACGGTATGTTTCGAACGTCTTTGACGTTTCAGTAACGTGACTGACGACGATGGCGTAAGGTTTAAAGGTGGCCACCACAACGCTGGATGGTATCTGAACACAGAGTTCGAAAACCCTCAATGTTCAAAGAGCAAAACCAGCGTGATCAACCACGACAGATCATATATGTCTGTCAGAGTATCAAAACTTGAGATAATTATCATGGCCCTTCACAGAGGCGTCGCATAGCTCGTCATTCGCCAGCTTTATGTACACAACAATACTGAGGATCGAAAAATGAATTCCGAGATCATCTTGTGCTGGCAGACACATTCCATCCTGTATAAACCGTTCGGTTTCGTACGCTTTTAGTCTTTCACGATCCAAACGAAACGATAATTTAATCGTGGCTTGGCGATAGGGAAACGCCATGGCAGTCGGTGAATTCGAGACAAGCTGCTACGTGGAAGTAACCAAACACGTTCTCGGTCGCAAGCAGCACAACAGGCGAGACACGAACAAGGCGTGTTCACCTCGCCACCGCCTAAAACACACTCAACGCTACTGAGCGAGCCGCATGCCACTGGTGCCTCCGTGGGAACCGCGCGACCGCTACGGTCGCAGGTTCGAATCCTGTTTCGGGCACGGATGTGTGTGATGTCCTTAGATTAGTTAGGTTTAAGTAGTTCTAAGTTCTAGGGGACTGATGACCACAGATGTTAAGTCCCATAGTGCTCAGAGCCATTTGAACCATTTTTGATGATAGTACGCGCGTGGTTCAAAGAACCTTTCTTTTATATTGTATTTTGACTGCTGCCAGCTGCTTTGGCTCCGGCTACGTATAATGTGACATTGTTTAAATCTGCATGTGAGTGGTTTGTTTTAAATTAATGTATTTATTTGTACCGAAAATTGATGGAAATCTTGATGTGTTCTAGTATTGCGCATGTGGACTATTGATCCGCTGGGTGTATATAACCTGTTATTTATTCGTGGGCTCACTGTTGGAACAATGGTAAACTGTAAGCTGTTGTAGCATAATTTGCCCTGTTTTAAGTTATGGAATTTTGCGTGTAGCATGCTGCACAGCATTGCATGTCTTGGTGATGTTAAATTTGTGTCCTAGATAATATTTTATTGAAAATTATATATTTAAGATTTCTGTAAATTTCTTTTGCTGTCTATCCAGTAGATTAACTGCATTTTAATGTGTTCGAAAGCGTGTTCATCTTATTGATGTTCAAAGGTCGTAAGACCCAGATATTTCTGGCGATTGCTTAAATTTGTTTTAGTTCAAAGCTTAGTGTCCTGGTGGAAGGTTTTGCTACAGAAAATTTAATATACTGTATTTCCAGGCCGAATATTTGCGACTCAACACATTGTTGTGTGTTACCATTTCAGAGGGAATTCGTGTTTGAAATTAAACGGTGAACGCTGTTGAACAATTATGAAGTCATGTCTTTCCATTTGAGTGTTTTCCTAGAAACTCCTTTGGGCGTAAACTGTCCAGCCCATTTCCACCTCAGGTATTCAGTCCTTTGTCAAATTTTTCCTGAAACATTATATTTCCCATCTCTCATCTACATTTTATTCCCCTTATGTTATATTATTTTCAAGATCATTTTTCTTTTACAGTCCTTCTAACATTTCTTCCATTTCTCAGCTTCCCATTCTTTGTTTAGTACTGGCTTGCCATTCCAAATCTTGAAATTAATACAGCTGAGTCTCTTTTTTTCCTAAGATCTTAGCATTTTTCTATTGTGAGGAGCCACCATACCCCTCGTCATGAATACTTCTACGCGATTGCATCTGTCATCTAGCCGCAACTGCGTAGTCATTTTGCGCTTTCTATCAACCTAATTTTTAGACGTCTGAATTCATTTTTGCCTACTTCACTTGCTAAACTTTTGTATTTTCTCCTTTGGTCAAATAAATATAATATTTCATGGGTCATCGAAGGATTTATACTGGGCGTTGTCTTTTTGCCTATTTGATGCACTGCTGTCATCTCTCGAAGCTACCCATATATTTTCTATTGTTTGTCTTTCACGTTTTTCTGTCAGTCGTTGGCTAACCTCTCCACAACCCCTGGTTCTTTCACTATAGTTAATTCCCATCTTAGTTTCCAAATTTTCTTCGATTTATTCGGTTTTAATCTAACGCACATTTCTTTCCGGTCTTCCAACTGGTTTGATGCCACCCGCCACGAATTCCTCTTTTGTGCCAACCTCTTCATCCCAGCGTACCCCTTGCAACCTAGTCCTCAATTATTTGCTGGGTGTATTCCAGTCTCTGCCTTCCTCCACAGTTTTTATCCTCTACAACTCTCTTTAGTACCGTGGAAGTTATTCTGTGAGACGTTAACAAATGTACTATCATCCTGTCCCTTGTTATTGTCAATGTTTACAGTATATTCACTTCCTGTCCGATTCAGCGTAGAGCCTCCTGGCTCATTACCTTACCGGTCCATCTAATTTCCAACATTCTTCTGTAGCACCACATCTCAAATGCTTCGCTTCTCTTCTGTTCCGATTTTCCCACAATTCCTTTTTCATTACCATACAATGCTGTGCTCAAAAATACATTCTCAGAATTTCCTTCCTCAACTTAAGGCCTATGTTTGATACTGGTAGACTTCTCTTGGCTAGAATGCCCTTTTTGTCGTTACTAGTCTGATTTTTATGTCCTCATTGCTCTGTCCATCATTAGTTATTTTGCTTCGTAGGTAACAGAATTCCTTAACTTCGTCAACTTTGCGACCATCAGTCCTGATGTTAAATTTCACGTTGCTCTCATTCTGCTACTCTCAGTCCATGTTCTGTAAGCGTTGGACTGTACATTCCTTACAGCAGATTCTATAGTTCTTCTTTACTTTCACAGAGGATAGCAATGTTATCAGCAAATCTTAGGATTGATATCCTTTCAAGTTGAAATTGAATTCCAATCTTGAACCTATGTTTTATGTCTGTCGTTGCTTTTTCCGTGAATAGATTGAACAGTAGGGGAGAAAGACTACATATCTGTCTTACACACGTTTAATACATGCACTTCGTTCTGGTCTTTCATTCTTACTCTTCTCTGTTGGCTCTTGTATATCTCATATACTACCTGTCTCTTCCTATAGCTTACGCCTATTTTCGTAAGAATTTCTAAATCCTTGAACCACCTGACATTGTCGAACGCTTTTTATAGGTGGACTAATTCTATGAACGTTCTTGATTTTTCTTCAGTCTTGCTCTCATTATCAACCGCAACGCATGAAGCTCCTCCCTGGTGCCTTTATCTTTCCTAAAGTCAAATTGATCGTCATATAACACATCCTCAATTTTATTTTCCGTTCTTCTGTATATTATTCTTGTCAGCACCAAGGACGCATGAGCTGTTCAGCTGTTGTGCGCTAATTCTCGCAATTGTTAGCCCTTGTAATCTTCAGAATTGTGTGGATGCTGTTTTTAAGATAGTTGGATGCTACGTCGCAAGACTCATACATTCTACACACCAAAGTGAATAGTCGGTTTTTTGCCATTCCCCCCCCCCCCCCCAATGATTTTAGAAATTTTGATTGAATGTTGACCATACCTTCTGCCCTATTTGATCTTAAGCCTTCCAAAGCTCTTTTAAATTCTGATTCTAGTACAGGATCTCCTGTCTCTTCTATATCGACTCCTGTTTCGTCTTCTATCACATTAGACAAATCTTTCCCCTCGTAAAGGCTTTCAGTGTACTCTTTCTCCCTGTCCGATCTTTCCTCTGCCTTTAACAGTGGAATTCCCATTGCACTCTTGACGTTACCACCCTTGCTTTTACCTTCGCCGAAGGTTGGTTTGACTTTTCTGTATGCTGACTCATTCCTTCCGACCATTTCTCTCCGATTTCGGAATCTCTGTCTGATGATGATGCAATCTAACTGATACCCTGCCGTTTCTCCCGGCCTTTTCCAAGTATACCTCCCCCTCTTGTGATTCTTGAACAGAATATTCGCTATTACCAACAGAAATTTGTTGCAGGACAAAATTGATCTTTCTCCTCTCTCCTTCCTAGTACCAAGTCCATGTTCTCCCGTAACCCTTTCTTCTACTCCCTCGCCTACAATCGCATTCCAGTCGTCCACGACTATTAGATTTTCATCTCCCTTTACGTACTCAATTACAGTTTCCGGTCCTCATTTGTTTATCTTTTCATTTTCACCTGGCGACGTCGGCGTGCATACCTGAACTGCAATTCATAACCCATAAATTATGGCCGGAATCCACATCTGCTCCTGGAATAGTTTTGCTCTTTCCAAATCTCTTTCTTACCATTATGTAATATGTCTTGCGCCGCATAAATATAACGACTGTTTTAACCGCTAGTTCTGGTCCAAGTGGTGGGGAAAACATTTAAATCATCAGCGCTTGCCCTATCCAAATACAGAAAATGAATGTAAATGTGAATAGAGATGGCGTGGTCAGTACCTCACTGACAGCGTCGTCGCACACGCTGATGACAGTGACGATCTCGACGAGTGAGACGACCAGCCAGTAGGCGCGAAATACGGTCGTAAAGGTGTCCTGGAGCTCCGGGTACACTTCGTAGGCACCCGCCAGCAGCAGGTGGTACAGCGTGAAGGATGCGTCCACGAAGAAGATGGCGAGAGATACCAGCAGCTGCGGGCTGTAGGCCGATTCCAAGTCTCGCGCCAGCGCCGAAATTGCGAAGTGCTTCGCTCTCGCATGCTGAAATTTAAATTATACATGTTCTCTAACTGCTAAACCTATGAAAAAACCTATGTAGTTCTACGACTTCCTTACATTTACCGTATATACGCTCTTTTCTTAGAACAACGTCAAGCATCTAGAGTAGGCGCAGACAGTGTGAAGCATGCTAGCTCTTACTATGTACAACATACATTACAGTACTAAGAGAGAACACACTTTCGACTCACAACGTTGTGCCTTAAGGTGATTATGGGCCATAATGCCAGGTGCTTCGGTAATGTCACACTTAACCAGGCCTTCCATACCATACCTCTTAGCTGTAACACAGAAACGCTACACCTTAGGTCCTTTTGGAAATTGTACCTAACACTGGTTCCTACCAAAAATCTCAGCGTGTGCCGTGAGCATTTAGAAATGTCCTGCATTACCTGTGAAGAGTTCTGTGGCCAAAATCTGATCCAATAAGTTCTTTTTTTGTGTACTTAAAACCAATGTTTCAGTTGTTGCACATCCGAAATTCATAGCTACGACAACTCGTATAACAGCCGAGTGGTTCTAAGCGCTACAGTCCGGAACCGCGTGACCGCTACGGTCGCAGGTTCGAATCCTGCCTCGGGCATGGATGTGTGTGATAGTCTTAGGTTAGTTAGGTTTAAGTAGTTCTAAGTTATAGACGACTGATGACCTCAGAAGTTAAGTCCCATAGTGCTCAGAGCCATTTGAACTCGTATAACATGTGACTTCTGGCTCCTTATCTTCAAATCTGGTTCGTTTCATGACAGCCGATCAGCATTTTGCGCTACCACGTGATAAATCTTCTATAGCTAGCCCGAAACACTCATACAGTGGAGGTGCTCTCCATTATGAATAGTAACCCAAGCGCGGAGACCGTATGATTAAGCTGGTTAATTCGTTTTAAAGTTGATCGATATTTAACAGCTCGTCCTGGAAATGAGGTTCAGGCTATCCATTGTTTTGCTACATCATCTAAAGTGGATTTTCTGGATGTTTTCTTTGAAAATAAATTGATACCTTCTATTATCTTCTTCGCCCTTGTACAATTCTAGCTTGTACACTGTCTATACAAACTGATGTCGGAAGTGACATCTGGTTTAAGAAAAGGCCGCTGTCCACTGACACACAGTTTCTTCCTACGCCGAAATGATTCTCCACTATGTTAAGTTAATATAATAACACTTTCTCGGGACAACATATTTTAACTGCATGCATTTTACGTGATGTTATAAAGACAAGGCTCTGCATAACTGAATGCTTGTCCACCTTCTCATCTGACAATAACAAGAGTTTTATCGTGTCAGGCCTCTTACCTAAAGTGTTGTGGGAAATCAGTGAGATCTGAATGGATGGTATTTTTTTTCAACCAGTATAATAATATCAGGAGCTTCCCACAAAATCTTGAAAACCGATTGGTGGGTTGTAACAGATATCAACAAGATTATGTGTTTACATAACCAGATATTCTGTATAAATTTGTTGGTATGAGCTCCTAAAGAAACGTTGCAGCATTTTTGACTGTGAAAATAAACAACATTCAAATCGCGAGATGGCATGTAAGTATGCAGTAAGGTAACATGCTGCGAGAACGTAGGTCCTCCACAATCATCATCCTCCACAATCATCATTATCGTCACCATCCTCATCATCATCATCACCACCACCACCACCAACACCAACAGCGTCACCACCATCGTTAATCCCAAAAATTCTCTGTGTTTCCACTCCTTTTTTTTTACCAAAAAAATATGCCTCTGCAATCCTTAAGCAAAGGAAGCTAGTAAATGGTTGATACATTACACTAGAGAAAATGACGACTGCCGTACATGAAAATGGATGTATTATATACATAAAAAGTACGGAAAATTATGTAGAAGAACGAAGTAAAGTTATTGGATAGTAAGTCTGGAGTCAGGTATCCAGTACCTGTACGGTGCTTAGCCAACTTCTCCTCCAGTGGTTGCTCGTCCATTTGGTCTGTCCGTCCTTGTTCAACAGTTCCTTCAGGCTCTCGTTCAGTTGCTTCGTCCGTGCTCTCATGTTACCTATCATCATCATGAGCTGTGTGTCTTGTACATATGTACCGAACTTGGCAACGAAGTAAACTGAAACTGGAATATAGCTTTCCGACCTGTGTTGTATGTATATGTACACAAAAGTAGCAACGGTCGGAACAATATACAGAAAAACCGCGTATGAAATTAGTAGTGTCACGGTTCTGACAAAGGTACGAGACTTCCCTTCGGAAATTCCACCAAATCTACTGTCCAGTCCATGGTACTTTGTAACGAGCTCTGCGTAATATTTCGCTTTCAGAAGCGGAACCACCGACTGGAAACCGGCAACGAAATTCATCAACAGATCCCTCAGTGCATCGTCCGTGCCCATTAAATGCCAGTGGAAGGCACGAAAATACGTAAAAACGGAGACCGCTGCCACGAGAAATACAATGCAAGAGGAGTACAGCATGAGGAGCACGGAAACTCGCCCTTTTAGGGGTGTACTCGTGCTGTCCATCGTTACAGGGAACTGGCCCAAGAGGCGCAAAGTAAAAAGTAATAGTACCATGAACGTCTGGATGACCCGTAATGCAGTTGGCATTGGAGAAAAATGTAGTGACGGATTATTAAAAATGCTTCGACGCTGTTGGTATTAACAACTGCGAAATTTCGTTGTTGAAAATCAGTTTGGAAAATGTTTTGCGCTACGTGTCAATGGCGCGACACGCAAGGGGGTCTAAGCAAGTTAAGTTGTTAACGGCGACTGCTTTGTGGCCTCGGGCAGTTGTAGCTAGCTGTTGTCAACTGCTTGTCGGACGGTAACGGGGTCAAGAGGCGGAGCAATTAGCGAACCGCGACTTCTGTCCACATCGACTGCTTCCCCAAGAGAAATGAGTGACGGACAGTTTCGTCGGACGAATTTCTTGCTAATAGATTTTGTGATTTACGATGCATGAAGGCTGTCCCGAAGGCCGTTTGTTTGGAATCGTTAGTCGCAGGACAGAAGACTTCTTTAATTGCAAATGACATTATTACCGTTATATTGTTGAAAGAAGATTTAATCCTATGTTTCTTTTTTATTTGATACGACTAATTAGTGTTCCTTTTAATTACGGCACGGGAAATATTTTTAAATTCTGTTGAGGATTCGTTCGGCTAATGAATGTAGAAGAATTTTTTGCAGTCTGCTCTAGTAATTGCCTGTATGAAGGGGTTTATGGCACAATGGTGCAAGTCACTTTTGCTCATTTTGAGAAGTTGCATGTTTAGTGAAATATTGTACAGGAACATCAGGAAAGCCTTGTAGAACGACATATCCGGATATTGAGTCTAATAAGGGATAGTATTGATATTGGAGAATAAATGAAGTGTAGTAATATTAATACTTTCAACATAATTATTATAAATTCCGTGAGTTTCACTTTGTATTAACTATTTCCCTTCCCTAATATCCATCCCATATGGTCTGTTCAATGTTGTTGAGTCAGCCGTAGCGCCGCATTGATCATCACTACAGGGACAGTTTCTGTATATAGGCTATCGCCTGTATTTATTTGAGTTATAAAACAACTTGTGCATCTATTTTTCACCTGCAGCATGGTGCAAGATTGTAATTATTTCACTTTAAATTAACAATAGTTGAGCACAAAAAATGGTTCAAATGGCTCTGAGCACTATGGGACTTAACTTCTGAGGTCATCAGTCCCCTAGAACTTAGAACTACTTAACGCAAAGTAACCTAAGGACATCACACACATCCATGCCCGAGGCAGGATTCGAACCTGCGATCCCAGCGGTCGCTCGGTTGCAGGCTGTAGCGCCTAGAACCGCTCGGCCACCACTACCGGCAGTTGAGCAAAATTAAGTGCATTAATATTAATATCAATATCATAAGTGTGTATAAATCGCATGAATTTCTGTTTGAATTAACACGAAGGTACTTCTCAGTCATCTTTGCCCTTAAAGGTTTCTTTCAGAGAAGGAAAACACACACGGTGAACAGGAGGGATGTATGGTAACGAACTAGCATTTCCTTCTCCTTCAAATTACCGTCTGGTCGTATTTCACTGTATAGTGGTACCTGTTTTATACTCTTGTACTGGACTGAACGTCCCATCTCTTTTTTTTTTTTTTGTATGTCCCTGGTGAAAATATCCTTATCAGCATTCAAAGTTCTCTGATAATGTATCTTCGTAGGTTCAGATCAACTTTACTGCAACCACTGAATTTGTAGCCAACATAATGGATACTTTAATATGTTAATTTTATGGTTAACTACTACCTTTTCTGAAGCTGCCATCGATACATATTCTTCTTGCTTCATGTGTACTACTGTAAATGGCTTCTTTCTTCGTGACCGAGCAATGGTTTTGTACCAATTTGGCGGTGTGTAGGTAGTTTTTGCTTTTTCCTGGAGTTCTACGAAGCCAAAATCAGCGTCGTTTGATAGGTAAGAGTGCCCACTTGTCATAAAAACATGGTCATCAACATCCACTTAGCCACTTCCTTGACGCGTTTCAGTTGATGAAATTCTCTGCAATCGTCTCAAAGCTGTAGTTTCGTTCCATCCATATATCAAAACAGAGTCTGTTATGTGGTCCTAAGCCGGCCGTCGTAACCGAACGGTTCTAGGCGCTTCATTCCGGAACCGCGATGCTGCTACGGTCGCAAGTTCGAATCCTGCCTCGAACATGGATGTGTGTGATGTTCTTAGGTTAGTTAGGTTTAAGTAGTTCTAAGTCTAGGAAACTGGTGACCTCAGCTGTTAGGACCCCTAGTGCTTAGAGCCATTTGAACCATTTTGTGGTCCTAACAGCTAGGATTATAACAATATAAAATGCGTTTACAATGTGCTACTGAACATGTTAACTTTGGAAATGCCAGGGATTTTTCCAAATCCAACGTAAAAGCATAAGCACCCTCGCAATTATATTTTGGTAATTACTTAAGCATTTTCATCGAAATTTGTGCAGAATCGGCTATCCTTAAATGTATTTCATGTTGTTTTCGCCCTCAGCAACAGATATCTGCATCTGGTAAATATTACATTTTGTGCATGTATCTTTTGCAAAACATATTATTTCGTTGTATAAATTGTGAATAACTCTGATGTTGAATTCAGAACTCAAGTAATGTGTGTTATCGTTTTCTGATCCAGAATAATGTGACTGATGACATGGAAAACTTTTAATGTTGGAATGAATAGAACTAACAGTATCTTCTGGAGCTTCGTTGGAAGTTTATTACGACTTCTTAAATCTCTGTCGGGCTTCTCTCCTTTCTTTACTTCATCCTGCTATCAAAAATTTGAAAAGTTCTCGGAAAATTCTTTTTACAGACTTTATGTGAATTATTTTGGGCATGATTCTGAGTTAGTTAGTCCACATATTGAGAGTTAAAAGATCCCGTAGTCCAAGAACTATCATGATTTCCTTTCTCCTTCAGTTATTTCTGAAGCTCACTGTAGTCTACAGCAGCAGTCAGTACTAAAATATATTTTGAAACGAATTGTTTTAACTTTTCTGGTACTGTACGACTCCCGTAGATTGCTTTCCAGGTTCATGTCCTACCTTCTCTCTATCGTCTTCTTCCACGTGATTGCTGTTGCACTTCTTCTCCATTAGACTCTCTTTCGAATGGGTGATATTCTGAAGCAGAATACAAAATTTCCTCTTCGTTCACAGTTTCTCAAGGCGTTTCTGAATTATTCGTGTCACCACGAACATATGCTTGTACAAACACCATTAACAACTGACAAAGAATCAACAAATGCTGTACACCATAATATAATAATATAAAACTTCTCTGAAAACCGACTTGATAATATTGTTGTATAAAAGTAACCTAAAACAGTTTCGATAACCTTAAAACGAAACAAAATTTTCTGCAAAATATTAGTAATAATGATAATAATAATAATAATAATAATGATAATGAAGGCAGGAAAACCTCCTGGCGGTGGCACAGAAAGTTTAACTTTGTTTCATGGCACTGTGATGAGAGTGAGATTTACTTCATTTTGTCGTAACATGGATACTCCAAACTCTTTCACAGGAGAACTTGTAGTACAATCTGTGATGCCATTGTGCATACAAAGACATACATCACTGTGCCATTTAAAAGAGTCCAGTTTTTACTATATAACATAGTACTTTACTCATTTTTGTCAAAATGTGACTTACACCATTTCCCATATATAAAAAAAAGCTCATTCGAGATTTTGGAATTGCGCAATTTCTTCCTGACTCACTACCTCAAGCTTGTTTTTGAACTTCGTGCTGTCGTGTTAGATATCTGATAGTTCAAGAATGTACGTACCTGCGCAATAGTAATAATGATGAAGTACTTGGGTTACAGCGTTGCTGGTTACTAATATAATTTTAACCTTTTTACTGTAATAATAGATTTACTAGTTTGTGGCTCGGTTATTCCTTGTGGACAGATCCCCTCCTTGATTCCATCTACCTAGGAGATTGTGGAACCATCCTAAATCACATATGCACCAAGCACGGAAGATGTCACGACTTGAAGCACAAGTGGGGAACCACTGAAAGTGCCAAGTGCATCTGCGGACACCAGCGGCAAACAATACGCCACAGCCGCGCGGTTAGATGCGCCATGTCACAGATTGCGCGGCCCCTCCCGCCGGAGGTTCGAGACCTCTCTTGGGCATGGGTGTGTGTGTGTGTGTGTGTGTGTGTGTGTGTGTGTGTGTTGTTCTTAGCATAAGTTAGTTTAAGTTAGTTCAAGTATTGTGTAAATATATGGACCGATGACCCCAGTCCCTTAGCAAAAAAAAAAAAAAAAAAAAAAAAAAAAAAAAAAAAAACCACCACATAATCACAGAATGTCGTTTACGAAAATATGCTGCAGTTCTGTCCAGCATACATGAAATCTATGATGATGCAGCTTCCTGGATCGAAATGTTAGATATCTACCTAAATGATCTATTCTGTTTCTAAAAATTATCCGTATTCTAATATGTGTATTCATTCAAGTACTTTTTTAGTTTATTCTACTCACATAGATGATATCATCTTATCAACTTCATCTAATACTTCCCTAACCAGCAAACGAATGTAATTTTTTATCTGTACTTTATGTATACTGAATTACCATTAACGTAGCCGCGCGGTCTCTGGCACCTTGTAACGGTCCTTGCGGCTGCCCCCGTCGGGTCCGCAGCTCGTGGTGCCGTGGTCGCTGTCTCGCTTCCAGATCATGGTGTCCCAGGTTCCATTCACGGCGGGGTCAGGTATTTTAACCTGCCTATGACTGGGTGTTTGTGTTGTCCTCATCATTTCATCATCATTCATGAAAATGGCGAGATTGAACTGAGTAAAGGTTGGGAATTTTTACGGGCGCTAATAACCGCGCAGTTGAGCGCCCCACAGACCAAACATCATCATAATCATCATCAGGAGGCTCGAGTCCTCCCCCGGGCATGGGTGTGTGTGTTGTCCTTAGCGTTGTTGTTGCTGTGATCTTCACTCCTGAGACTGGTTTGATGCAGCTCTCCATGCTACCCTATCCTGTGCAAGCTTCTTCTTCTCCCAGTACTTACTGCAACCTACATCCTTCTGGATGGATTCATCCCTTGGTTTCCCTCTACGATTTTTACCCTCCACGCTGCCCTCAAACGCTAAATTTGTGATCCCTTGATGCCTCAGAACATGTCCTACCAACCTCTCCCGTCTTCTTGTCAAGTTGTGCCACAAACTCCTCTTCTCCCCAATTCTATTCAATACCTCCTCATTAGTTATATGATCTACCCATCTAATCTTCAGCATTCTTCTGTAGCGCCACATTTCTAAAGCTTCCATTCTCTTCTTGTCCTAACTACTTATCGTCCACGTTTCACTTCCATTCATGGCTACAGTCCATACAAATACTTTCAGAAACGACTTCCTGACATTTACATCTACACTCGATGTTAACAAATTTTTCTTCTTCAGAAACGCTTTCCTTGCCATTGCCACTCTACATTTGATATCTTCTCTACTTCGACCATCATCAGTTATTTTGCTCCCCAAATAGCAAAACTCCTTTACTACTTTAAGTGTCTCATTTCCTAATCTAATTCCCTCAGCATCGCCCGACTTAATTCGACTACATTCCACTATCCTCGTTTTGTTTTTGTTGATCATCTTATACCATCCTTTCAAGACACTGTCCATTCCGATCAACTGCTCTTCCAAGTCCTTTGCTGTCTCTGACAGAATTACAATGTCATCGGCGAACGTCAAAGTTTTTATTTCTTCTCCATGGATTTTAATACCTACTCCGAATTTTTCTTTTGTTTCCTTTACTGATTGCTCAATATACAGATTGACTAACATCGGGGAGAGGCTACAACCCTGTCTCACTCCCTTCCCAACCACTGCTTTCCTTTCATACCCCTCGACTCTTATAAGAGCCATCTGGTTTCTGTACAAGTCGTAAATAGCCTTTCGCTCCCTGTATTTTACCCCTGCCACCATCAGAATATGAAAGAGAGTATTCCAGTCAACATTTTCAAAAGCTTTCTCTAAGTCCACAAATGCTAGAAACGTAGGTTTGCCTTTGGTTCAAATGGTTCAAATGGCTCTGAGCCCTATGCGACTTCACTTCTGAGGTCATCAGTCGCCTAGAACTTAGAACTAATTAAACCTAACTAACCTAAGGGCATCACACACATCCATACCTGAGGCAGGCTTCGAACCTGCGACCGTAGCGGTCGCTCGGTTCCAGACCGTAGCGCCTAGAACCGCATGGCCACTCGGGCCGGCTAGGTTTGCCTTTCCTTAATCTATTTTATAAGATAAGTCGCAAGCGTAAGCTAGTTTAAGTTAGATTAGGTAGTGTGTAGGCTTAGGGACCGATGCCCTCAGCAGTTTGGTCCCATAAGACCTTTCCACAAATTTCCAATTACTATTAACACAACTGCTGTTGGATCTAAGTAATGTATCCTTGAAGCCGTACGAAATAAAATAAAAATGTCCTTGTTGAAGGTGCCCGGAAACAACATGCCTAGGAAGTATAGTGAAAATTTTCCATTGGAGTTCACGGCTTTTGCTTTATCGTTCCATTCATGGACGTGTTTCCTTACGAGAAATTAAGAAGCTGTATAAAATACATTTATAAACCATTCTCAGAATTACAAGTGATGGAATATGAGGAGATGTAACAAAAATATCATGTTTTTCTAAGGACATTTCTCACTATTTTAAAGGCAACATCGTAATGAAATAACATAAACAACCTAACCTCAACACGGAACGTGTACAGATAGTTATATGGACTTACATTACCACTTGGAGTCAACTGGGATACTGACAAAATATGATTATTATTATTATTATTATATTATGATTAAGATCGTCATCTTTAGGGAACAGTGTTTCCTGACAATTACCAGAGGACCTGGAGGCAAATATCCCGGCTGAATTAACTGTGAGTTGTCAGAAGGTAACTGATGCATCATAGTTCAGACATATATTTTATATCTAGTTATTTAATTCTGCGTATTCAATTCGCAAATGACCATACTGTTTCTGGCAGAAGGTACACATTGTATTTTACTCGTTCTCGCCACTTCCTAATACACTGACGAGTGATACACCGGGACGAAATTCTGTTGTAATCCTTAAGTATGAACCAGAATATTTTCTGATCTTACCATAGTCGACACCTCGTAATATGTATGTTGGAGGAAAGTTAGTTTCCCGACCAGGTGTCGCCTGCACCTATATTCGATGTCCTATCTAACTGCTGCTGCATATACATACATATTCTGGAAGCGACCGTACCGTGCCTGGCTAAGGGGTAGCTTGTACTACCATTAGTCATTTCCTTCTTCCCACCATGGTTACAAATTTCTTTTATTATCGTTATTTACAATATTTCTGTTTTAGTCTCATTTTTACAACCTTTCTGTCTTCTCTCCAATTCCTTTTTGATTATTCCTAAAATTCTACAATTCCGTACCTGACTGTTTGTGACAAAGAGCCTGATCCACCTTGTCAGCGAGATAAGAGAATGTTGATATAGAGTCTGTGATGTGACGTTTCAATTTCCAGTGTAGATTTTAGATTCTCCTGCAGACGACTCTTCAATGATGAAATTTCGGTAAGCATCCCTAAAGTAGTGAACTATTTTATCTAGTCCAGTTTCATGTTGCCACTTCGCTTTTGGTTTGGAAGTGCATTCAGAAATTCGTTTTTAAACAATACTTACTTCCTCGTCCGCCCCCCTTTCAGTACTTTCCAACAAAATTACTTCTGAATTGCCAAACTGTTAAAAAGTAGCTGAGCTGTGCATCACCCATGTGTAGAAAGAGACATCCACGTTACGTTAACTAAATTTAACAACATCGCACATACCTTCAGTAAAATGATCTTTACATATAGACAAAAATTTAATTACATGCTACTTTTTTCCCCTGAAAATTATCTGCCGTTCCTGTACCTTGGCCCATATTATAACGAATCATTACGCCAACCCGGTCACTTCTTTATTTTTTCTAACTGGATTTTCACGATGCTCCTTGTCCTCCCTTCCGTGCTATTGCAAATTATCGTTCTTTAAGTTAAAATAATCTCAACACTTGGCTGAGAAACTATTTAAGTTCTTATTATCTTTTTGCATATACTAAAGTCTGTGCATCGAGGCAACTCCGTTTCCACGGCATCAACTTCCTTAGCTACTTTAGCCGCTACTTAGGCAACAATGTTTCTAATTCCCTGTAATAATACATTATTGATCGACTAATTCATATAGCGTATCAGGCGCGTATAAACAGATGTTAAAATAATTGAAATGTAAAACTGAATGAGAAGTCCAATGTTCCACAGTAGCTGCTTTTATTCAAGACGTTTAGAGACTCAAAAAACCCTTTTCGCAACTTGTAAGTGGCATCTTCTGGTGTGTATACTGCTGTGTCATGTGGTATAGGGAGCTGTTACAGAATGCCACAGAGTAATAATTGGCGTGGCTAGGCAAAGCTCTCAGCCCTCAACTGGTAAAACCGTCATCAATGATTAATGTCCAATCTGTGTTAAAATCACGAACTGTCGTCACATTACCGATTAAAGTGTGTCCCTCTGGGCTTATGTCACGCAACGGACGATGCCCCTCGTAAATGTTATTAAGGAAACTGTTGGGTCCGGAAGCCGATACTCTTATGTGTATTTGTCACCAAGATAACAGTAGTCGTAGCGGCTGAGAACTCAAGCTACAAGGTGTTCACGGTGTGTTGTCCGAGGGTGTGTATTGGCTGCCTCCGGGTACTGAGACCGTTAAGTAACTCGAACTCAATACCAGTAATAATAACTATTATTATTTTTATTTTATGAGAAGTTATGATCGAGATCCGTTATTTCACTTTTAAGACATCTTGGTTTACATTAGCCTTAAGCCCACATTTATATTGATCTTAAACCTACTTAGATCATAACTAACCTCACTTAACTGGGAACGAAGCCCACTTAACTAAGAGTTAAAGATAACAAAAGCCTGTGGATTTTCAGCTTCTTACGTCGCCTGTCGAGCTTAGATCAGCTGGCTGACTCATCGTCCAACGTGACCTACAATCACTTCCACACTGCTTAACTCTAGCAATGCCGAAGTATTTGCAATAACGTCTACTCCTTCTTCTTCTGCTGCTCAAGGGTTACGTATAGGGCCTGATCCGATTTCACCATCTGATCCTATATATATTCCCACACTTCTCTTGCCCCATGGTTTATTATCCACTGCTAGTTCAGGAAGTCTTTGTGGTGACATACGAAGCACATGTTTTTTCCACGTTTCTATTTTTTAGACTGCCTTTTGAGCTATTCGTTGGATTGCTAATTCTTCCCTTATTACTTCGTTTCTGATTTTGTCTCTCCTAGTGCAACCTTTCACAGATTTTAGAAATTTATTTTCTGCTGCTTCTAGTTACCGTAAATCTTCCTTTCTTAGCGTCCGTGTTTCTGTCCTATATAATAAAGTAGGAATTGCCATGACTTTATAAAATTTCCGTTGTCTCTCTTTCCTTGTTTTACCCTTAAGTGTTCTTGTTGTACCAAATATAATCTAGTAAGTATTAGCTTTTCTCTTTATAACCATGCCCTGATCATATGATGTGCCACATCCTAAATACTTGAAATGGCCTACCTGTTTTGTCGGTTTATTGTTGACGACAACTTTTGTTCGTATTGGGTGAATACCTAGAAAGACCATGGTTTTAATTTATTTATAGATTCAGTGACATTGTAGCTTGCACTTATTTAGTTTATATATTGTCACTTGTAATTTATCTTCGCTGTTTTAGAAGCTAACTTGATCATCTACGAATAACATCGCGTTAATATTTTTATTCCTCCCAATATTCGTGCCTGATGGTGTTCTATCTCTTTTCCGTTCCCCGATCATGTCATTTATGTAGAGACTGCAAGATTGAATAATGTCGGTGACAAGCTACACCCTTGTTTTGCTCCTTAGTTCGTTCGTATTTCAGGTATTATGTCTTTACTCATGTCAGTTTTGACTCTGGTGTTCATATATAGATTTCTTGCCACTTGCATCTGGTTTTTCTTTTTCCAGTAGCGCCCATAGCTTGTCTCTTTGAATTCCGACAAACGCTTGTTCATAATCCACAAATTCTAGCTGTTTTTCCCGATTAAATTTTCATCTCTTTTGTGTTATTGTTCCATTAATATTGTATCCGAAATTTACCAATCTTTCATTTATTACTTTACCGTTAGTTCTTTAAGCAATATTCAGAATACTCACGGCCCTGTAGTCAGATGTATTACTTGTCATGTCCAACTGCGCTTATAAAAGCATCCCACGATGTGCTATGCGCTGATCTTACTAACGCTTTCGCTTCATTTCTTTTCTGACGACATTGCTCTTTAGATTCTAATGATTTGTTCTGTAGGTGTGAATAATATGTTTCCTGCTTATCGTTTGTCGCTCTTTGTATCTCTTCGTTCCATATTTTAAACCTCTTTCCCGATTTGTCCTATGTTCTTCACCTAGAACTTCACTTGCTACCTGTTTTACAACGTTTTTAGTATTAGACCACTCTTCGTTTATGTCTTTACTAGTTGGTGTTTCATTGAGTGATTGTGTGAGTGTGTTCTAATACAGATTTCTTAAGTTCTCTACTTGCTACACATCTATCTTTGCAGTAAAACACACAACCATACGTATTTTAGGATCACAGAAATAAAATAAAAAATAGAAGTACCGCTAATTGTTCTTGAGTTTTGGTAACAACACGCTTTTTCAAAAGATACTGATACGTAAATGCCGGCCGGGGTGGCCCAGTGGTTCTAGGCGCTACAGTCTGGAACCGCGCGACCGCTACGGTCGCAGGTTCGAATCCTGCCTCGGGCATGAATGTGTGTGATGTGCTTAGGTTAGTTAGGTTTAAGTAGTTCTAAGTTCTAGGGGACTGATAACCACAGCAGTTAAGTCCCATAGTGCTCAGAGCCATTTGAACCTTTTTTTGATACGTAAATATGATCCAGAACCTGAAGGTATCGAACATAAAATTAGCTGTGTAAAGTTGTATTTTATACCTGGGGCAGTGCCGAGAGGGGTGGTGGCGGGGAGGGGGAGAGGATTTTATGAACCCCTAGTTAGACTTAAATGTTGTATCAAGTTTAAGTGAAATGCAGGTGCCGGCCGTTGTGGACGAGCGGTTCTAGGTGCTTCAGTCCGGAACCGTGCTGCTGGTACGGTCGCAGGTTCGAATCCTGCCTCGGGCATGGATGTGTGTGATGTCCTTAGGTTAGTTGGGTTTAAGTAGATCTAAGTCTACGGGACTGATGACCTCAGATGTTAAGTCCCGTAGCGATCAGAGCCATTTGAACCATTTGAAATACAGGTTGTGGTAGAAGAATACATTACAAACAATAAATATTATTTTCAAAATTTTAAGGTATCAAGTGTATGACTAAATTGCAAAACGTGGGTATAGAGTAGTCTCCGCTGGTGTTATTTAGGTTGATTTTGATGGCTGTAGCTTTTCTGTCAAATACACAACACGCATGAACAATCAATGTGCCGCTTGTACTTCTGCCACTCTCTGGAGGTCGGTAACTGCAGGCTTCCAGTGAAGATGAGCCTAATTCGCGCACCTGAAAGTTAAATAACTATTCACTGAAATAATAGTGGTAATGTGAATCTCCAGTTTCTTCCGGGGTTTTTGTTAATCTAACATAGCACGGTTGTGCTGCTTGTTCCAAAGCACACAATACATCGGCGAACAGACGCTTCGCTATCATCAGGTCGGCTGACAAACTGAGGTCCTGAGGTCGTACGATCGACTTACGTTGGTTGGTTGATTTTGGGGAGGGGAATAAATAGCGAGGTCATCTGTCCCATTGGATTAAGGAAGGACGGGTTAGGAAGTTGGCCGTGTCCTTTCAAAGGAACCATCCCGGCATTTTCCTGAAGCGATTTAGGGAAATCATGGAAAACCTAATTCAGGTTGGCCGGGCGCGGGTTTGAGCCGTCGTCCTCCGGAATGTGAATCCTGTGTGCTAACCAATGCGCCATTACGTTAGTCGACTTACCGTCCCGTCCCCGTGCGAGCCGCTCTCTACGCCGTCGACGAACGCGGGGTGTGTCAGTGGTCGCGGAGGCGGCAGCGACGACGTCTGTGGTAGCGTAGCTGTAGTTACTTTGTCCGCCCGGACCATCAGACCGTTGTGCTCGTCGTCTTCTTAACTAGAACCAGTTCTGGCTCCCAAGCTTACTGAAATTACGAGGGCAGTTCAATAAGTAATGCAACACATTTTTTTTCTGAAACAAGGGTTGTTCTATTCAGCGTTGAAATACACCAGGTTATTCGCCAATCTTTTAGCTACACAACACTATTTTTCAACGTAATCTCCATTCAATGCTACGGCCTTACGCCACCTTGAAATGAGGGCCTGTATGCCTGCACGGTACCATTCCACTGGTCGATGTCGGAGCCAACGTCGTACTGCATCAATAACTTCTTCATCATCCGCGTAGTGCCTCCCACGGATTGCGTCCTTCATTGGGCCAAACATATGGAAATCCGACGGTGCGAGATCGGGGCTGTAGGGTGCATGAGGAAGAACAGTCCACGGAAGTTTTGTGAGCTCCTCTCGGGTGCGAAGACTTGTGTGAGGTCTTGCGTTGTCATGAAGAAGGAGAAGTTCGTTCAGATATTTGTGCCTACGAACACGCTGAAGTCGTTTCTTCAATTTCTGAAGAGTAGCACAATACACTTCAGAGTTGATCGTTTGACCATGGGGAAGGACATCGAACAGAATAACCCCTTCAGCATCCCAGAAGACTGTAACCATGACTTTACCAGCTGAGGGTATGGCTTTAAACTTTTTCTTGGTAGGGGAGTGGTTGTGGCGCAACTCCATTGATTGCCGTTTTGTTTCAGGTTCGAAGTGATGAACCCATGTTTCATCGCCTGTAACAATCTTTGACAAGAAATTGTCACCCTCAGCCACATGACGAGCAAGCAATTCCGCACAGATGGTTCTCCTTTGCTCTTTATGGTGTTCGGTTAGACAACGAGGGACCCAGCGGGAACAAACCTTTGAATATCCCAACTGGTGATCAATTGTGACAGCACTACCAACAGAGATGTCAAGTTGAGCACTGAGTTGTTTGATGGTGATCCGTCGATCATCTCGAACGAGTGCGTTCGCACGCTCCGCCATTGCAGGAGTCACAGCTGTGCACGGCCGGCCCGCACGCGGGAGATCAGACAGTCTTGCTTGACCTTGCGGCGATGATGACACACGCTTTGCCCAACGACTCACCGTGCTTTTGTCCATTGCCAGATCACCGTAGACATTCTGCAAGCGCCTATGAATATCTGAGATGCCCTGGTTTTCCGCCAAAAGAAACTCGATCACTGCCCGTTGATTGCAACGCACATCCGTTACAGACGCCATTTTAACAGCTCCGTACAGCGCTGCCACCTGTCGGAAGCCAATGAAACTATACGAGACGAAGCGGGAATGTTTGAAAATATTCCACAAGAAATTTCCGGTTTTTTCAAGCAAAATTGGCCGAGAAAAAAAATGTGTTGTATTACTTATTGAACTGCCCTCGTATAACCGCAGTGCCGGTTGATGGGATTGCCTCTGGTGCGAATTTCGATGGGTTTTATAAGGACGCAATCGCAATATTTAGAAGTCCATGCTAAAATCCTGGTATTCCATCGCCATATTCTCGAACAAACAGTGTTCTGTGCCTGGCGGCTTGTTGCAATACGTTAATCGAGTGTGCCTCTGGTGTCCTCGGCATTGATCTTCGATGGTGCGCACTGTTTGTCCATTAGATATCTTACGGCATTGGCTCTCTGTGTCTGAGATGGTGCGCGCCGTGTGTACTAGTGTTTTTAGTACCCCATTGATCTTTTTAGCGTGCTGGCAGCTGGCAGCATGCAAATACAGGTCCGTGTGCCAAACGGTGCCATGGGTTCTTTCCTTGGCCATGATGTCCAGGGGAGGTAGTCTTCCTACTGCTTCAGTGTCCAGAGTGAATTTGATGTTAGGGTGTATTGAATTCAAATGTGCAAGGAATTCTAGGAATCTGATTCTTTCATGCAGCCTACTGACGAGGGTTTCGTCCACAAAACGGTAAAAGCACGCTCCTTCTTCGAAGTGATGTTTCTAGTGATTCTCTGTCACAGGCCAGAGTGAGCTGCCCATTGCGACTCCCTGCGTTTGTTCTTAGTATGCCCATTAAATTAAAAAAAAAAGGGGGTGGGCCAGGACATGCGTGAAAGGCAAAATTTCTGACCAATGAGTTCTAGTGACAACATGGTGAATAAGAATCTACTTGACAGCTTAACAGACTATCTGAGTCCTAGAGCCTGAAGCAGTTGAGGAGATGTGAGGTGGGCATTTTCCCACATAAAGACTTTGTATTTCTGTCAGGTGCTTTCTCAGGAAATATATGGGAGCTCTGAAGTAAATGACAATGGTACATAATGGTAGCCCGTCTATGTGGACCTTGAGGAATCCTTAAATTCTTGGCGGTACGGGTACTTGTAATCATCTCTTGATGACGCCCTACGCCAAATGCGACTGGTTGAGGAGCGCCTTGGTCTTGTTCTCCGCCTTCTTCGTGACGTCAACGTGGATCTTCTTGTAGGAGTCGTCATCTAGCAAGCTCTGTATCTTCCCAATGTTGTCCTCGCGGAAGAGAACAGTTGTGTGGCCTTTGTCAGCAGGTAAGACAGCAATATTGGGGCACTCTCTTAGATCTGAAATGGCCGCCATTTGTCTGTTGCTAATGTTTGACTTTGTAGGCTTGGTTTCTGTCAGAGCACGACACATTTTTCGACGTACTTCTTCAGCTGCTTCAGGTGGTAGTTGTGCCACTATCTATTCAATTGTGCTGACAATGCCTGCGACCAGTGTGAACTTGAGGATGGAAGCAAAGTTAAGTCCCCTTTCCACTTTACTAACTGGAGTATTGAGTACAACTCCCAGGAACGATTTAAACTACGTATACAACTGAGCGACCATTTTAACCTCTGGACCAGAGACTGCATTGATAGTGTAGCAGCCGATTCCGCAAATAGAAAGACCACAGGACGCCAATCATCAGAATTTTTAAGTCTCGTTAGCAAACCGTAACTGAAAGCCCCATGCACGACTGTCTTCAATCTGGCTAACACGAAGCTGAGTGGCGATGTGGTTTCAGTCCTGGAGAAGGGAGTTAGCTTTGCTTGCACCCACAAGTTCACAAAAATCGTGGACATCGTCGGTGTAACTGAACATATTGGGCCGGCCGGTGTGACCGTGCGGTTAAAGGCGCTTCAGTCTGGAACCGCGTGACCGCTACGGTCCCAGGTTCGAATCCTGCTTCGGGCATGGATGTGTGTGATGTCCTTAGGTTAGTTAGGTTTAATTAGTTCTAAGTTCTAGGCGACTGATGACCTCAGCAGTTAAGTCGCATAGTGCTCAGAGCCATTTGAACCATTTTTTTGAACATATTGTGGCGCGACTACCACCTGAAGCAACTGAAGAAGTACGACGTGAAACTTGTCCCCCTCTGAAGATAACAAAGTCTACGACGTCAATCGTTACCAAGAGAAAAATGGCGGCCATTTGGGACCTGAGAAAAAGCAATAAAATTGTTGACTTACCTGCTGAGAAAGGTAACGCTGGTGTTGTTCTCTGCCACGAGGACAACATTGAGAAAATACTGATCCTGAAATGACGAACCCTACAGGAAGATCGACACTAACCTCACCAAGAAGGTGGAGAATACAACAACCGCGCTTCTGAGGCACTTGAACTTGCCAGAGCGACCGTCAAGAAATTGTTGCCAGAAGGACCGCCGGTCGGTGTGGCCGAGTGGTTCTAGGCGTTTTAGTCTAGAACTGCGCGACCGCTAAGGTCGCAGGTTCGAATCCTGTCTCTGGCATGGGTGTGTGTGATGTCCTTAGGTTAGTTAGGTTTAAGTAGTTCTAGGGGACTGATGACCTCAGAAGTTAAGTCCCATAGTGCTCAGAGCCATTTTTGAACCAGAAGGACCAGTATCGCGAAGATTTTATGGACTCCCTAAGCTTCACAAAGATGAGATGCCGTTACGTCCCATAGCCACATCATAGCTCCTGCAAATTTCCACCTTATAGAAGTAATAAGCCCTTATGTGGGTAAGTGCCCATCTCAAATCGGCGTTTCTGGCGAATTTGTGAATAGCCTCAACAACTTCAGGCACTAGGAATCAGATATCCTGATGAGTTTTGATGTGGTTTCGTATTTCACCAGGGTACGAGTGTCACTAGAAACAATTGATTAAAAATTTGATGGAAAGACACTGAATTTTTCTGCGACATTCTAATCTCCACGGATTAATGGAGAATACTATGAGCAAACGCAGAGAGTCTGAATGTGAAGCCCATTCTCGCCTGTGACTGCGAATTTGTATATGCAGCATTTCAAGAAACAAGATCTGACGTGATCGAAATGGAGACTCACCTGGTTTAATCATTACGTGGTTGACATGTTCGTCATATGGCCCCGTGGAAGGATAATTCCTTGAAAGCCTTGCACATCTCAACTCCATACGTCTAAGTATCAAGTTCACCATGGAGACTGAAACATAAGGAAAAATAACTTTCCTGGACATCATGGCTAAGAGAGGAGCTGCTGGCACCAAGAGCAGAAGAAACCGCACTCTGACCTGTGCTTAGATACTCACAGCTACCAGCAGCCTGTGCTGGGGGGGTGAGGTGTTAGAAACACTAATATAAAGGGCATGCACCATCTTACACACCTACCCCAGGAACGAACAGCTCAGAACAGTGTTGGCAGACGGAAGACGTCACGGAGAAAGAGACAGCCACTGTCTTTATATCGTACACCAGCGCACTACTGGGGTAAAATTGAGTGCCTTCTGCAAAACCACAGTGTCTTTCGTCCGCCCAATAGAACATTGGCATTGTTGGGGAGCGTCGAAGATGGGCTCGGTTCACGGACGGTCGGGATGTATCTGGTTCCACGCCAGTGTGGGAAGACATGTATGTCGGGGTGTATCTGGTGCCATGCCAATGTGGCAAGACATGTATTGGATAAACAGCGTGTACCATCGGAGGCGAAACCGAGAACATCAGCAGCAAAAAAAAAAAAAAAAAAAAAAAAAAAATGGTTCAAATGGCTCTGAGCGCTATGGGACTCAACTGCTGAGGTCATTAGTCCCCTAGAACTTAGAACTAGTTAAACCTAACTAACCTAAGGACATCACACACATCCATGCCCGAGGCAGGATTCGAACCTGCGACCGTAGCGGTCTCGCGGTTCCAGACTGCAGCGCCAGAACCGCGCGGCCACTTCGGCCGGCATTAGCAGCACACTTGACTAATATATCCTAACAAGTCCAAGAAACATGCAATGGAATATGAACATATCAGTTTTTTTCGCACTATTCGAAATACTGGGATAACGTCATTAGCTTGGCCAACTGAATTCGCACCGAGGACAATCTCACCAATTAGAACTGCAGCTATAATCTCAGCAAAGCTTGGGATCCAGAATTGGGATTATTTAAGAAAACACCAAACAAACACAACGATATGGTGGCTATGACGGACAGAGTAACAACTCCTATGCTAACACAGGTGCCGTCGCCGTCGCTTCTGAGGCCACTGTCACGCGCATTCTGGTGCAGACCGCGTAGGGAAAGGCTCATGGTGGGACATATAACTCGGCCGCGCTTCTCAGGAGCTCAGTTCGTTAGCGTACCTGACCATGGAGATAAGTCCGAACTGTCGAAATATTATACCAGCAGGGCAGTATGGACCGGTAGTGCAGCCGTGGATCGTTTGCTCAACAAATATACTGATGGAGGGAGCTTTTATATAATTCTTTGATCCCACTTTATTGTTATGTTTTTTCACTATGGTTATTAAAATAACGTCCTTAAATTCAAATATTACATTTATTTGCATATAAATATTTCAATGTATTGTTGTGTGCCTTTGCTGTAAAAAAGTCATTGTCATCTATCGAAATTGAAAAATCGTTCTGTAGAGTCACTGCGGAAAGAAACGATTGTCATTGACGTGAGAGCATGGCTGATGTGTTGGCTCTAGTGTATGAGGTTCCAGTTAAACCATTTAAATTAATATATGGACTGGATCAGTATGAATTTGGGTCAACAGTGATTACTATTCTAAAAACTGCCAACTTGCGCTGGGCTTTTATTCCTGGATGAACGGAGACAGTTTTCGAGTGTGCAATGGATGCAAGTCAAATAGTTCAAATGGCTGTGAGCACTATGGGACTCAACTCCTGAGGTCATCAGTCCCCTAGACCTTACAACTACTTAAACCTAGCTAACCTAAGGACATCACACATACCCATGCTCGAGGCAGGATTCGAACCTGCGACCGTAGCGGTCTCGTGGTTCCAGACTGCAGCGCCTAGAACCGCACGGCCACTCCGCCCGGCGATGCAAGTCAGTATGTCGCTAGTGAAACAATGCACTTGCATCGTACTAGATTTGAACATTATAAGGATTGTACTTTGATGTGAATAACGGTTGAACTACATGGCAAAAATTGAGCTACACTCCTGGAAATGGAAAAAAGAACACATTAACACCGGTGTGTCAGACCCACCATACTTGCTCCGGACACTGCGAGAGGGCTGTACAAGCAATGATCACACGCACGGCACAGCGGACACACCAGGAACCGCGGTGTTGGCCGTCGAATGGCGCTAGCTGCGCAGCATTTGTGCACCGCCGCCGTCAGTGTCAGCCAGTTTGCCGTGGCATACGGAGCTCCATCGCAGTCTTTAACACTGGTAGCATGCCGCGACAGCGTGGACGTGAACCGCATGTGCAGTTGACGGACTTTGAGCGAGGGCGTATCGTGGGCATGCGGGAGGCCGGGTGGACGTACCGCCGAATTGCTCAACACGTGGGGCGTGAGGTCTCCACAGTACATCGATGTTGTCGCCAGTGGTCGGCGGAAGGTGCACGTGCCCGTCGACCTGGAACTGGACCGCAGCGACGCACGGACGCACGCCAAGACCGTAGGATCCTACGCAGTGCCGTAGGGGATCGCACCGCCACTTCCCAGCAAATTAGGGACACTGTTGCTCCTGGGGTATCGGCGAGGACCATTCGCAACCGTCTCCATGAAGTTGGGCTACGGTCCCGCACACCGTTAGGCCGTCTTCCGCTCACGCCCCAACATCGTGCAGCCCGCCTCCAGTGGTGTCGCGACAGGCGTGAATGGAGGGACGAATGGAGACGTGTCGTCTTCAGCGATGAGAGTCGCTTCTGCCTTGGTGCCAATGATGGTCGTTTGCGTGTTTGGCGCCGTGCAGGTGAGCGCCACAATCAGGACTGCATACGACCGAGGCACACAGAGCAAACACCCGGCATCATGGTGTGGGGAGCGATCTCCTACACTGGCCGTACACCACTGGTGATCGTCGAGGGGACACTGAATAGTGCACGGTACATCCAAACCGTCATCGAACCCATCGTTCTACCATTCGTAGACCGGCAAGGGAACTTGCTGTTCCAACAGGACAATGCACGTCCGCATGTATACCGTGCCACCCAACGTCCTCTAGAAGGTGTAAGTCAACTACTCTGGCCAGCAAGATCTCCGGATCTGTCCCCCATTGAGCATGTTTGGGACTGGATGAAGCGTCGTCTCACGCGGTCTGCACGTCCAGCACGAACGCTGGTCCAACTGAGGCGCCAGGTGGAAATGGCATGGCAAGCCGTTCCACAGGACTACATCCAGCATCTCTACGATCGTCTCCATGGGAGAATAGCAGCCTGCATTGCTGCGAAAGGTGGATATACACTGTACTAGTGCCGACATTGTGCATGCTCTGTTGCCTGTGTCTATGTGCCTGTGGTTCTGTCAGTGTGATCATGTGATGTATCTGACCCCAGGAATGTGTCAATAAAGTTTCCCCTTCCTGGGACAATGAATTCACGGTGTTCTTATTTCAATTTCCAGGAGTGTATGATGTGAATGAGCCTTGAAGTGTATCGCTTCTGTCAATGAACAGAAACCGTTTCGGACGAGCCACAGAGTAGTACACCGTATACACATATATACAGGGTAAATAGTCAGTGCCCCTTATCTCAGACTGTGCACAAGCAGGCGCTGCAAACCAACTACAGCAAGCTACAGAGAACAGCTATGAAAATATGGTTTTTTTCTTCAAAAATAATTTATTAATAATAAATGTACAGTCTTTCAGCATGATACATATTCTCATTAAGTAGCACACAAAACTGTCTTTTGTTGTCGACATATTATATGAATTTCAACTATTTGGTATCACAGTAATCGGCATTTCTTTCGTTTAGAGGCTAGAGCTAGAGCATCATTCTTCGTATTATTATTCTGGCTGCTTCATTGTTATCTGCCTTTGTGTCGTCAATTAAGTATGGAAAGAAAAGATTAGTTGTTGTGAAGAAAATCGTAGAGCTTTCCCTCTTTTTCTCGTACAATTGTTCCACGAGGAAAATAAATTTTCGTCAATCAAAGGATGTTAAAATATTACACACGCAGGCGAAAATTTCATGCCTTGTCTCTCTTTTCCTACAGACAGTATTTAAAAATAAAAATGAAAATATCATTGAATCAAATATTGTAGATGGAAATAGGTGCTAACTGAGAGCGGTTGCTCCCATTAACTGTAGGCGTGCTGTCGACTGCATTGTGTTTTTGGTGTTGCCTTTATTGTTAGCATGTTACCAAAGCTTTCCGTATATTTACCATCTCTTATGGTTTTCCATTGTTTGTTTTCGATCTATGATAAATAGTTGGAGCACGTTTCTGTTTCATGAAGTATTATAATACTGCAGTATGCACAAGCATTCAGATTGCATCACTGTTCCTTGTTTCGGATACCTGAATCTTTCCGGTCGCATCAATTCGGTTATATTTACATTTGCAGGGCTTATCCTGTCGATCACTGCCAGTTTCTGACGGACGAAATTCCACACGTCACCTCAGTGTCCACAAGTAAATCTGTGTATTAATGTGTCAACATTCCTACATACAATGCAGTGCTGGACTGACTAAGCTGTATTTTGCACATTTCTCATTGGTCGGGATTTTGTCATTGACGATGTTGTACCATTTAGATTTTTCGGCCGACGTGAGATGAACGTAATGTACATTCGTGATGACAATGTTCCATATCGATCGATGGTACATTTCTTAGATTCGGCTACAGTGGACTGCTGCCGTCAGATTATTGTAAATGTGTCCCTTGGTAAGCAGTTCCGGTTTGTCCGCCTTGCTCCTTATATAACTGAGTTAATAATGTACTGCCAAATATGCGGACATAAAATGTTGATTTCAGCTTGTCTATCGATGGCATGGTACCTTGCGGCTCCTATTTGAGTACCTGCTTTTGGTTTAGGCTTTGGATTTTGCTTTATTACTCTTTACTTCATGCGATCAGTTAAAAGTGTTACGTTTCATGTTAACAAGATGAAGGCCTCCTTTTGTGATTAGTGGAGTCATCAAGTTTAACTGAACTTTAAACAAATCATTTCTCGGTAAGCACCATCAAAAGGCTCGTTGAATGTTCCTGACAAGTAGGTATTGGGTAGGCTGGATCTGCGCCATGTATCGCAGATTACTTGCTACAGACATGATTTTCGGCTTCACTTTTGAAGTAAGTCCAGTTCCTCGTTAGACTTAATTTTCAAGACGGCCCTTGCTTTTTTTAACACTTCTGTCCAGTTGTAGCCTGTCAACTGAGCTGGAAACGCATTGGAGTAGAGGCCAGGTGTCTTCGCAATGTGCCAGTTTCGCAAAGTCCATGTAGCAGCTGAAGTTGATATCCTGTCCGACATCTAACAGAGGCTCCTCTTTTGTATTGATCTTTGCACCTATCGCCGTCGTGAAGTCTCTGGGACTATGTGCCGAATCCGTCAGGTTTTCAGGTGATCATACAGTTACGCAGATGTGTTCGGCGTATCTTACGCATGATGTGTTGAAGCATTTTATCTTCATCAGAGATGCTACGGTAGCCTATAAAGGAATGGACGGCTGGAAAGAAGCAGTACGTCATATTTTGTGATTTTACAGGAAGCGTAATTATTCCGTGTTTACGAGCTGGAGAGCGCTGCAGTGGCAACAGATCAGGTTTTTCCACTGCAGTCTAGTGGATGCTGTGAAGGATCATACCATTGTTCGAAATAATTAATTGCATCAGACTCGCTGTTAGTCATTAACGAAATAGGCACTGATGCCTTTGCCACTAGTCCTGTCAATAGTCCTCTGGTCCACGCTGTGATCTCTATCCCTTTCGATTCGGCAGGCCCAGCTCCTGGTTTTCTGTGTCATCACTATCCGCTCTTCCTCTGCTCACCCTTCCTGTTCTATTCTTTTCACAGTTTCTGGCCGTCACCCACCTATTAGCCACCATTGGGTGGGTTTACTGGTTGGGCTCCGCCTCGCTTCTCACGACCACCCCTCCTTGGTTAATTCTTCAACCATAGATTCGGATGGATCTCTTCTGGGGCCAAAAGCTTCTATCACTCCAAGAGGTCTGAGGCGTCTTGTCTCGGTCCAGACGGCTCCTCCCGTCGGAGGTTCGAGTCCTCCCTCGGACATGGGTGTGTGTGTTGTCCTTAGTGTAAGTTAAAGTTAGATTAAGTAGTGCGTACGCTTAGGGACCGATGACCACAGCAGTTTGGTCCCATAAGACCTTAACACAAATTTACAAATTTTTGCATGCGCTGACAAGTGCGAGAATTATCACTCAAACAGCTTAACAGTTCATGCATGCAAGTTGCTTACAAAAAAATAGTATCCAAAAGAATGTAAAAGAAAACTGAAATTTTGTTAGATGATGATTAGTTTGGCTTAGGAAAGGTAAAGCCACCAGAGAGGGAATTCTGACGCAGTTGATAATGGAGGCATGACTAAAGAAAAACCACGACACGTTCATGGTATTTGTCGACTTGGAAAAAGCGTTCGACAATGTAAAATGGTGCGAGATGTTCGAACTTCTGAGAAAATTAGTGGTAAGCTATAGGGAGAGGCGGATCATATACAATATATACAACAGCGACGAGGGAATAATAAGAGTGGACGACGAAGAACGAACAGCTCGTATTACAAAGGGTGTAAGACAAGGATGTAACCTTTCGCCCCTACTGTTCAGTCTGTACGTCGGAGAAGCAGTGATCGAAATTAAGGAAAGGTTCATTAGACGTTTCAGGATGCCATTCTATTTTAAACTGATGGCTCTAAATCAGCTGATTATGTGGGATATGCCTTCACACCTTCTGTTGGCACAGAAATCTATCTCTTGCCTGCCCCGTGTGAGCTGTTGGGTGTGGAACTAATGGCTGTCTATCAGGCACTCCGTTTTATTAAACAGTCTTCTCCAGCTTTGTTATGTACGGACTCAATGAGTGGCCTTCAGGCTACTGCTCAGTGTTTTTCCCACCACTCCTCTGGCCTCTGTGATCCACGATCTCCTCACTGATATTGGTGATGCTGCTTGTTCACTTGATCCTTTGGCTTCTTGGCCATGTAGGTATCCCAGGTAATGAACTTGTTGGTTGGGGGTGGGGGGGGGGGGGGGGGGGGAGGGTGACCACCTGCTTCATATTCTCCATGCCCCTGTGGGGGCGGATTTGCGGTTTTTCATCAGTAATTGGCTGACTCTTGGGAAGCTACTACCCCCTAATAGATCAAGGAGACTCCCACCATGTGTTTTTCCCTCTGCCTCTCCCAGTGGGAACCTACCTGCCTCTCCCGTCTTTTCATTGACCATACTAGGTTGTCTTATGCTTTTTTAATCCTCAGTGTGTCACCTCCCCCCCCCCCTCCCCCTCCCCTTTGTAGTTGTGGGGCCCCACTCACGGTGATCCATATTTTGCTGGATTGTCCCTGATATTTGGTCCTTCACGGTAAATGTGCCCTCTCTCCTTCCTTGTCTCGAGTGTGATGCCACTCATATTATTACATCTATTTTTGTTTTTTTCTGTGAAAGTGGGTTGTTCTCTCCCCCCTCCCCCCATTCTTAGCTGTCGTAATAGGTGTACATTTGAAGTCTTGTTATTTGGTTACATTTTTATCTTGGTATTTTGACTATACTTCGGACTTCAGAAGGTTTTGGCTCTTTTCTCTTTTTTATAACGTCTTTTCCTTCACTTTTTCTGGCTTTTAAAAATTCTGGTCCCCATTTTGTGTTTGCCCTCCACTTACCTTTTGCAACTACCACTCAAGTGGATCTACCTCAGCACCCAAAACCCAGAGCGGTAGACAGTCCACTGTAATGGGCTTGTCATGTACCTTCTGACAATGTAGGGATAGCACTGCTTATGTCTGAGCTGTAACCTCTCCATATGAGCCAAGGAGTTGGTGCCTGTCAACTTCTGGGTACTGGGGACTCTGGGCAGTGGCTGCCGTGTCAGGTGTCGCCCATGAGGAAGCTTCCAATCGGAGTGAATGACATTGGGGCGGATGATCCGCAATGAAACGGATCAAACTTAACGGTGGCCGTGCCAACACGGCCATCTCAACAGTCAAGTACAGCGATTTTAATGCAGAGGTTTCCAATTCTATTGCATTTCCGGCTGTTTTTAGACGCCAATTTTGAAGACGTAGTTCTGCTGGTATCATCGTCCTCGGCTGATATTTTCCGTTGTCGTGCCGTTGTTCGGAGGAAGGGAATTGATTAGGTTGTTGTTCGGTCTTTCAGCCGTCCCTGGGTCGGGTTGCCATCTGATTGCTTAATCTTGTTCTTGGCTGTCTCTCACACCTAAACTTATGTTAGAGTTACCTCCTCAGGCCGACCCATGGAACACTTCTGAGCACCACTGTTCTGTTGTTTTTAGATTGTTATTTTCTTTTGTCTCAAGTACTGCCTTCCGCCGTCTATTCATTATGTTTGTTTTAATTTTAAAATAAGGCCTTCAGCCGACTTAAATTAAGGTTCCAAGGCTGAATTGCTTAAAACGTATTTTAAAAACGGAGATTTTGCTCTATTTCAAATCTTTCTGATTCAGGCCTTAAGCCTTCAGTTCTTCAATGTTCAGTATTTGGCCTTCAGCCGAGCTTTTACTTCAAATATTTTTAAGATAAGGCCTTCAGCCGTCTTAAATTAAAATTTGAAAATTCACTTGTTTAAAACTTTTCAAATTTTCTTTAGGAAAATAAAGTTTGTGTGATTTGTGCAACTAACAGTAACTGATTTTGGCCCCTTTCCGCAACCGCAACGTGATTCATTCTGTCCTACGAAACCAGATTTTAGGCATGTTGTAAATTTCCGTTTCTATCTGTACCTTACCCCTTTTTTTCTTATAATTTCGAACACCTTGTATCATTTTACATTGTCGGACGCTTTTTCTAGGTCGACAGATCCTATGAACGTATCTTGATTTTTCTTCAGTCTTGCTTCCATTATCAACGGCAACGTCATAATTGCTTATGTGGTGCTTTTACGTTTCCCGAAGCCAAACTGATCGTCATGGATGTATGAGTTGTTAAGCTGATTGTGCGGTAATTTTCGCACTTTTCAGCTCTTGCAGTCTTCGGAATTTTGTGGATGCTGTTTTTCTGAAGGTCAGATGGTATGTCACCAGGCTCATACATTCTACACACAAACGTTATCAAGTTTTCCTCTTGCCTTACTTTTAACTGACAGGTTTAGATCAAGCGACCATTTTAGTGCAATCTTGCAGGTTAAGAGCTAGTGTGATTTTGCAGGTGATGATGGGTGAGACTGTGAAAGAATGAGTGCTGTTTTATATCATATTGCTTCTTACTTTCTTTCATATTTTCGACGTTTTAGCCACATGTCTTTCTACTAATTTTTGCAAGGGCACTGATAATGTTGCCGTTGAGTACCTGTAAAACACACACACACACACACACACACACACACACACATAATTGAAAACAGAGCCGCAATTCACACTTCACTTACACGGAAGCTGTATGGACTGAAGATACTTCACAGCTTTCAGCAATGGGCGGATTGGGGGAAATGATAGCACAAGTAGTAGAGATTTAATGAAAACAATATAACACATATTTATTTAATTTATTTATTTCAAAGCAATCTATCATAAAGAAATGATAACTGCACAGTTCTCCTTTATGTAATCATCAGATCGATAAGACAAATTATTTTAGTTTACATTGTGTGAAACACATGAGTAGAAACGAAAATAAACAGTACCGTGAATATTAGCATTCATGAAACAGATTTTGGTAGCAACGCGGCAGCTTCAGTGGGCACTGCTGGGAGCCGCTTTCTGGACGCGCATCTGCGTCGCCCACAGCAGGTAGGACGCCATCAGTCTCGCCATCTGCACAGCACACGTCACTGCTGTTATCCACAGGCACAGCTAATGAAAGTTGTTGCTGGAAATTAATGTAAACTCACAATAACTTAAAAGAGCACACTGGAGCGGTATAGATAGTGTAGAACTGGTACTAGGCGTCGCTTTAGACCTTCCACCGATGTCGTAAGAAATGGTAGTAAGTAATGTGTCAGTCGCTTGTATGGACCAGTGCAGTAAGACAGGTGAACATGGACACACCACACAGTTAAATGAGCCATGGTGTTTGGACGTGTCCAAGACTGCACAATAATAATGTTAAACTTCCTGGCAGATTAAAGCTGAGTGCCAGACCGAGACTAGAACTCAGGACCCTTGCTTTCGCTGGCAAGTGTGCTCTCAACACATAACGGCAAGGGCCCTGAGTTCGAGTCTCGGTCTGGCACATAGTTTTAATCTTGTAGAAAGTTTCATTTCAGCGCACACTCCGTTGCAGAGTGAAAATCTCGTTCTGGCAACAGTATTGTTGCCCGGTTTGTTGGCGTATCATCGTGCACTAGTCAACTATGAATGGTTTATCACCCGCAGTAATATAACACAGCCTAATAACAGTGAGCTTAAAAAGTTCCTAACGGGCAGGTATCGCAAACGAGTGTGACGCCTGGTCAACGACAGTCGGTATCAAATGCGACAGAAATTGCTGATTTCATTGAATGCAGGGCCATCACAACCAGTTTTTAGGCGCTCAGTACGAAGGCAAGTGCGTGGATAGACATTTAGAATCGGATGCCTAACGAAATGGCATATCTCACAAAGCTCCTTAAAGCTGCATGTCTCAGATGGACCGAAAAATATAGGAACACGACAGTGGCTGACAGGAGAGTATATTGTGGTCGGACAAGGCGCACATCCTTCTCTTGTCAAATGACGCAGGGCATCGGGTACACATATGTTCCAATGAAACGTTTAACTTAAGGTGCGAGGAGAGTGTGGTTAAGGCCGCAGAAATTTCTGTGATATCTTGGGGATGTTTTTCATTTCACGATGAAAGCCGACTGGTTCAGGTTACCATAAATATGAACCAGCATATTGGTTTCAACATTCTAAGTGATTAAGTATGTTTGTTTCTTTTATGCCTTCAGGACGGGCATGCTAAGAACAACCGATGTGTTCACAGGCCTGCACGCATACGTTAGTTGCTTGACGAATACTTAGGAAAGTTAACGCGCCTCGACTGCGTCGCCAAATTATCCGATCTCAATCACGTACGAAACGTCAGAGTACCTGGAACAGCGATTGATACTTAACAATCAGCAAACCAGTAGTTTAGTGGCTTTCGTGACCTCAAGCAACGTCCTCAAGTGAAAATTCTGTCTATTTTCGTCGTCGAATTAAGGCCGTTATGAGGACTAGATGCGGCGCTGTATGACATTAGCGTGATGCGTCCCGCCAGCGACTAATTTATCGAGTGTGCTTAATTATCACTGACCTAATAAAGATTAGGAATTTATCTTTTGGTATGAAGATTAGATGCCTGAGCTCTTTTAGTTACGTCCGAAGTACTTATGGCTCATACATATTTAACGAAATACAGGTTATCAGGAAGTAAGACTGAGTGCGGTACTCAGATTGATTACAAAGCTACTGTATGTGCTCTTGGGATCGTAGCTCAGCCTAACATACTTGAATGATTCTGCGGTCATTATCGATCTTTATCTAGGTTATATTGCAACTGATGCGGTACTTTCTTTACACAAGTTATTCCTTTTGATCTGATGACGTTGAGAAATAAACGACAATACGTTAGGCAGCATCGATGGGTTAGTTCGTAAAAATACAAATAATTAAACTACCATACAAAATTTCAAGAAATTTCAACTGCACCGTTTTCCAACGTCTATGCTCCACAAGGTAGATGGACTTGTGTTTCACACTGCTAACATCCTGCCTTATGTATAAATTCAGGATTTAATGCATTCTGTAATTTGATGTAGATGTAGTGTAACAAAGTACAGAACGGTGGCAGAATTAGCAAGATCGCTCGCCTTACTGTTACGCTAAACTGTTCAGTTTTACTCTCTTTTATACGGAATAAACTTATTGTCAGCGGGCACTGTCAGACTGCATTAGATAATGTGGTAACCATATAGCTGCTGATTAATTTATCTGTTATGTTCGTAAAGCAACGAAGAAACGCTATTTATTGTGCATGTACTAATACAAATCAATTACAGCTTATTATAATAACGTTACGAAAAAATCTTTGTGAATAAAACATTTGTCACTAGTTAGTAGGATGACACACACTTTCGCCTTCGAAACGTTCTGTGTCTACGTCCAGTCCAGAGTCATATTGAAGTATTCCAGGTGAAGTCTGCATCTCTTCTCTGACTTAAACTCGCTGGTGACAGGATTTTTAACTCTTCTATGAAACGGCCACTAGCTGTCAGATCGATATTTAGTGAAGAAATATTAATACAACTTCTGCTCCAAAATTTCTGTCGCTAGACTGATGGATATCCTGAAGATACAGAGGTGAAGAACGTGCAGAATAACACACTTCTTAATTCCCACTTTTTCTGTTTACGTCAACTGCATTTACTGAAGTGTGGCACTGAATGAATTGTTCACTGGGTTTCATTATGTATCTACCCCTACTGTTACATTTACGTACTTTCGTGGTTGTCATTCATGTAACACTACTTCATTGTGACTGTGGACTGAATGTAGACAGACACCATTTTCAAGGCGATAATGAATATTATCCTGGTAATTTGTTACAATTTGCAGTACTTTGTTTATTTCAAAATCTTTTTTTGTAACGTTATTATGATAAGTTGTAATTCATATGTATTAAAATTTGTTCGTTATTTTGTGAAAGCAACTGATAAACGCACGAGATAAAATTAATCAGCACCAATACAACTCCCACACTATCTAAAACAGATAATGTTCGGAAAGTTTTTCGACTTCACGCCTGTGGACAATATGTGGTGCCACTTTGTCTCCTAGCATAAGAGACTGTAAAGCTGCGCAGTTCGGCATAATGCTATGGCGAAGGGTCTGGCAAATTCTGTTACCAATTGTACATACAAATGATCGTGATTTGAGACATGTTCTGTAATAGGGTCGCAGAATTAACTGATTCGTTAATTGCGAGGTGTCGGCTGTGTAGCAGTATGGGTGTTGTTGGTCTAACAAATGTGCATGTACTTGTCGTCTTCATTCCGGACGAAATCTGCACACAGCTTGGTCCTGGCTCACCGTATAAATCAAGCTTGTCTTCGTGGCCCTCGCGTCAGAGTACGTTGGTGGCAGCAGAATCGTTCCAGAGATTCCCATTTGAGTGCACAGAACATTTTTGTAATGATCGCGTCTTGGTGGAACCAACTGGTAACAAATCTAGCAGAACATCTCTGAAGCCCTCCAAAGTATTCCTTTAAGCCGACGTGGTAGGGATCCCAAATACTCAAGCAGTGTTTGAGTATTGATAGCACGAGTGTACTGTACGCGGTCTTCTTTACAGATGAGTTACACATTCCTGTAATTCTCCAAACTAGTGGAACGCGACCATTCATGTTCCCTACAACTGACATTACATGCTCTTTCTGATTTATGCCACTTTCTAACGTTACTCCTAGAATTCAATCAACGATTCTGTGTCAGCTCCACCTAGTCTCTACTGTATTCGAATATTACAAGATTTTATTTTACTGTTCTGCATTAATCTACATTTTCCCACATTTAATTAAAACTTATTTGTATTGTCAGCGATAAAAACCATTAATGTGTGAATGTAAGAATTCCAAGGTCTCTGCAAGAGGTGCAGTTATCTGCATAACACAGTATTCTTATGCTTACTTCAGCTGAATCAGTACCTTAGGCCTGCTGCCCAGAAGATAATCCCAACCCGAAACAAATGGTGAAAAATGCAAAACAACCCATCACGCAACCGCAGATAGTTCTGAGGGATAAATATTTGTTCATTGCGAAATAGTCCATCACACAATGATGCATATCTATCGGGGCAACAGACGCTTAAGTGAGACTCGTGCAGATTTCGGTAGATCACTATGTCAGATAATTTGTTGAGAAGATGCTTGAAGGATGTAGTACGCATGCCAGAATAACATTCAGCTCAGGTCTGATGTAATCCCTACAACGAAAGGATATAATGACAGCACTAATTGGTCGTGTACAGTATATTGCATATCACTCTGTTCCAAATTCGCGCATACCGGTCGCTGATGAGCTTGTCAGTCAAAATTGCTCCCCCGTCCGCGCTCAACCCCCCCTCCCCCCCCCCCCCCCCCCCGTCACGTCCGCATTGTGCGGCTATGCAGAGCAAGTAGAAGTAGTGTAGAGTACCAAGGAGATATGATGCAGCACCTCCCTGATTGTCTCCATTCCACAATTGCAATATTTTGTTTGTTGGTAGAAAAAGCTATACGAGGTAGGGAAATCCATACTGCGGTTACGATCATTCACTGCGTGCTGCCAATGTAGTGTGAAAGAATGGCTTCAAACATTTCTGCTCTCAGGGTATTTTTTTTACTTTCAGGTGGACTGGTTTAGTTCCTGACTCCATTACTGGCTGTAGGATTTCGCTATGGTACTTTACCTAGCTACGTACCTTGTAGATGAGTTTGTTGTTCATGTGGAAATACTGACCAGCACGGTAGCGCACCGGCTGGTGTCGGGTCTGTAACCAGAAGGCCTCCAACTGGAAACAAATATGGAACAATCAACTTAATATGGGTTGACGTCTGAAGAAGATGTTGTTCTTCACAACAACAATTATCTCCAGACCAAATAATATTTTTACCAGTCCTATAACTTTACATTTTCTCTTTCAGTTTCAGCTATAGTTGTTTTCCGTATTTGCTGTATCCTTCATACTCCACAAACACTAAAACTCTGATTTATTACAGTTGCAACCCGGTAAGCAATCTGAAAATGTGAATGAAATGTGGTTCATCCACAACAACCATGACCAGACAATTTATCGGAGCAGAGCAGAGTTATACGTTTTAGATCAGACGTGCCAATCAGAGCCGACCGAGGTCGTGTCATCCTCCACAAGTGGCGTCATTTGGATGTAGTACGGCTGGGCATGTGGTGGCACAAAACTCTCCCGGCCGTTATCGGCCTTCCAGAACATGGAGCCGCTATTTTTCACTCAAGAAGCTCCATCACGAGGCTGACTGTACCCCGTTCCAGACTCCTCACCAAGGAAACATACCTAACAGTACCGAGAATCTAATCACGGTCCTCTGCTTAGCAGTCAAATACTCTGACCACTGAGCTACGGAGGTGAACTGCAGGCAGTTAAGCTACACTATAAAGGCTCACTATTTAGAAACGAAAATGTAAATAAGGAAGAATTTCGTTTTTCATTGTTACTGCCATATTCTACCAAGTGTCAAAGAGACATTCAGTTAACGCTACAAAATTTTTGCTAGCTTAAGGATCTGAGAAATTTCCCTGCAGATACTTGCGATGCGATTTTGGAGGTGTTAGACAATGGCTCTGGGTGAGCCACTGACCGACATTGTACACTACTGCCCATTAAAATTGCTACACCAAGAAGAAATGCAGAAGATAAACGGGTATTCATTGGACAAATATATTATACTAGAACTGACATGTGATTACATTTTCACGCAATTTGGGTGCAGAGATCCTGAGAAATCAGTACCCAGAACAACCATCTCTGGCCGTAATAACGGCATCGATACGCCTGGGCATTGAGTCAAACAGAGCTTGGATGGCGTGTACAGCTACAGCTGCCCATGCAGCTTCAACACGATACCACAGTTCATCAAGAGTAGTGACTGGCGTATTGTGACGAGCCAGTTGCTCGGCCACCATTGACCAGACGTTTTCAATTGGTGAGAGATCTGGAGAATGTGCTGGCCAGGGCAGCAGTCGAACATTTTCTGTATCCAGAAAGGCCCGTACAGGACCTGCAACATGCGGTCGTGCATTATCCCGCTGAAATGTAGGGTTTCGCACGGTGCGAGTGAAGGGTAGAGCCACGGGTCGTAACACATCTGAAATGTAACGTCCACTGTTCAAAGTGCCGTTAATGCGAACAAGAGGTGACCGAGATATGTAACCAATGGCATCCCATACCATCACGCCGGGTGATACGCCAGTATGGCGATGAGGAATACACACTTCCAATGTGCATTCACCCCGATGTCGCCAAACACGGATGCGACTATCATGTTGCATCAAACAGAACCTGGATTTATCTGAAAAAATGATGTTTTGACATTCGTGCACCCAGGTTCGTCGTTGAGTACATCATCGCAGACGCTCCTGTCTGTGATGCAGCGTCAAGGATAACCGCAGCCATGGTCTCCAAACTGATAGTCTATGCTGCTGCAAACGGCGTCGAACTGTTCGTTCAGATGATTGTTATCTTGCAAACGTCCCCATCTGTTGACTCAGGGATCAAGACGTGGCTGCATGATCCGTTACAGCCATGGGGATAAGATGCCTGTCATCTCGAGTGCTAGTGATACGAGGCCGTTGATATCCAGCACGGCCTTCCGTATTACCCTCCTGAACCCAGCGATTCCATATTCTGCTAATAGTCATTGGATCTCGCCCAACGCGAGTAGCAATGTCGAGACACGATAAACCGCAATCGCGATAGGCTACAATCCGACCTTTATCAAAGTCGGAAATGTGCTGGTACGCAATTCTCCTCCTTACACGAGGCATCACAACAACGTATCACCAGGCATTGCCGGTCAACCGCTGTTTGTGTATGAGAAATCGGTTGGCTGGTTCAAATGGCTCTGAGCACTATGCGACTTCTAAGGTCATCAGTCGCCTAGAACTTAGAACTAATTAAACCTAACTAACCTAAGGACATCACACACATCCATGCCCGAGGCAGGATTCGAACCTGCGACCGTAGCGGTCGCTCGGCTCCAGACTGTAGCGCCCAGAACCGCACGGCCACTGCGGCCGGCGAAATCGGTTGGAATTTTTCCTCATGTCAGCACGTTGTAGGTGTCGCCACCGGCGCCAACCTTGTGTGAATGGTCTGAAAAGCTAATCATTTGCATATCACGGCATCTTCTTCCCGTAGGTTAAATTTCGCGTCTGTAGCACGTCATCTTCGTGGTGTAGCAATTTCAATGGCCAGTAGTGTAACTTACGTGTTCATCTGACAGCGTCACGTGAACGGCAAGGACAGAGAGGAAGTAGCATCTTTCGTGTAAGAAACAGATTTTGAATTCCTCATCTAGTGTCTGAAGCAGAATCTACCGTTTGAACAAAATTTAGAGAAGCGCAGTGGAAGACCATTCTACATCTACATCTACATCTATACTCCGCGAGCCACCTTACGGTGTGTGGCGGAGGGTACTTATTGTACCACTATCTGATCCCCCCTTCCCTGTTCCATTCACGAATTGTGCGTGGGAAGAACGACTGCTTGTACGTCTCCGTATTTGCTCTAATTTCTCGGATCTTTTCGTTGTGATCATTACGCGAGATATATGTGGGCGGTAGTAATATGTTGCCCATCTCTTCCCGGAATGTGCTCTCTCGTAATTTCGATAATAAACCTCTCCGTATTGCGTAACGCCTTTCTTGAAGTGTCCGCCACTGGAGCTTGTTCAGCATCTCCGTAACGCTCTCGCGCTGACTAAATGTCCCCATGACGAATCGCGCTGCTTTTCGCTGGATCATGTCTATCTCTTCTATTAATCCAACCTGGTAAGGGTCCCATACTGATGAGCAATACTCAAGAATCGGACGAACAAGCGTTTTGTAAGCTACTTCTTTCGTCGATGAGTCACATTTTCTTAGAATTCTTCCTATGAATCTCAACCTGGCGCCTGCTTTTCCCACTATTTGTTTTATGTGATCATTCCACTTCAGATCGCTCCGGATAGTAACTCCTAAGTATTTTACGGTCGTTACCGCTTCCAATGATTTACCACCTATGGCATAATCGTACTGGAATGGATTTCTGCCCCTATGTATGCGCATTATATTACATTTATCTACGTTTAGGGAAAGCTGCCAGCTGTCGCACCATGCATTAATCCTCTGCAGGTCCTCCTGGAGTACGTACGAGTCTTCTGATGTTGCTACTTTCTTGTAGACAACCGTGTCATCTGCAAATAGCCTCACGGAGCTACCGATGTTGTCAACTAAGTCATTTATGTATATTGTAAACAATAAAGGTCCTATCACGCTTCCCTGCGGTACTCCCGAAATTACCTCTACATCTGCAGATTTTGAACCGTTAAGAATGACATGTTGTGTTCTTTCTTCTAGGAAATCCTGAATCCAATCACAAACCTGGTCCGATATTCCGTAAGCTCGTATTTTTTTCACTAAACGTAAGTGCGGAACCGTATCAAATGCCTTCCTGAAGTCCAGGAATACGGCATCAATCTGCTCGCCAGTGTCTACGGCACTGTGAATTTCTTGGGCAAATAGGGCGAGCTGAGTTTCACATGATCTCTGTTTGCGGAATCCATGTTGGTTATGATGAAGGAGATTTGTATTATCTAAGAACGTCATAATACGAGAACACAAAACATGTTCCATTATTCTACAACAGATTGACGTAAGCGAAATAGGCCTATAATTATTCGCATCTGATTTATGACCCTTCTTGAAAATGGGAACGACCTGCGCTTTCTTCCAGTCGCTAGGTACTTTACGTTCTTCCAGCGATCTACGATAAATTGCTGATAGAAAGGGGGCAAGTTCTTTAGCATAATCACTGTAGAATCTTAAGGGTATCTCGTCTGGTACGGATGCTTTTCCGCTACTAAGTGATAGCAGTTGTTTTTCAATTCCGATATCGTTTATTTCAATATTTTCCATTTTGGCGTCCGTGCGACGGCTGAAGTCAGGGACCGTGTTACGATTTTCCGCAGTGAAACAGTTTCGGAACACTGAATTCAGTATTTCTGCCTTTCTTCGGTCGTCCTCTGTTTCGGTGCCATCGTGGTCAACGAGTGAGTGAATAGGGGATTTAGATCCGCTTACCGATTTTACATATGACCAAAACTTTTTAGGGTTCTTGTTTAGATTGTTTGCCAATGTTTTATGTTCGAATTCGTTGAATGCTTCTCTCATTGCTCTCTTTACGCTCTTTTTCGCTTCGTTCAGCTTTTCCTTATCAGCTATGATTCGACTACTCTTAAACCTATGATGAAGCTTTCTTTGTTTCCGTAGTACCTTTCGTACATGATTGTTATACCACGGTGGATCTTTCCCCTCGCTTTGGACCTTAGTCGGTACGAACTTATCTAAGGCGTACTGGACGATGTTTCTGAATTATTTCCATTTTTGTTCCACATCCTCTTCCTCAGAAATGAACGTTTGATGGTGGTCACTCAGATATTCTGCGATTTGTGCCCTATCACTCTTGTTAAGCAAATATATTTTCCTTCCTTTCTTGGCATTTCTTATTACACTTGTAGTCATTGATGCAACCACTGACTTATGATCACTGATACCCTCTTCTACATTCACGGAGTCGAAAAGTTCCGGTCTATTTGTTGCTATGAGGTCTAAAACGTTAGCTTCACGAGTTGGTTCTCTAACTATCTGCTCGAAGTAATTCTCGGACAAGGCAGTCAGGATAATGTCACAAGAGTCTCTGTCCCTAGCTCCAGTTCTGATTGTGTGACTATCCCATTCTATACCTGGTAGATTGAAGTCTCCCCCTATTACAATAGTATGATCACGAAACTTCTTCACGACGTTCTGCAGGTTCTCTCTGAGGCGCTCAACTACTACGGTTGCTGATGCAGGTGGTCTATAGAAGCATCCGACTATCATATCTGACCCACCTTTGATACTTAACTTAACCCAGATTATTTCACATTCGCATTCGCTAATAACTTCACTGGATATTATTGAATTCTTTACTGCTATAAATACTCCTCCACCATTGGCGTTTATCCTATCCTTGCGGTATATATTCCATTCTGTGTCTAGGATTTCGTTACTGTTCACTTCCGGTTTTAACCAACTTTCCGTTCCTAATACTATATGCGCACTATTTCCTTCAATAAGAGATACTAATTCAGGAACCTTGCCCTGGATACTCCTGCAGTTTACCAATATTACGTTGACTTTTCCTGTTTTTGGTCTCTGAGGACGGACGTTCTTTATCAACGATGATAATGTCCTCTCTGGTAAGCCGTCAGGTATTTTATCGTTTCGCCCAAGGGGGGATCCCTCTAAACTAAAAAACCCCCATGTGCACGCCACACGTACTCTGCTATCCTAGTAGCTGCTTCCGGTGTGTAGTGCACGCCTGACCTGTCTAGGGGGGCCCTACAGTTCTCCACCCAATAACGGAGGTCGATGAATTTGCAACCATTATAGTCGCAGAGTCGTCTGAGCCTCTGGTTTAGACCCTCCACACGGCTCCAAACCAGAGGACCGCGATCGACTCTGGGCACTATGCTGCAGATATTAAGCTCAGCTTGCACTCCGCGTGCGATGCTGGTTGTCTTCACCAAATCAGCCAGCCGCCGGAAGGAACCAAGGATGGCCTCAGAACCCAAGCGGCAGGCGTCATTCGTTCCGACATGTGCTACTATCTGCAGCCGGTCACACCCAGTGCGTTCAATAGCTGCCGGAAGGGCCTCCTCCACATTACGGACGAGACCCCCCGGCAAGCACACCGAGTGCACACTGGCATTCTTCCCCGACCTACCCGCTATTTTCCTAAGGGGCTCCATAACCCGCCTAACGTTGGAGCTCCCTATAACTAATAGGCCCGCCCTCTGTGACTGTCGGGACCTTGCCGGAGAATCGGCCACTGGCCCAACAGGCGAGGCATCCTGTGGTGGCTCGGAAACGATGTCATCACCACTAGGAAGCACCCCGTACCTGTTGGAAAGGGGTAAGGCAGCTGCCACGCGGCCAGATCCCACCTTCGCCTTTCGGCCAGGCACGCGCGAGCCCACCACTGTCCGCCATTCACCCTGGAGTGATGGCTGACCGGTAAGATGCTCACTGCCGGAAGACGCAGCGACATCGGGGGTTCCATGCGATTCCAAGGCCACCGAAGTAGGCATAGGTCTCACCACAGTTGCCCCAACGCCACTACGAGCCGACGCCTGCGCCTCGAGCTCGATGAGCCTAACAGACAAAGCCTCCACCTGCCCCCGAAGAGTGGCCAATTCTCCTTGCGTCCGCTCACAACAACCACAGTCCCTACACATGGCTATCTTTACCCTACAAGCGAACGGTGTACTCGCCTTATTAGCAGCAGGAAATCGAAGTGCTCTCTCACTGACGGTCTAACCGACACTGAGCTGTTCTAACCAAACAAACAAAAGCCTGTACGATACGAGGGTCAGTAGCAACGGCGATACTGTACACTACACTGTTATTAAAATAAAAGGTTGTGTCTAGTAGGCACTCAAACACGCAAGAAATTACAAAAATAAAATAGTAACTACCCAGATAACTGAAAATAAGTTGTACCTGTTTGAAGCTCGTAAAAATGTGTAACAAGCGAACGGTGTACTCGCCTTATTAGCAGCAAGAAATCGAAGTGCTCTCTCACTGACGGTCTAACCGACACTGAGCTGTTCTAACCAAACAAACAAAAGCCTGTACGATACGAGGGTCGATAGCAACGGCGATACTGTACACTACACTGTTATTAAAATGAACGGTTGTGTCTAGTAGGCACTCAAACACGCAAGAAATTACAAAAATAAAATAGTAACTACCCAGATAACTGAAAATAAGTTGTACCTGTTTGAAGCTCGTAAAAATGTGTAACAAGCGAACGGTGTACTCGCCTTATTAGCAGCAGGAAATCGAAGTGCTCTCTCACTGACGGTCTAACCTCCCCAGCTTCCTGTGTGTGTCACTTGCTAACGGAAGCACTCGCATTTTGGAATAATTTGAAACATTCACTGGTGATCAGTGACGACAGGCGCTCTTTCTATAAGACTCTGGTAGACGGCGTTACCGCTTCAATTTGTCGCGTGTACTTTTATGCTCTGGAACTTTTTTGTGGTAAATTCCTATGGGACCATGCTGCTGAGGTCATCAGTCTCCCAGGCCTACACACTAAGGACAACACACACGGCCATGCCCGATGGAGGACTCGAACCTCCGACTAGGTGAGCTGCGCGAACCGTGGCAAAACTCGTAAGACCGCACGGCTACCCTACACGGCTTTTTATGCTCTGTATTCAGACGGAAAGGAATTGCAATCGATAAAGACAGAACAGTCGACGAAATATCTTTGGAATGTGTCTTGGTATTCTGTACTCACTTTTATAGTTTGATCTTCGACTGATGTCATACACTTCCATATTTCTTATTACAGTATACTTATTTATTTTACCCATCGAATTCTGACGCATTTTTTTAAATTTTTGCCGTACAAGAGTGATAATGACTTAGTCTTGTATGTCTTTGCGGGTGTCCTACTAAGATTCTAAATTCCATCCCGGTATGGGGTAGCGGTATAACTATTTGTTGAAGAATTGCTCCTTCTCGGGATTTTGAACAAACTATGCCACCTTCAGCGTCTGTCAAATGGGATGCGTATATACCGGTTTTTCTTTATTTTTCTTTCTATTGACATGTGCAGGAAAGAATTTCTGTTCCGGCACCTTTGGTATTCCTGAACTGATACTGCTCTTCAACCACTCATCTTCCTACTCCTCTTTCTCATAATCCGTATGTACCTCCGCTTGCACTTGTTTCAGTACTTTGACGATTATGATTAATACGTTTATCAGATGTACGATGCTAAGTCCTCTGTTGTCAATTTTGTAAATTATATCTGTTAACTTTCTAGTTTCCATAACTGACACTAATTTCAGAAACACTATTGCTGACTTATGTGGCCACAGAATACGCAGTGGTCTGTCAAATATTCACTCCGTTACTAGATAAAATATTTCTCTGACATAAAACTTCACCACCTCTGTCACACTTCCAAACAGCTCCCTTACATCTTACAGATCGCGGATGTGCTGCTACTCGTTATCTGACCTCTCTTCAGTGGTACCTATCCGGAACTCGTTGTTGTGCTGTTTTTGCTATTTCAAAGTTGAGATAAGTCCACCTGAATGATGAATAATTTTTGACGAAGACTACATATTTCTCGATTTCTGTACATATCCCTCCTCTCTGACTTTAGATATTCGCATTTTGAGTTAATGCTATTAGAAAGCAAAATATACAGACAACTCTTATGCTTATTATTCGTATGGAACGTGTATTCATCATGAAGATGCAAAACTGTTAGTAACAGTGGACAACAAATATAAGAGTTTGTGGTAAGGAACTGTGGTATGGAAACGGCAGTGCCGTAAGTTATGCAGTTACAGATGTTGTGGGACAACGCTGCGAGTACAGTAGACGAAGCTATGACCAGTTGCGTATGCGGAATAAAAAACTGATTTATTGCATAGGTAGTTGCTGAAAACCCGAGTAACATTTGGGGATGTCACATATGGGATGGTTCAGGAGTCCCCACTGATGGACTACAGATCAGACCTAACATCAAGGTCTATAAGCTTGGGACCTGTGTTTATGTGCTGAAGTAGAATTATTTTGTACTCGGCTACAGAAGAGCAAAAACAACAGAAGAGTAAAATCTTTGCTTCGTGTACGGACAAGCAAAAGGAAACTGCAGAGAAGCTGACAGACTGTATGAAGCCATGTATCCACGTAGGATCCATGTGACGCTCACCTTATTTCAAAGTCTGTTATAGAGAGTAAGGGAAGCGGGGTAAACTGTGCCAATATACGAGTGCAACGAATCGTATGGAATCGCTTCCTGGATGAAACAATGCTTGTAGGCGGGGATGGATGAGGATTCCTCAACGTGTGATGGATGACACTTACGGTGCCCTGTCGGAAGTACTGCGGGAAAGACAGACACTCTCCTCCAATTTACAGAAAGTACAAGCGTTAACTGCAGCTGACCACAGACCCCTCGACGTGTTGAGCTGTGGATGATGTAGTACTGCATAGTAGACACACGCTTACCTTAATAATGTACTTTTCTCGGATGAAGACTGTTTCTCTACAGATGGAATGTTTAGTAATCCCAGTGGCCAAGTATCCCCACGTTGCGAAGAGTAACAAATTCTTTACGGTGAACTTATACCGACAGTGCATAATCATCTGATCTTTTGCGGTTAGCCCATCAGCGCGTACATTGTTTCTGAGTGACAAAGTCCCCACGATGCTAGAAGATATTTAAGTCATTCTGGTGCACGTAAGTGATTCTATCAGGATGAAGGACCAGCTCACAGCGCGTATCGTGCTCGTGAGCGCCTGTGTCTCTCGACGTATACAAATTTCGCGTACGAGGTCTTAAAAAAGTGTACATCCAACATAAAAAGTTGGATGGTTGCGTAGGTGTGTAGGGGACGGCCATACATCCGTCGCATTGCCAGGTCACTATTCTGCTGCCTTCTAGACAACATATTAAAATGTAGATACTATATGATCAGTGAAATAAAAACATATTTAATACAATGTGAGTACCGATTAAGAGATGCAAATGTTTATTTCACACCTGCTGAACTGCTGTGAATGCAACGACAGACTGATCCGTTAACTCTTTCAAGTATGTGCCAACTCCTGAACATAATATTTCTGTTCAGAAACTGTTCAAAACGTTGTCAATAAATTAATACGACAGTAACAGCGCGCGAATGTAAGGAAGAATACCGCAAAGAATATTACGAGAGTCACAATACCATGCTTCGGTGATATTTCGCAAAAAGTGGCTAACATTTTCAAACCTTTTAAAGTTGATACCGCTTTTCAGACCAATAATACGCTGCAATTTAAACTAAGGAATACTTTACAGCAGGAAAGCGATAAATATGAGAGAGCTGGGGTCTATAAAATTCAGTGTAACACGTGCAAGGCAAGCTATGTAGGCCAAACTGGTAGGTCCTTTAAAGTACGTTATAAAGAACATAGCGATCCTTTCCGGCTTCATAATTTCGAAAAATCAGTTGTAGCCACGCATATTTGGGAAACGGGACACCCCATGTTGAGAATAGATCAGGATCTCGTTATTTTACATAGACAGGACAAAGGCAAAAACCTGGATCTTCTACAACAGCTGGAAATTACGATGCATAGCGTGGATAATCAGAACACCCTGAATGAACAGCTAACTGGTGATACAAATAACTTTTTCAAACATTTCACTGGTTTCTTTTAGTAACTACATTTTTAGCAATTGGCAGGATACCATCATTTCATGAGGTCCTTGGAACATGTATACGTTATCTGTTTGTGTAGACATCTCTGTGACTTCCTTGTTTACTTACGCGTGAGCTCACTCGCGTTTCAGTGTCGTGTTTAGCTACTTGGTGTGTGGTATCAACGAAGACGCACAGGCGGTTTACGACGATAGAGGAGAGAGCCATGTGGTTAGATGTTGAACACCATAGGCGACACCATTTTAGAGTTTTTTATATTTTGACGACTATGTGGAGATGCACCTTGGAAGACACGGCTGCAACGAGGGAAGTAGCCACGATGTTTTAATTTTATTATCAATTTTATTGTGCCTGGTGCATGTTCCATTTTAGCGAGTTTTAACAGGTTCTTTTACTTTTTATTGTTCTGATGATGGAAGCTTGACTTCCGAAACGCGTCAATCTTAGTGTTTTACACTATAAACAAGTGGTTGAGCCGATATACTTTTAACACTGTCAATAAGGATGTATAACGAGATAAAAGACACAAACAGTCAGGCCCTAGAGGACGGGATGGGAAACTTATCAGTCCTTACAACCAGTTTACTGAACATAAAAACTCTTCACTGAAATGTTACAAGGTCCAAGTATAAACGTCTCTTTTCTTTAGAACAATATAAGCTTTTAAAGAATCCAAATCATAAATGTCTGTTTTCTTTAGCACAACAGAAAAGTCAAAGAAGACCAAGCACAAATGTGTCTTTTCTTTAGAACCAAGAAACTTTAAGGAACAGAATTTTACTCGAGCCTCACGTTAATTTTTATTCTTGTTTCAAGATATTCCTATCACAAGAAGGATGTATCAAACATGAATAAATTACAATTGGTTAAATCAACGTTGCATCGTGGGGCAAGCCTGCATGCGGTCCAATAGACCCAGAGGTAAACTGTGCAGGGAACCAACAGTAAGTCTTTGGTCCGCCACAAGGATACCACACCCGAGGCAGAAACAAAAGCGCGAGTGCCAAAATTAAAAAGTTATTAAAGCATTAAGAACAGAAACGGCTCTAGGCTAGCTAGGTAGTCTAGACAAATTTTAGGCTCTTATATTTAGGAAACAACTGCTAGGAACAGATCAACCAGAAACGTAACAGACGTTAAAACCTTCGCAGTATTAAACGGAATCTACCACTGACATTTCTGTAAGGTGGTTGTATTCTGCCTTGTAAGGTAAGCAGAACCCAGACCGATAGGCCTTAAAAATCAAAACACAAGTCACAGTCACTAAATCGTTGGCCATTCCTCCGCCATGTCCTTTCTTCTAGGAGTGCTAGGTCTACCAGGTCTGCAGGAGAGCTTCTGTAATATCTGGAAGATGGGAGACGAGGTTCTTGAGGAAACGCAACGGTGTGGAGGGGTCGTGAGTCTTGCTTGGGTAGCTAAGTTGGTAGAGCACTTGCGCGCAAAAGGCAAAGGTCCAGAATTCGAGTTTCAGCCCGGCACACAGTTTTAATCTGCCAGGAAGTTTCACGTGTATTTTGTCAACTGAAAATAATTAGTAGCTCATTATGACACTAGAACATTACAGTAACGATAATCTGTAGAGGAACGCCTAAAACATAACTCTTTGTACACCTTGCATATAAAATGAACGACATTTCTTCATACAATATTGACGATGGAGAACATATCATAAAACACAATTCAGCAGAATTTCTAACTGTCACGGGTGATCCTCTAAATATCTCATTTTGTATCAGGCACATTTCAGTACATTGGTAATACTTGATGAAGAGAACTGATTATGAACTAGTGACAGAACATGATTATATTACTTCTCAAGTGGAGATTGACGTCATAATCATTCAACACAACTAGATCTGAAAATCTTCACACAAAGTTCTTCCAATATCGAAAGCAGTATACGCTCCACGACTGTACCTGGGCCATCGAGCCCTTTGGGATCATCAGATGAACAATTACCTTACCTTCAGGTATGGTGGTCTGAACCGTTCTTTCACGCTGACCAAATCAAGAATCTAACAATAATACAGATTTTTCTCCCTCACCGGGGAAGAAAAAGTGGTTCAAATGGCTTTGAGCACTATGGGACTTAACATCTGAGGTCATAAGTCCCCTAGAGCTTAGAACCACTTAAAGCTAACTAACATAAGGACATCACACACATCCATGTCCGAGGTAGGATTCGGACCTGTGACCGTAGCGGTCGCGCGGTTCCAGTCTGAAGCGCGTAGAACCACTCGGCCATGGCGGCCGACCCAGAGAAGAAAATTTCTTTCAAATATCATTTGACCTGTTCATTGGTTTGTCTACCAAATTTCGATGCTGTCACGAGGACATTTGGGGCACCAAAAAGAGATTCTCGAATTATCGGTCCAAACTCACTATTAGTGTCTTTCAAAATTATGAAGAGATGTGTGGTCAGTGTGAAAAAGCTGTTGTGAGCGTCGTATCCCAGGACAAGGAACGTGGTCATCCGGTGACCCCGAAGTGCTCGACGGCACAGGTACAGCCATGGACCAAATATGGCTTTCGTTGTTGGGAGAACATTGTGTGAAGATTTTCAGATCTAGTTCTGTTGAAGGATTATGATATCAGTCTCCACTTAAGAAAGAATATAATCAAGCTGCAGTCAGTAGTTCATAATCAATTCTCTTTGCAAAGGCTTACCAATGCACTGTCTGCCCCTGGTAGCTGAGTGGTCAATTGTTATACCTAACGGCCCGGGTTCGATTCCCGGCTGGGTCTGAGATTTTCTCCTCTCAGTGACTGGGTGTTGTGTTGTTCTTATCATCATCATTTCCTCCCCATCGACACGCAAGTCGCCGAAGTGTCGTCAATGAGAAAGATTTGCACCAGGCGAACGGTCTACCCAACGGGAGGCTCTAGCCACACGGCATTTCCATTTTTACCAATACACTGAAGTATGCCTAATTTTTTTTTTTTGGTCATCAGTCTACTGACTGGTTTGATGCGGCCCGCCACGAATTCCTTTCCTGTGCTAACCTCTTCATCTCAGAGTAGCACTTGCAACCTACGTCCTCAATTATTTGCTTGACGTATTCCAATCTCTGTCTTCCTCTACAGTTTTTGCCCTCTACAGCTCCCTCTAGTACAATGGAAGTCATTCCCTCATGTCTTAGCAGATGTCCTATCATCCTGTCCCTTCTCCTTATCAGTGTTTTCCACATATCCCTTTGCTCTCCGATTCCGCGTAGAACCTCCTCATTCCTTACCTTATCAGTCCACCTCATTTTCAACATTCGTCTGTAGCACCACATCTCAAATGCTTCGATTCTCTTCTGTTCCGGTTTTCCATGTCCATGTTTCACTACCATACAATGCTTTACTCCAGACGTACATCCTCAGAAATTTCTTCCTCAAATTAAGGCCGGTATTTGATATTAGTAGACTTCTCTTGGCCAAAAATGCCTTTTTTTGCCATAGCGAGTCTGCTTTTGATGTCCTCCTTGCTCCGTCCGTCATTGGTTATTTTACTGCCTAGGTAGCAGAATTCCTTAACTTCATTGACTTCGTGACCATCAATCCTGACGTTAAGTTTCTCGCTGTTTTCATTTCTACTACTTCTCATTACCTTCGTCTTTCTCCGATTTACTCTCAAACCATACCGTGTACCCATTAGACTGTTCATTCCGTTCAGCAGATCATTTAATTCCTCTTCACTTTCACTCGGGATAGCAATGTCATCAGCGAATCGTATCATTGATATCCTTTCACCTTGTATTTTAATTCCACTCCTGAACCTTTTTTTTATTTCCATCATTGCTTCCTCGATGTACAGATTGAAGAGTAGGGGCGAAAGGCTACAGCCTTGTCTTACACCCTTCTTAATATGAGCACTTCGTTCTTGATCATCCACTCTTATTATTCCCTCTTGGTTGTTGTACATATTGTATATGACCCGTCTCCCCCTATAGCTTACCCCTACTTTTTTCAGAATCTCGAACAGCTTGCACAATTTTATATTGTCGAACGCTTTTTCCAGGTGGACAAATCCTATTAAAGTGTCTTGATTTTTCTTTACCCTTGCTTCCATTATTAGCCGTAACGTCAGAATTGCCTCTCTCGTCCCTTTACTTTTCCTAAAGCCAAACTGATCGTCACCTAGCGCATTCTCAATTTTCCTTTCCATTCTTCTGTATATTATTCTTGTAAGCAGCTTCGATACATGAGCTGTTAAGCTGATTGTGCGATAATTCTCGCACTTGTCAGCTCTTGCCGTCTTCGGAATTGTGTGGATGATGCTTTTCCGAAAGTCAGATGGTATACGCCAGACTCATATATTCTACACACCAACGTGAATAGTCGTTTTGTTGCCACTTCCCCCAATGATTTTAGAAATTCTGATGGAATGTTATCTATCCCTTCTGCCTTATTTGACCGTAAGTCCTCCAAAGCTCTTTTAAATTCCGATTCTAATACTGGATCCCCTATCTCTTCTAAATCGATTCCTGTTTCTTCTTCTATCATATCAGACAAATCTTCACCCTCGTAGAGGCTTTCAATGTATTCTTTCCACCTGTCTGCTGTCTCCTCTGCATTTAACAGTGGAATTCCCGTTGCACTCTTAATGTTACCACCGTTGCTTTTAATGTCACCAAAGGTTGTTTTGACTTTCCTGTATGCTGAGTCTATCCTTCCGACAATCATATCTTTTTCGATGTCTTCACATTTTTCCTGCAGCCATTTCGTCTTAGCTTCCCTGCACTTCCTATTTATTTCATTCCTCAGCGACGTGTGTTTCTGTATTCCTGATTTTCCCGGAACGTGTTTGTACTTCCGTCTTTCGTCAATCAACTGAAGTATTTCTTCTATTACCCATGGTTTCTTTGCAGCTACCTTCTTTGTACCTATGTTTTCCTTCCCAACTTCTGTGATGGCCCTTTTTAGAGATGTCCATTCCTCTTCAACTGTACTGCCTACTGCGCTATTCCTTATTGCTGTATCTATAGCGTTAGAGAACTTCAAACGTATCTCGTGATTCCTTAGTACTTCCGTATCCCACTTCTTTGCGTATTGATTCTTCCTGACTAATGTCTTGAACTTCAGCCTACTCTTCATCACTACTATATTGTGATCTGAGTCTATATCTCCTGGGTACGCCTTACAATCCAGTATCTGATTTCGGAATCTCTGTCTGACCATGATGTAATGTAATTGAAATCTTCCCGTATGTCCCGGCCTTTTCCAAGTATACCTCCTCCTCTTGTGATTCTTGAACAGGGTATTCCCTATTACTAGCTGAAACTTGTTACAGAACTCTATTAGTCTTTCTCATCTTTCATTCCTTGTCCCAAGCCCATATTCTCCTGTAACCTTTTCTTCTACTCCTTCCCCTACAACTGCATTCCAGTCGCCCATGACTATTAGATTTTCGTCCCCCTTTACATACTGCATTACCCTTTCAATATCCTCATACACTTTCTCTATCTGTTCATCTTCAGCTTGTGACGTCGGCATGTATACCTGAACTATCGTTGTCGGTGTTGGTCTGCCGTCGATTCTGATTAGAACAACCCGGTCACTGAACTGTTCACAGTAACACACCCTCTGCCCTACCTTCCTATTCATAACGAATCCTACACCTGTTATACCATTTTCTGCTGCTGTTGTTATTACCCGATACTCATCTGACCAGAAATCCTTGTCTTCCTTCCACTTCACTTCACTGACCCCTACTATATCTAGATTGAGCCTTTGCATTTCCCTTTTCAGATTTTCTAGTTTCCCTACCACAATCAAGCTTCTGACATTCCACGCCCCGACTCGTAGAACGTTATCCTTTCGTTGACTATTCAATCTTTTTCTCATGGTAACCTCCCCCTTGGCGGTCCCCTCCCGGAGATACGAATGGGGGACTATTCCGGAATCTTTTGCCAATGGAGAGATCATCATGACACTTCTTCAATTACAGGCCACATGTCCTGTGCATACACGTTACGTGTCTTTAATGCAGTGGTTTCCATTGCCTTCTGCATCCTCATGTCATTGATCATTGCTGATTCTTCCGCCTTTAGGGGCAATTTCCCACCCCTAGGACAAGAGAGTGCCCTGAACCTCTATCCGCTCCTCCGCCCTCTTTGGCAAGGCCGTTGGCAGAATGAGGCTGACTTCTTATGCCGGAAGTCTTCGGCCGCCAATGCTGATTATCGGGACCGAAGGCGTTTTGATTATGAATCAAAGACGCTACCCCTAGACCACGGGTACATCCCGTGCCTAATACGAATCAGGATATTTAGAGATCTCCCGTGACAATTTGAAATCCTGCTGAATTTTATTGTACGTTGTGTTCTCCGTCGTGTATATTATGCGAAGAAATTTCGTTCATTTTATATGTAACGTTAAAAAAAACCTTATGTTTTAAGCGGTTCTCTATAGTTTATCATTATTGTAATGATTTTGATCATAATGATGAGTAATTATTATTTTCAGTTAGCAAAATACACGTATATGAAACGGTAAACTAGAAAACAAAAAAAAAACGTGAATGTAAAACCTAAAATAACAATTTAAAAAGCAAAACAAACACAAGTAAAATAAGTTATGAGACTGATAATGAATGTTTAGACATTTTAATTAGGTCTGTTGAAAATTCTCCGAGAGCACATTGCGTACAACTTATTTTTCAAAAATGATATTTCAGAAGCCAGCTTTACTACACTGAGATTTATGTGGCTTTAAAGCTTCTTTAATTTAAGTTGTAACAAAAATTTTCTTTTTTGAGAATTAATTAATGGTGGTGGGGTACTTCGGAAAATTACAAATTATTAAAAAGTTGATTAGACAATTTTCAAAACGTTAATTACATACCAACGTTATATATATATATATATATATATATATATATATATATATATATATATATATATATATAATGTTGTGTTTTACCCCTTGAAAGTGAAATCTGGCGAAACAGAAACATAAGTATTGCCCTATTTACCCCCTCTACATACAGGCCAAGTTGCATGAAGCTCGTACATTGATACTCGGGAATGTTCCCTTGTGAGTGCAACTACTACAAGGCGAAATAGATGGAGGAGAACTGTCTTGGATGCCACTCACTCGATCGGTATCAGAGTATCCGAAAGATCTGTATGAAGTAGCATTTATGTTATATTTAGCTAGTGTTATTAATGTTTCACAGCTTAACCTAAAAGAGCTTTGACACTTGCGACCTATTTCGTTGCTATCTATCTTTCTTTTCATTTAGATTACAGTACCCAACATTTCTTTATTATTTTAGTTGAATCTTCAGCCCACAACTAATGGCACTAGCATACGATGTTGTTGAGTTCCATAGTGCTCAGAGCCATACGACGTTGTACACTTTAAGACAATAAGAACGATGCAGTGTGAAGGAGTTATCAGAAAGGGACGGAAATCGCTAGATGTGATGCACATGTACAGACAACGTACAACTTATTACAATTTCAGAAAAATAGCATGATTCAGTCAAGCTTCACAAATTGAACAACCCAATAACGCGTTCGTCCACCCCTGGGCGTTATGCATGCAGTTATTCGGCTTGACATAGATAGTTTTTGGATGGCGTCCTGAGGTATACCACCCCAAATTCTGTCCAATTGGCACGTTAGATCGTAAAAAATCCCGAGCTGGTTGGAGGGCCCTGCCCATAATGCTCCCAGCGCTCTCATCTGGGGAGAGATCCGGCGATCTTCTTAGCCAAAGTAGGGTTTGGCAAGCACGGAGACAAGCAGTAGAAACTCTCGCCATGCCAGGTGGGATTTATCTTGCTGAAATATAAGCCTAGTTTGGCTTGGCCATGATGGGCAACAAAACGGGGCTTAGAATATCGACGATGTAACGCTTTTCTGTGATGGTGCCGCGGATGACGACGGAAGGGATCCTGCTATGAAACGGAATGGTACGATAGACCACCAATCCTGGTTGTCAGTCCATATGGTTGGTACCGCATTGCAGTCTGGAACGTCACCAAATACGTCTTCGCGGGTCATCGGGGCTCAGTTCGACGCAGGGCTCATCACTGAAGAGAACTCTACTCTCGTCAATGAGATTCCAGCCCAAATGCGCCGGTTACCACTGCAAACAGGCTTGTTGATGGTCAGAGGTCACAGGTAGTCAGCTCAGCCTCCTTTCTGTGAGCCGCTTATTAATCGTCCTGGTGGTCAGAAAAGCACCAGTTGCACGTCAGATGGATGGTAATGATGAAAGTGGGGCTCTAAGTGCATCTCTGACGATTGCTCGGTCCTCACTTCTATTGTCTCTCTAAGTCGAACGCTTCTTTCTTGACGCTAAATCCGGCCATGGTTTACCCATTTATGCAAACATCGCTGAACAATAGTGTCGCTCCTATTAAAAAATCGATCGATTCACCGATTATTCCAACCGGCTTCTTTGAGCCCAACTACACCTACCTCAAATGGTGGCATCATCGTATATTGTTCATGCCCCTGTCTGCTAGGCATAGCTCCTTCTTGGTGAGTCCTTTTTTTTTCTTAGAGTGTATTTCTTTATTACTAGAGATTTTCCAATTATATAATGAAATATTCCACAGACAATTATCTGTGTTGCGCCAACAGATGTAAATCAGGTTGTACTTCTCAATCACTGCGGTATTTAATTACGGATTTCTTCAGTAGTCTTATAGAAGAGAAGATAAAGTGTAATACTTGCTAAAGAAGTTTGATCTTACGCAGTTGTACATGATGCCCTATGAATTTATATTGCAGACGTATGAACGCACGTATAATTCGTCTGGGTAATACAGACATTTTGCTTAAAATCTTTTTCTAGTCGGAAGTCCCGAAAATTATTCAACAATTGTACGCTCCCAGATATCCAATCACAAATATTCTGTAATAGTGTTATAAAGTAACCGTTTCAGCTAATAAACTCACCTCGAAAAGAAGTTCTGGATCGTCTATCTTCCAGGACAGCTGGCGAACCAGATGAGACGTTGCGGCACTCTGGAACAGAACACGTTGTGTGATTTCACTTCATCAAATAATAAAATAACTCGGCCTATATATTAAATGACGCCTACATGCCAAATGGCGGGTAGTTTCTCGCTTTTCTTTCTTGATGTTGAGTTTTTCTTTGCGTAAAAGTACCTAAAGTATTGCTGAGGCATTTTCAGCTCTAACGTCTGCCAATGGAAACTGTATGCAGAATCAGCGCTTGAATCTGACCTTTGCCTGACAGGGTAAAAATCCTCACAAATGTTTTCATAGGAATGCCTCTCGGCCATACATAAAACTTACTTGAAACTTACAGAAACTTTCCACAAAGCTATGAATCAGCACAGTTAGTGTCTACATCGAGACGAGCAAATATACTCACGAAGTTGTTAAGTACAATGGACAAAAAAATAGGTCTCCCTCTGGAGACATTACGCTAATACCATATAACGTCCCCTCTAGGTTCGATAATGACCTCAGTTCGACAATAAATAGTGTGTACAACTAATAGTGAGTAATGATAGTGAGTAATGATATTGAGTAATGTTAAGAAAAGTTTTACTACTAACAATATTCACTTGAACAAAAATTAAAACATAACATGGGTTCATAACAAAGAAAATATTATAAATGTTGAATGTCAATTCTATCATGGTCTTGAGTTCGAAGGTTGGTTTCGATGCAGTTCTCCACGGTAGTCTATCTTTCATAAGCATCTTCAGTTCCGAATAACTACGGCATTTGAAGTGCTTATTGTTTTCATCCCATGGTTTCCCTCTACAACTTTTATCTTCAGCACCAAACTGACGATTATTTGATGCCTTAGGATGTATACTACCAACTGGTGCTTTCTTTTAGTCAAATTGTGCCATAAAGTATTTTTTTTTCTCCATTTCTATTCCGTAGCTCCATCGATTCAACCTTCAGCGTTCATCGATATCACAGTGTCATAGGAGTTGAGAAACCATTGTAATTGTTAGAAATGAAGAAAGCCTCAGGGCCCATTGGAATCCCCTTCAGATTCTATACCCAATTTCCGGCTAAGTTAGATCCTCTGTTAACGATAATCCATCGTAGAACACTCGAACGAAAACAATACCCAGTAGTTGGAAGAAAGCAAAGGTCGCATCCGTCTACAAGAAGGGTGGTGCAACTACCGTCCAATTTCCTTGACGTCCATTTGTTGTAGAGTCGTAGAACATACTCTGAGCTCAAACATAATGAGATATCTCGTACAGACCTACTTCCTACCCGGCAACCAACATGGACCTCAAAAACATATGTAACGCCGGAAATGTATATCCTCCTATTTCCATCTATTGCACTGCAAATTTTTTTCCTTATTTTGTTACCTGAAGATATAACATTTCTGTGTCTTTGTATATTGTAATTGTTTTACTATTTGTATATATATGCATTTGTGTCGATGTATAATTGGTTTGTTTTGTGAATATTATTTGTATTTATACGCTGGGTCTGGCCTAGGGAAAACTATACTATCGAACGAATACATCGATAGGTCGTGTAGAGAACGAAAGTGTTTAGGATCTTTGGTAGTGTTAACTCTGCCTCGTGGAGCGCGGGCTGAGCAGAAAGGAGTCTGGCTGGAGTAGTGCAGTGTAGAAGGTGTGTTGTGTGACGCTCCCGCGAATTGTCGCGCGTTCGGGGTTGGATAGCATGTAATTGCGCTCGACTGGCTATAACAGTTTCTAGCACGCTGTCGCGGACGGGAAGCATTAGCTGGCACACATCAAGAGCCCGTTTCGCCTGGTGACCGTGTCGAGAAGAAGGCGCGCCAGCATCCAGCTTCTGCAACAGCGACGGCCGACAATGAGTGACTGTCACCACCTCCTCGATCGACGACTTCAAACCTTCAATCAACCAACAAGGAAGACTAAAAGCACGTAAAGTTTCAGAACTTTATGGCAGACCTCAGCTTTTAAAATTGTTGCATCACAAAATTACAGCAACTTAGCATGAACCTTTGTTGCTCATTGTCCCAATTGCATTACCAAGCAGGGTCCCTTCCTTTTCCGAAATGAACCCGAGTGTCGCTGAAATTCAAACGCCAGCATTAAAATAATATAATTCGATTTCACTGCTTTAATTTCAAAGTTCAGTTAAAGTATTCATAGCTGGCTACAATATTTAGATTACACGAGCACAAATTAAGAGTGCGAGTTTTGTTAGCATATTTTAGCTTACCTGTGACTGCAGCTCAGCTTGGTACGTACTAAATTTTACTATTGTTAATTGTTCAGAATCATTTAATTCAAGTTCAAAGTTAAATCTCTTATTTCTAAATTGCGTAGATTCAAGTAGCTTTTGAAATGATTGTTGAGGTAGTCCAAGACTAACCGTATTTTACTAATTTCGATGTGCTTCAGAAAGAAAGCTCACTATTAACTTCAGTCACTAAATTAACTTTCGATTTTCCGGTTTTATTAATTACTTTGCTAAATTAAGTCAGAGTGTAGCGAAATTTATTACTTCTGACAAACTTTCAGTTTTCACACTACACGTGTCAACCTTCAGTTTCCACGCTTCTAGTGCTAATTATATGTGTAATAACCTTTCTTTTTCAGTTACTATAGTAATTGTCCATAGGACTGGCGACCGTGATTTCCACCAAATCTCAAATATCTAATTACCGCTAGTTAATTGTTAACGTAACGGCCGCACATTTACTTTCTTTATTAACTTTACCCCTTTTCAAAATTAATTTCCACCAGTTTTCCTTTCATTTAGATGTAACCCTTTCCTCCCTCTTTACCGACGGATTAACTTCGGTGACGACTACTTTTCCCAAATTTCCATTAGGTACACGCGGTTTAATTTTTCACTGTCATTAAGGTCGATAAGTGAGGGGGAGGTTACACATAGATAACGTGAAACCCAACTCGAACTTTTCTCAGATGACATCCTAAAAGCCATTGATCGAGGCAGTCAGTCAGATACAATATTTCTCGATTTGAGACAAATATTTGACTCAGCTCCACACCTATCCTTATTGCCAAAAGTACGATCGTGTTGGGGTATCAGACGCAATTTGTGACTGGACTGAGGATTTCTTGCTAGGGAGGCCGCAGCATACTATCTTGGATGAAGAGTCATTGACAGAAGTAGAAGTAATTATGGGTGTACCCTAGGGGAATGTCTTCGGCCCCTTGCTGTTCGTGTGTTATGTTTATGACTTTATGGATAAAAATAATAGTAACCACAGACTTGTCGCAGGTGATGCAGTTGTCTACAGTAAAGTGCAGTCTAAACGAAGTCTCACAAATATTCAGTCAAACCTTGGTAAGATTTCAAAATGGTGCAAAAATTGGCAACTTACTTTAAATGTTCATAAATAAATTCCAAACTTCAAGAAACGAAAAACATATGACTATAATATCCGCGAGTCGCAGCTGGAATTGGTAAACGCGTACACATACCTGAGTGTAACACTTAATAGGGACATGAAATGGAACGATGACATAGGCTAATTCGTGGGTGAGGCCGATAGCAGATTTAGGGTTTTTGGTGCAATACTAGAGAAATGCAATCAGTCTACAAAGGAGATTGCTTCCAAATTACTCGTGGACCCATTCTTAAATTCTGACAAATTGTGTAGGACTAGCAGGGGATACAGAACGTATACAGATAAGTGCAGCACGATTGGTCACAGGTTTTTTTACCCGCGTGACAGTGTCATAGAAATGGAGGAAAGGAACTGGCAGACTCCTGAAGACAGCAAGAAACCACCCTGAGAAAGTTTACCAGAAACGTTTCAAGAATCGGCTTTAAAAGATGACTCTAGGAATAAACTACATCAAGCTCTTCCACTGGCAAATGGTGCGTGTGAAATGATTGTCTGTATGCCCCTGTCTTGGCTCTAATTTGTCGAATTTTCTCGTCGTGGTCTTTACGCGATTTGTATGTGGTACCAAGTTTCAAGTGTTTCGATTCTGTACTGTTCTGCTTTCCCCAAAGTCCATGTTTCAGTACTATACCATGTTGTGCTCTAAACGTACATTCTTAGCAATTTCTCTCACAAATTAAGCACTATGTTTGATACTATTAGGCTTCTCTTGGCCAGGAATGCCCCTGTGGCTTGTAGGAGCCTGCTCCTTATGTCCTCCTTGCTCAGCGTATCATAGGTTATTTTGATACCTACGTATCAGAATTCGTTAATTTCGTCTACTTCATATTCCCAATTCTGATATTAAGTTTCTCGCTATTCTCATTTATGCTACTTCTCATAACTTTCGTCTTTGTTCGATTTCCTCTCAATACATGTGCTGTGCTCATTGACAGTCCATTCCATTCAACACATTATGTAATTTTTCTCACTTCCACTGACGATAGAAATGTCTTTAGCGAATCCTATAGTTTATATTCATTCAACTTGAATATTAATGCCTCTGTTGAACCTATCTTGTACATCAATCATTGCCTCCTTTGATGTACTGCCTGAACAGTAGGAGAGAAAGTCCGCATACCTGTCTGACACACTTCTTAATCCGAGGCCTTCGTTATTGGTCTCGCAGTCTTATTTTTTCTATGAGTCTTGTACATATTGTATACTATCCATCTTTTCCTGCAGCTTACCCCTACTTTTCTCAGAATTTCGAACATCACGCACCAGTTTACATTGTGGAACGATTTTTCCAGGTCGACAAATCATGTGGTTACCTAAGATATTGAGTTAAAGAAACTTGTACGTGTTTATGGCAACCTGACTGAGTGGCCTCGGGTTACGGTACGGGAAATACTCCGGAAACGTCGACAAACAACCTCCAGCTAGAACTACACCTTCCAAACACAGCGAATTTAATGCCTCATCGGGCCATCGGTAGACACCTGATGTCTTTTGAAAGAGGCAGATCGACGAGCTATCGGACCACACTATGCGGCTCCAGTCAGATGCTATCCAGTTTCTGTGTTGTTTGGTATACTGAAGACGTGCAGCTTCCTGTGTCGCTGTCAGCAACACCCTTTTACGAAGTACCCTAACCCAGACGTCAGTTGCAGGAGTTCCTCTCGCAATGTTCGCTCTGAAACTGGTTGCAATGGATCTGCATTCACTGGAAGCAGAAAATGATGTTGGGTGTAAAACCGATTGTTATTGACAAGGTGAGAAACTCGTCTCCGATCTCTGTCAGTTATTATCTTTCTACGACTACTGTTCCTTTAACGTCTTACAAGGAGAACTACCCGGGTATAGGATCGACTATCTGAAATCGTCTATACGATGCTGTTGGTTGCGGTCTGTGGTATTTCATCGGGCAGCCATTCGCTCTGATAGGCCCTCGTTTGCGAGTAATCGACAGAAAAAAGAGTCGGAATTTCGCGTGGTATTCTGGAGCCTTAAAAATGATGGTGATAGAGGAAGATCCATTGTAGTTTAGTGGTTAAGGTATGTTCGTGACGATGCCGGCCGCGGTGGCCGAGGGGTTCTAGACGCTTCAGTTCGGAACTGCACGCCTGCTACGGTTGCAGGTTCGAATCCTGCCTCGGGCATGGATGTGTGTGATGTTGTTAGGTTAGTTAGGTTTAAGTAGTTCTAAGTTATAGGGGACTGATGACCTCGGATGATAAGTCCAATAGTGCTCAGAGCCATTTGTACCATATGTTCGTGATGTGCGAAAGTTTGTGCATTCAAATCTCATCAGGTGTTCCAAATCTTTCTAATCTTTATCGAAGTGACTTCGATCATTATTTTTATTCAGTTAATTGGCTTAAATGTATTTTCTTAGATTTCTAATCTTTTTTCACGTTATTTTAATCGTCATATTAGTAACTTCACCTACTTTTATTTTGTTTCCAATCACTTTTTTTAATTCAATTATTTTTATGTATTTCAATTATATTTATATGTTAATTTTTATTTCATTTATTCCATTTTATCATTTTATGTTGTCGTCAGTGCTACTGCGTCCTTTACTTCTATTCCTTACTTGAATTCCGTTTCATTTATAATTCCATCTTTCGTTTAAACCTTCCTCTGTGTTAACGTGTCCAAAAAATTTACATCTTGTAGCGAAAAACACACTTTTGACACCACTGCACAGCCAATTTCAATGGATTGTTTCATCCTTTTTTATTTACTCCATTTTTTCTTTTCCTGTCGATAGACTGCAGTTTTAACATTACGATAGATAAAGAAAAATAATTAAAATCTCATGTCCAAAGATTCCAAACATTCTTTTCTCAAGACAATACAGGAGCAAATGAAATAGCTCATATGATGATTAAACTGAGGTTACAAAGGATTGAATATTAAAGAACCTACTTTTAAACCAATTAATTTAATTAAAATAATTATCGTAATCATGTAAATAAGGAATTACAATAATAAATTTAAAGCACCAGATGAGATCCGAACCCACAACATTCTGCAAGTCTGTAATGTTCCACAATCACTACGCTACAACACCTCTGTGTACTACTACCATTTTTAATGCTATAGAATAGGACGCTAAATTCCGATAATTTTTTCGTCTATAACTTGCAAACGAATCCAACCAGAGTGAATGGCTCCGGGAGTTTGCTTTTCACAATATATATAAATGACCTAGTAGATAGTGTCGGAAGTCCCATGAGACTTTTCACCGATGATGCTGTAGTATACAGAGAAGTTGCAGCTTTAGAAAATTGCAGCGAAATGCAGGAAGATCTGCAGCGGATAGGCACTTGGTGCAGGGAGTGGCAACTGACCCTTAACATAGACAAATGTAATGTATTGCGAATACATAGAAAGAAGGATCCTTTATTGTATGATTATATGATAGCGGAACAAACACTGGTAGCCGTTACTTCTGTAAAATATCTGGGAGTATGCGTGCGGAACGATTTGAAGTGGAATGATCATATAAAATTAATTGTTGGTAAGGCGGGTGCCAGGTTGAGATTCATTGGGAGAGTCCTTAGAAAATGTAGTCCATCAACAAAGGAGGTGGCTTACAGAATACTCGTTCGACCTATACTTGAGTATTGCTCATCAGTGTGAGATCTGCACCAGCTCGGGTTGACAGAGGAGATAGAGAAGATCCAAAGAAGAGCGGCGCGTTCCGTCACAGGGTTATTTGGTAAGCGTGATTGCGTTACGGAGATGTTTAGCAAGCTCAAGTGGCACACTCTGCAAGAGAATCGCTCTGTATCGCGGTGTAGCTTGCTGTCCAGGTTTCGAGAGGGTGCGTTTCTGGATGAGGTATCGAATATATTGCTTCCCCCTACTTGTGATACTTGGGATCTTAACCTACATTACGTTACCGATGGTATCAAAAATTCGGTACCACCCCTGACAACCTCTTCTTGTTCGATGACTCTGCTGGTACACTATTCCTTGTAGACAGCCTCATTTATACGCAACACATTGGGCAATTTCATTCACGGTATATCCATTCCGTCATTTCTCCCGGCGAGCCGTCTTACTGTACTAATTACATACAAACGACTGACGCATACACATGATTTCACTGCGGTGATAATGGCAGAGGACCACAAGGTCTGCACCATCTACAGCACTCCACATCAATCAATGTGCTCCTTAAGTGAACAACTAATATTTCGTCCAGTGAAGTTATTTCTTACCAATATTTGGTATACTCCATTCTGTATGGAGCGAGTGAAAAATTTATACACTTTAACGTCTCTCATGTTATTCTCAAATTCCTTACTCAAGATATGAGGTACAGGCATCGAGCTGCGGTACAATCTTTCTCTAATAATGGTTCCATAAACTTAAGCCAGAGGCTTTCGCAAGAACAAAGCTGATTGTTACACTTCCGCATTTTGTTATTTGGATCTGTTACTGTATCTGAAGTCATTTGATAACTGCTATTAAGCCGACTCGATAACGACTTTAAACGCCGGAGCATTACCAGAGAACTGAACAGCACATTTTGGAGCAAATCGAAGTTATCCACTCAGCTTCTTTACTACTGGTTTGATGAGTTTTTCACATGTCGCATCATTTCCAATTATTAACCGTAATTATATAAATGCTTTGAACAACTTTGAAACGTGGGAAGGCCTTGATCGCACAATTATTTCAAGACCTTTCCATATCTCAGAGTTGTGACAAATCTGAATCGTCGTCTGCCTTAACCACTGTTATATTTCTCCATTAAGCAATGGGATTTGATGAGCTCCAGAAAGTAACCACGAAATTGTAATGAACTAGTATCGGGTTTTGTCATTATCGTGCAAACTGCCCAGTCACATTAATGAGAACACATCTCAAAAGCCTGAATAACTCCCTTTTGCAGCGTGGACCTCTACGAGATTGCGGAAAAGGGGTGAATGAGGCTTTGGAAGGTAGCGACAGAGACGTGGAGCCATGCCGACTCCAGTGCTGCGCTTGGTTTCTCGGATGAGGGTCCATGGCACGAACAGCCCTATTCATGTGGTCCCATAGATTCTCGATTGGATATAAATCCTGGGAGTTTGGTGACTATCGTAGTACGGTAAACTCATCCTGGTGCTCTTCAAAGCAAGCACTTACACTGGGAGCTGTGTAACACGTTGCACTGTCGTGCTGGTAGCTGCCATCGTGCCAAAGCAAAACGCTTGTAGGGGAGGACATAATTCGAAGTATAGATGGATACTTGTGTTGATCCATTGTGACTTCCGGAATGACGAGGTCACCCAGAGAACGCCAGTCCATAAAGCTCCCTCCTCGGGCCTACACTCTTCGAAGACTGTTGAAGGGCGTTTCGGCCATCAGTCTGATTGAGCACAAAACTGACTCATCTGGAGACGCCAGCAGTCGGCACTCGGTAGGGCTCCAATTCCGGTAGAGGCGTGCAAATTCCAACCTACGTTGCCGGATGAACAGCAGTCAGTAAGGGTGCGTGAATCAGGTGCTTGCAGCGGAGGCCAATATGCGGCAACGTTCGCTGAACAATTGTTGAGGAGTCTCTGTTGGTAGCGTCTAAGCTCATCTGGACGGTCAGATCCCAACAGCTGCAATTGTTCGTACACATCTCCACAGCTGTTGTTCACTCCTGTCATCTACTGCCCCTGGCGCACCACAGTTGCCTCGGCACTGGTTTTGGATATCGCCATTTTCCATGCACGGTATGCTATAAACATGCTCGCACGGGAATGGTTTACAAACGTGGTCGTTTAGGAAGTACTTCTATCCTTGGTCCGAAAGTCAATGATCGTGCCGTTTTGAACGTCAGATAAATCACTCCGTTTCCTCATTACGGCCGCGACTGCGTTGTTATATGCGTCCCCCGACACGTTTTATACACACTCCACTGCTAGTGCTGCTACCCATTGCCTGTGTGCCTGCATCTTGACGTCAGACATAGGCAGTGGTCACATAAATGTGAATTTACCGTGTTCTGTTAGTATTTAAAGGAAACTGCTCTTCATTGCACCTAGGGCGAATTACGTTCCAGTCGTTCAGTATTTCTTTACGATCTTTCAATAAAAACACTTTTCTGTAGACATCATCATCGCCAGCATAAGCTCTGACAGTGCTGTTGATCTCATCTGGTAAATTGTTTTTGTAGCAAGCAAGTAAGTGAAGATCATACAGGACGACAATTATTGAACTATATGAAAAACAACGTAAATTAGGTGCAAACTAAGGCGTGGACACACTTTATTCAACATGTAAACGTCACTACAGATATTAGGATTTGGGTTATGACACGTTCGATACGCTTGCCATCATTGGTGATGAATAGCGAAATTATGCTTGACCCGCTGAAGTGACGGAACACCGATGATTTCGATGACGTTTCGAAAGGCTGTTTTCAGCTCAGCAGTGGTTTCGGTGTTATTGCCGTCTACCTTGTCTTTAATATAGCTCCACAAAAAGGAGTCGCATAGGTTCATATTAGAAGAATATGGCGGCCAATCGAGGCCCATGCCAGTGGCGTCTGGATAGCCCAGAAACAAAATGTGATCCCCAAAGTGCTCCTCCAGGACATTAAACAGTCTTCCGCTTCGATGTGGTCGACCTCCGTCTTGCAAGAATCACATCTCGTCGAAGTCAGGGCCACTTTGGAAAATGTGGATGAAATCATCTTCCAAAACTTTCACGTAACGTTCGGTAGTCAACCTGCCATCAAGGAATGTCACACCGATTATTCCGTGACTGGACACTGCACACCACACAGTTACCCTTCAGGCTGAAGAGACTTCTCGATCGCGTAATGCGGATTCTCAGTCCCCCAAATGCGCCACTTTTGATTAATGAAGAACCCATGCAGATGAAAGTGGGCTACGCCGCTAAACCAAACCATACTAATTCCCATCATGCCCAGCGGCCAACCGTGCAATTTGAACGTCCTAATGCAAGCCGTTCAGAAGTTATGACGATTTTATTTCATATAGTTCAATAATTGTCATCAACCTGTGTGATTGTATTTTGCTTCAACAGTGCCACAGGTCCCACATCATGTGACACTGAGGACACATTTGCAATTAATCCAGAATATTGGCACTAAGTCAAGAACTTTATACCCTCATTTCTCCTCTCGAAATACTGATAGTGAAGATGTCTTCCTCTATCAGAATTCGAAGCGACTCCATGGGAATCAAAAGCCACCGCTGTTTGCAAAATACAGTGTTTGAGTAAAGCTGTCTGTATCGTTAAGAGTGATACTTTCTGAACCCATGCTGATTCTTGAAGAGGACTGGTGCCTTCTTCGCTTCGAGTAGTATTAATTTTCAGTTCTGGGAGTAAGTATTCCAGTGCCTCTGCTCTGCAGTATCCACAAGCGTGAATACATTTTGAACTGTTCAGTTTAGTGTTCTACTTTCTGCCTACTGTCTTTATTTTCAAATAAGCCCCAACCTCGTGAGAGAATGAATGGAAAGGTTTGACTCTTAAATGACTTTATCAAAGACCAGAAGTTCCTACACTTTCGTGGTACTCGGGATATGACTTCGTAAATTATTTGTTTCACGACCTGTCCTGCTTACGGAAGCACGAGCTTCCTAAAAGCTTCGCCGATTTGCGGTACACTGTAGGAAAATGAAACTTTACCCTATCCCATAATCCACTACTAGTTTCATTAGGTGAGTGGACTCACCTTTCCACAGAATGTATAAAAGTTTTCAAAAATACGTAGTTGACTCCTCCAAGTGAATATTTTTTCTCCTCAAAATCCCTAGCATGTGCAGATCATAAATCGTATTATACACTCCAATTTTTCTGTATCGCTTTGGAACAAAAGGACCGAAGAATGGATATTCACATTTTAAATATTTTTAGGCACATAAAATTCACGACAGAGACTGAATTTGTTTGCAAGTAAACTTTCTAGTACACTGAGTACATTGAAAAATAGTGTGAACGTAACGTGTCGCCCTTTTAAAGAGCAACATGGTCTGTTTCAGCCATATTGATTGTTGGACTTGATACTGATGCTTTTATAACCGTGCATAGGAATGTGCTCTGTCTCAGTGCTGTGGCTTTTGTTTCTTTTTCCATACCTCTGTGACAGCGCTGTCGCAGACACTGACGACAGTGAGGATCTCGATGAAGGTGACGATGGTCCAGTAGGTCAGGACAACTGCGCGAAAGTTGTCGGATAAGCCAGGGTGAACATTGTAGGCAGCGCTGAGGAGAAGGTAGTAGAAGGTGAAGAAAGCGTCCACGAAGAAGATGGCCAGTGACACAAGCAGCTGTGGGCCGTACGCCGTTTCGATGGAGCGGGACAGCAGCGCGTTCGAGAAATGTTGTGTTCTTGTCTCCTGGAAACAGTCGAGTAGTCGGAATGATGCCAGTGTATTAACTTATGATATGAAAACTTGATTAAAGTTGATGTATGATTAGATATAACTCTGCAGGTCGTGCGTGACAGGACGAAGTGGTCAGTTTCCGGAGCACTCCAACTGACTATACGTGATATGATGGATAAAGTCGGAAGCCCCTTGACCCTGTTCGGAGATCTACATCTACATCTGCATTTATACTCCGCAAGCCACCCAACGGTGTGTGGCGGAGGGCACTTTACGTGCCACTGTCATTACCTCCCTTTTCTATTCCAGCCGCGTATGGTTCGCGGGAAGGACTGCCGGAAAGCCTCCGTGCGCGCTCGAATCTCTCTGATTTTACATTCGTGATCTCCTCGGGAGGTATAAGTAGGGGGAAGCAATATACTCGATACCGCATCCAGAAACACAGCCTCTCGAAACCTGGACAGTAAGCTACACCGCGATGCAGAGCGCCTATCTTGCAAAGTCTGCCACTTGAGTTTGCTAAACATGTCCGTAACGCTATCACGCTTACCAAATAACCCTGTGACGAAACGCGCCGTTGTTCTTTGGATCTTCTCTGTCTCCTCCGTCAAACCGATCTGGTACGGATCCCACACTGATGAGCAATAGTCAAGCATAGGTCGAACGAGTATTCTGTAAGCCACCTCCTTTGTTGATGGACTACATTTTCTAAGGACTCTCCCAATGAATCTCAACCTGGTACCCGCCTTATCAACAATTAATTTTATATGATCATTCCACTTCAAATCGCTCAGCGCGCATACTCCCAGATACTTTACAGAAGTAACTGTTACCAGTGTTTGTTCCGCTATCATATAATCATACAATAAAGGATCCTTCTTTCTATGTATTCGCAATACATTACATTTGTCTATGGTAAGGGTCAGTTGCCACTCCCTGCACCAAGTGCCTATCCGCTGCAGATCTTCCTGCATTTCGCTACAATTTTCTAATGCAGCAACTTCTCTGTATACTACAGTATCATCCGCGAAAACCAACATGGAACTTCCGACACTATCTACTAGGTCATTTATATATATTGTGAAAAGCAATGGTCCCATAACACTCCCCTGTGGCACGCCAGAGGTTACTTTAACGTCTGTAGACCTCTCTCCATTGAGGACAACATGCTGTGTTCTGTTTGCTAAAAACTCTTCCATCCAGCCACAGAGCTGGTCTGATATTCCGTAGGCTTTATCAGGCGACAGTGCGGAACTGAATCGACCGCCTGGCTACGCAGTTGCAGCGCCAGAAAAGCGTAGCGCAACGCGGGAACAACTGTGAATGACCAGCGATTGGTGCATGAGCCGGCTGTTGATCCTCGACATAAGTAAATGTAAAGTATTGCACAAAAGTTGCAGGAATGCCCCACTGATTTTCCATTAAACTACTGGTGAAAAGTCAGTTTAAACCGTTACTGATGTTCTTGTTGTAGTTGTGATGGTGGTGTTGGTGGTGATGGCGTTCAATCTGTAGGCTGATTCGATGCAACACTTCGTGTCTGTCTATCCTGTCAAACCCTCTTCATCTCCACATAACTACTGCAACCACATTTGTTTGAATTTCCTAAATGTATTCTATTCTTGGCCACGCTCTTCAGTTGTTACCTTCTGCATTTCATTCAATTACCAAAGTGCCTTGATGGCTTAAGTTGTGTCTTATCAAGCGATCTCTCCTTTTTCAAGTTCTTTTCTACTCAATTCTGTTCAGTACCTCCTCATTAGTTATTCGATCTACACATCTAATCCTCAACATTCTTCTCCATTTCAAAAGCTTCTGTTCTTTTCTTTTCTGAACTGCTTATCATCCAAATTTGAGTTGCATATTAAGTTACACTTCGTGCAAACACCTTCTCAGCGGATTTCCATCACTTAAATTTGTATTCGATTTTTTGAAGTTTGTCTGTTATCTCATCTGCATTTTATAACTTTCTATCCTCTCTGCTTTGGTCATTGTTATTTTGCTGCCAAAATATGTGGGTGTGCTGAAAAGTAATGTCTCTGAATTCTTGAGTGAAAACCTTAAAGCTTTTTAAATAAAACGAACAGTCTGCTCCTTTATTCTTCCAGTCTACATATTTGCTAGCCTCTGGCGCTAGAGGGCTCAGAATTGTAAGGTATAACATGCCGGTGTGTAACGTAACTATGTCGGTGCATGAGAAACAGCGCTCTGTAACCGAGTTTCTAATTCGAAGAATTCGTCCACACGTGGAGCACCCTCTTCTTCAGCATGACAGCGTTAGACTAAACGTGAGCGCTACGACATCTGGAACAATCCAATGCCTTGGGTTCACTGTCATCGATCACCCTGCAAACAGTCCCAACTTGCCGCCCATCCAATTTCCACCTATTTCCAAAACTTAAAGGACACCGACGATGACTTCAGTTTCATAGTAATGAAGCGGTATGCAAGCAGAGGAACGGTTGGATCTCTGTCAACAAACTGCAGTGACAGTATGAAGAAACTAGTCTCCCACTGGAAGAAATGTTTTGGTCCCCAAGTTGATAATGTTGGGGAATACATATGTAGACATGAAGACTAAAGATACAGAAAGTTAATAAAGTTTGTTTTATTTTTTTCAGATAAAAAATTGGGAGGCATAACGTTTCAGCACATCTCGCAGGAAACCTCATCAGTGTTTAACGTTCATTTCCTAACGAATCGGCATCGCCTGATTTAAGTCGACTACATTCCATGATCGTTGTTTTACTTTCGTTTATACGCATTTTATAACGTCATTTCAAGACACTACCTATCCCGTCCAACTGCTCCTGGAAGTCTTTTGCCGTCTCTGACAGAAATACAATGTCGTCTTCGAATCTCAGAATTCTCATTTCCCTTCGCTGAACTTAATTCCGTTTCTAGATATCTCCTTGGTTTCCTTTATTGCTTGCTCAGTGTACAGGTTGAATGACATTTAGGGTAGGTTAAACAGTTATCTTACTCCCGAATCAACCACAGTTTCTCTACCACGCCCTTCAACTGTTCTAGCTGGAAGCTAGTTTCTATAAAAAGTGTGGATAACCCATTTTCGGAAACAGTTCTATCCGTAAAATACCTAACAATATTCAACCCCAACGTCTTGTAATGGAACTACCAGATAAAAGTAGTAGCAGGGAAAGTAGACATTAGAGACAGACACACTGAAAGAATTTTAAGGACACGAAACTCATCCAGAAATAAATGACATACAAATCATTCGCTTCATCCATTCTTTCTCACTGATCATCATAGAATAGCGGGGTCAGAGAAAATCAAAAGAAGAGCGATTCATTTCGTCTTGGGTTTATTTAGTTAATTCCGGTGCGACACCGAGTTGCACATCTAAGAGTTCGCGTCAGACGCTATTACAGACACGTTGTGCGTCAAGGAAGGACCTACAATTGGTATTCCCAGAGCGTACGTTCGAAGAACAGTCAGGTAACATGTTACGTCCTCACCTACCTACATTACTCAAAATAACAATAAGGAGAAAAATTTAGGGTTCATATGGCAGCTTACCGAATCTTGTTTTCCTCAAGTACTAGCCGCAAATGAAACAGAAAGGTAGAAATAACAGTGACGTCGAGAGTTGTTCTCTTATCGTCACATATAAGAAATATCTCTGCAGAGGCGAATGCAGAAGAAAAAATTATATCATCAAAAGACGTGCTCGTATATCGTTCAGGTTATGTCAACACAACAGATCCGATTCCCCCAATAAGAGTCGCGAATGTCTGTGCAATTGTCCCTTCGGGACTGGAGCGTTGAAGTGAATTATTGGGGCTAGGGGGTAGCAAGAACATAGACGTTGCAAGATTGGCTCATCCAGTCGCTGACAATTATCAAGTTATCGGACTCTGGGAAACAGAAGTCCAAGGATTTCCGGTTCATTTTTCATTGACTGATCAGAGACTGAATTTACTTTTTCAGCAGTCATCAGAAGGGTTCGATGCTTCCTGCGACAACTTCCTCCACTGTTTCAGCCTCTTCATCTGAAAGTAGAGTTTACAGCGAACATCGATGGCTGTTTATTTGATACATTCTAACCTCTGTTTCCAACTATAAATTTGTCCTTTACAGCTTCCTACGTAACCTAATTTCACGACACATGTACTATCACACTGTGCCTTCTACTAGTCAGTGGCTTTTGACACATTCCTTTCCTTATCATTTCAGCAGGGATCCTCCTGTTTTCTTAACTCATCGGTCCACTTAATTCGCAGAAAGATAAAAAGGTGCGGGGAAAATATGCCTTAGAAAAGTACACTATGTGATCAAAAGTATCCGGACGCCCCCAAAAACATACGTTTTTCATATTAGGTGCATTGTGCTGCCAGGTACTCCATATTAGCGACCTCAGTAGTCATTAGACATCGTGAGAGAGCAGAATGGGGCGCTCCGCGGAACTCACGGACATCGAACCTGGTCAGGTGATTGGGTGTCACTTGTGTCATACGTCTGTACGCGACATTTACACACTCCTAAACATCCCTAGGTCCACTGTTTCCAATGTGGTAGTGAAGTGGAAACGTGAAGGGACACGTACAGCACAAAAGCGCACAGGCCGACCTCGTCTGTTGACTGACATACACTGCCTACAGTTGAAGAGAGTCGTAATGTGTAATTGGCAGACATCTACCCAGATCATCACACAGGAATTCCAAACTGCAACAGGATCCACTGCAAGTATTATGACAGTTAGATGGGAGGTGAGAAAACTTGGATTTCATGGTCGAGCGGCTGCTCATAAGCAACACATGACGCCGGTAAATGCCAAACGACGCCTCACTTGGTGTAAGGAGCGTAAACATTGGACGACAGAACAGTGGACAAACGTTGTGTGGAGTGTCGAATCACGGTACACAATGTGGGGATGCGATGGCAGGATGTGGGTATGGCGAATGCCCGGTGAACATCATCTACCACCGTGTGTAGCGCAAACAGTAAAATTCGGAGGCGGTGGTGTTATGGTGTGGTCGTGTTTCTCATGGAGGGGGCTTGCACCCATTGTTGTTTTGCGTGGCACTATCACAGCACAGGCCTACATCGATGTTTTAAGCCCTTTCTTGCTTTCCACTGTTGAAGAGCAATTCGGGGATGGCTATTGCAACTTTCAACACGATCGAGCACCTGTTCATAACGCACGGCGTGTGAATACACAACAATAACATCCCTGTAATGGACTGTCCTGCACGGAGTCCTGACCTGAATCCTGTAGAGCACCTTTGGGATGTTTTGGAACGCCGACATCGATACCTCTCCTGAGGGCAGCACTCCGTGAAGAATGGGCTGCCATTCCCCAAGAAACCTTCCAGCACCTGATTGAACGTGTGCCTGCGAGAGTGTAAGCTGTCATCAAGGCTAAGGGTGGGCCAACACCATATTGGATTTCAGCATTAGCGATGGAGGGCGCCAGGAACTTGTAAGTTATTTTCAGCCAGGTATCCGGATACTTTTGATCACATATTGTAGGTATGATGGCATGACTGTTGCGCAAATTGTCTGCAGTTGTCTCCCTGTGCGGGGTGCCTGTCAGCATGCAGTAGCATAGAACCGTCAGTGATGCAGGTTTGTTCATCAGTTTGATGTGCCGGAAGCTGCCGGATAATGTTAATACTGGTGGGTTGTGCAGATGTTGCCACAAGCGAGCCACTTGTAGTATGAAGACGAATACTTATGATGGGTACGTAAAGTACGTTTACTTTTAATCTTCCTCTTACAGAGGGTGTACTCAGACTCCACTAACAAAATTTCAAAGTTAATTTTATCCACTGCTGTCAGTGTTTCTTCTGCGGTTTCACTACTTAAGTAAAATAAAGAACAACAGGTTTCAGTCCCAATCGTGATTTTATTTCAATGCACGTTCCATTTGGAGAGCTGAGGGCTCATCTTCAGTTGCTTTGATAGCATACACAGCCTTTTTCTCAGATTTAGGTTAATTCTGGCCTGGTTCCAGTAGTGGATACATGGTTTTCAAGCACAGTATGAGTAAACACGTTTACCTACATACACGAAACTTTTCATTCTACGGTATATTTTATAAACACAAGTCAAAACATGTCAAAAGATCATTTAAGCCATTCTTTTATCGAAATAATGTGGAATGAGTCAGTTTAAGAATATACCATTTTTTTAGTCCTACTCACGCTACCACACTAAGAAACAATGATTTTTTTTATTTTTTTAATTTTATTTATATATCTATTTTTATTTTATTGTCTAACCGTGCTAATAGTTTCTAAATACAAAATCATCAATGGGGAAGGAGATGTTTACGCTGGTGACGTAAGTATACGCCTTTCGTCTGAGGGCTGTGTTTGTGTTTTACATTTTGTGTGATGTCATGTTAGCGTGTTTTTTAGTATCGTGAAAGTATCTTCACAGAAATAGAGGCAATTGGGGTAGCAAAATGAATAAATCACAATTGCAAAAAATGGTTCAAATGGCTCTGAGCACTATGGGACTTAACATCTTAGGTCATCAGTCCCATAGAACTTAGAACTACTTAAACCTAACTAACCTAAGGACATCACACACATCCATGCCCGAGGCAGGATTCGAACCTGCGACCGTAGCAGTCACGCGGTTCCGGACTGCAGAGCCTAGAACCGCACGGCCACCGCGGCCGGCCACAATTGCAATATTATCCTGTAGACCACAGGTCCTTTATATCAGAATATCCAGAACATATCACTGAGCAGCATGCAAAATTTTGACGGTGGAGTTCAGTTACACCCTGCAGAATTTACGGTGGCTGTAAAGACGATACTGATTCTGTTCAGACAGATTAAAATGTGATCAATGTGTGCCAGCTCAACAATTTACTTAGAAAATGAAATTGTATGATTCCAAACACCTTCTCAAGTCTCAAACGTCTATGACGTATATACGCAGACTAAAGCGACGTGGTTGGGATTTGAACCCAGGTCTCCTGACCACTGGGCAGATGCACTAACAATTACCCCACCGTTGGACAGTGGCTTTGTACAACTGCGCTGACTACTCTATCAGGCCCGCTCCTCAGTCTAAATCCGCAGCTCGTGGTCTCGCGGTAGCGTTCTCGCTTCCTGAGCACGGGGTCCCGGGTTCGATTCACTGTGGGGTCAGGGATTTTCACCTGCCTCATGATGAATGGGTGTTTGTGCTGTCCTCATCATTTCATCATCATTCATGAAAGTGTGAGATTGGCATGGGCAAAGGTTGGGAATCTGTAATGGCACTGATAACCATGAAGTTGAGCGCCCCACAAACCAAACATCATATTCATCACCCACAGACTAAATTTCCATTCGTGGCCCAGCCAACTTGGTATTTCTCCTAATCTCGTACTGCTTTGCGGAAGCTCTCCAACTGTATCAGACTGACACCTCATTATCGAACGAAACTGGGCAGCGTGCCTGAAACGCAAGCATACGTACTTTAACCAAATGAAACTATACGGCACCAGGGGTCAGTCTGTATCACAGTTCATGTAGATATCACATTTTCAATGACCATTCCGTATTGAAATATTACGTACCCAAAAGTTTTTCCATGGTTTTGAGAGTGACACTCACCTGTATAGAGGTCAACATGCGCGCCCTCCATGAGCCGCTCAACCAGAAATGTGCATCCGTCTTGTCCACCAGCTCCTTAAGAACGCTGTTCAACCACTGCACCCTCGCTCTGATGTTCGCTATCATGATCATTAGGAACGTGTCTTGAACGTGTGTGCTGAACTTGGACGAAAAGTACATTGCAATCGGAACCCAGTCGTGCCTGCTCTCTACGTACATCAAAACAACCATGAGCATCGTCGGAACGATGTACAGGAAAACTGTGCTGCAGCAGAGTACCTTAACAGTTCTGGTGTACGAGTGAGGCAGTCCACTGCCCCACGTGTCCTCAGAGTTTTTGATTAGTTCCATGTACTGATTGAAGGCAGCCGTGTACTCGTCCGCTTTCAGAAGAGGAACGAGTATTTGGAAAGTGGTGACGAAACTGAGCAGCAGCTCTCTGAAGGCGTCCCACTTGGCTGCATCGCGGCGGTGCAGCGCGGCTATGGTTTTGACGACACAGACGGCGCTCCAGGAGCAGACGAGCAGCAGGGAGTACACCAGCAGCAGCCAGGATCGCCGCGCCCTGGGAGGGTACCGGCTCAAATCCACGGTGACTGGCAGCAGACCGATCAGGCGCGCCGCGAAGAACATCGAGTGTTGGTATTTCCTAAGAATTGGATGCATAATGGGACAAAGCGCGAGTCGTGTATCGACCTCCAAAATTGTCCCCGTCGCCCGTCAAATCACAGCGTTCAGCAGGCCTAGTGTGCAGATTTCGTGCAGACCAGCGATATACCACAGTTCCCCAGTAGACTGCGCACACTGCCTCTAAATGTTCCTGCTGTCAGCGGCTTTACGGGCGAAAAGGGGACAGTGCGACTCTGGAGTGGTGGTTGGGAAGAGAGAGAAGTGGGGGGGGGGGGGGGGGGGGGAATTTGAGCGTAGCAGAGTAAACGAACCGCGACTGACGTGTCGTTTTCTCGCTGTCCTGCGAGAAATGAATTTGAACGGGAGAGCGCTGCTGACCTAATTGAAGTCTCCGCTAACAAGTATTGTGATTTATGGAGCACCAGCAAAACGTGTCTGACACACGTCCGTTCGCTTGATTTCCAAAGCCTCTACAATGTATTCAGAACGAGTTCATTGTTAAGCTGTCTGCATAAAGACAAGCGTTCATCACTCAAATGCATTTCCCTGATGCCATTTTTTCGGCGTGTAGGATTTTATCGACGTGTAGGATAACAAAGAACGCAGTGCCTTATAAAACATACGTATCTGCTAAGCGTTCCCTTCTCCTGTATTTCTTATTGCATACATGCCCGTAAAATTCCTCCAGATGGTCCGAAACCATTTCATTATCATACAATAAAAAGTTATAGATGATTGCACTTTCAAGTGGAACTATGTAAATAAAAGCGTCCTTTGTTGCCTAAATGTACAGATATGATAAATTTTTACTCCTTGAAGGGGTATTCACGATAATATCCGTCGTGGACAAATCACATCTCATTGCTCAACCTCAGTGCTGAACCCCAGTGAAATTGTTTATGTTGGGCTCTATGAAATCTCCCTTTCTCTCGCTACTACTCTTCACGTCTAGTTTTTATTAACTCTAACATCTTAGTTGAATAGTGTGCAACTAGGAATGCCGGGAAGCTGCACAGTAGCAAAGAAACGTATGTCTCGTGATGTGAGAGCAAATTGTGTCGTACTGTATTTCTGTCTGCCGGCTATAAGCAGTGCGAGGACTGAACTCTAGGATATGAGTTTCGCCTTCTCAGTCGATAGAGCACTTGCCAGCGAAAGGCAAAAGGCCTACGTTCCAGCTCCTTCAGGCACAAAGTTTTAATCTGTCACGAATTTCTATACGAGTTTCATGTTAGTGTGTGGTTGATGGTGGCTACCTTGTTATGATGTTTTCCGAAGCATAGAGAAGTAAGGACACATCTCAAATGTTACTCACCTAAAACCATTGTCGTCACTTATTTCTACATCATATTCTAAAGAGACAGTCGTAAGCAGAAACTAAGTTCACGTATGGAGATCCTCCACTGCTAACACTTATGAGGACAGATCAGCCGAAACATACAGCGCACGACTAAGGGAGACAGCAAACTGTTGGCATCGTAGTAGCTTCTCTACAATTTATGGATTACTTGGCTTCAATGTTTTAAGACTACGATTAGGTAGGTGCCAAGTAACAGCGTTCATTATGCAGGTAGGTAACAAGAAGTACTGTTGTGCCAACCTGTCTCTGTTGTTACAGATGTGCCCTTCTAATTTACTAGATTATAATGAACTGACGTAAGCACAAATACTGTGAGCAGTACAGTGTTATTATCAACGACAATGCAATGAATATATTAAGATTGTGCAAATGTATAACTGGACTCGTTATACGTCCGTGAAGGTTCTTCTTGTTGATGGAATCTACGTAATAAGATGAACGAATGAATAGTTCAGGAAATGGGTCGGGGCTCGAGGCCTGTACTGGTACGGAGTTTAGCTTCTTATCCGAACTTATTCGTACGAAACTTACAGTGATCAGCTTTTGGCACAAGTATAAACGTTTCGCAGAAGTGATAAAACCTTGACTGACACTAGAAGTTGCAAAATGATGCGTCGAAATACAATCAAACGTGTCCCCGAACAGGAGTTTGATTTTCAATGCTGGTTTTTAAGACAGTTTCCCGTGCTGTTCAGTGAATAGGGACATCCCTCATGTGTTTGGCTTCCTGTTTATGAATAAAGGTCACATACCATTGGCCACTATAGAATTTTGAGTCCAGTCTGCTATCGCAGTTCAGTAATCTAACTTTCAAAGAGAGTAATCAGCAGCCGTGTGTGAGCGTTCACTGCGTTGACACGAAGGAGATGAAACCGATGTGATGTCTCACATATTCTGTTAATCGCACTTTCAATACAATCATGTGTTCGGTAATATTTCGGTCTCCAGATATTGTAATAACAATATATTTCTAACTTAAACGACAACATTCCACCAATAACTCATTTTTCATTGTGTTTTGTGCGTCACGCAAGCGAATTACACTCCTGGAAATGGAAAAAAGAACACATTGACACCGGTGTGTCAGACCCACCATACTTGCTCCGGACACTGCGAGAGGGCTGTACAAGCAATGATCACACGCACGGCACAGCGGACACACCAGGAACCGCGGTGTTGGCCGTCGAATGGCGCTAGCTGCGCAGCATTTGTGCACCGCCGCCGTCAGTGTCAGCCAGTTTGCCGTGGCATACGGAGCTCCATCGCAGTCTTTAACACTGGTAGCATGCCGCGACAGCGTGGACGTGAACCGTATGTGCAGTTGACGAACTTTGGGCGAGTGCGTACAGTGGGCATGCGGGAGGCCGGGTGGACGTACCGCCGAATTGCTCAACACGTGGGGCGTGAGGTCTCCACAGTACATCGATGTTGTCGCCAGTGGTCGGCGGAAGGTGCACGTGCCCGTCGACCTAGGACCGGACCGCAGCGACGCACGGATGCACGCCAAGACCATAGGATCCTACGCAGTGCCGTAGGGGACCGCACCGCCACTTCCCAGCAAATTAGGGACACTGTTGCTCCTGGGGTATCGGCGAGGACCATTCGCAACCGTCTCCATGAAGCTGGGCTACGGTCCCGCACACCGTTAGGCCGTCTTCCGCTCACGCCCCAACATCGTGCAGCCCGCCTCCAGTGGCGTCGCGACAGGCGTGAATGGAGGGACGAATGGAGACGTGTCGTCTTCAGCGTTGAGAGTCGCTTCTGCCTTGGTGCCAATGATGGTCGTATGCGTGTTTGGCGCCGTGCAGGTGAGCGCCACAATCAGGACTGCATACGACCGAGGCACACAGGGCCAACACCCGGCATCATGGTGTGGGGAGCGATCTCCTACACTGGCCGTACACCACTGGTGATCTTCGAGGGGACACTGAATAGTGCACGGTACATCCAAACCGTCATCGAACCCATCGTTCTACCATTCCTAGACCGGCAAGGGAACTTGCTGTTCCAACAGGACAATGCACGTCCGCATGTATCCCGTGCCACCCAACGTGCTCTTGAAGGTGTAAGTCAACTACCCTGGCCAGCAAGATCTCCGGATCTGTCCCCCATCATGTTTGGGACTGGATGAAGCGTCGTCTCACGCGGTCTGCACGTCCAGCACGAACGCTGGTCCAACTGAGGCGCCAGGTGGAAATGGCATGGCAAGCCGTTCCACAGGACTACATCCAGCATCTCTACGATCGTCTCCATGGGAGAATAGCAGCCTGCATTGCTGCGAAAGGTGGATATACACTGTACTAGTGCCGACATTGTGCATGCTCTGTTGCCTGTGTCTATGTGCCTGTGGTTCTGTCAGTGTGATCATGTGATGTATCTGACCCCAGGAATGTGTCAATAAAGTTTCCCCTTCCTGGGACAATGAATTCACGGTGTTCTTATTTCAATTTCCAGGAGTGTATTTACTATGGAGAGGCCACGGAATCAACTAAGTTTTATGTTAACTGATCCTTCCGTCGCTTTTTGGTAGAACAACTTCATAATTATAAAGGAAAAAAATTATTGTGGCTCTTCAATAGTGTACTTCCCGCTGTATTGCTTAAGGGAAATTGGTAAATCCATCAAAACACTGATATTTCTCGGTTGGTCGAGGAATATTGTTTATTTCCCATTAACAGCTGTGTTCTGGATAATCACCTAAAACTTGCACTGCAATTATTGCGGAAATGGAAAGTGCCATTAAACTGTGGTTTTCACAGTGTGGATTGGCAGTCAGGGGCTTGTGTTGTTAGCCAATAAATAGATTGTAATAATACATAGAAGGTGTATATTTGAGCTGACATAAACTTTTTTAAACGGGACAACGCCTACTGACATTAACAAACTAAGAAGAGTGTAAATTAGAATGTCAGTGGTGTTTGTTGCAGGATTCTAGTGCAAGTCGTTTATGAGATATCTTGTTTTGAAAAGTTTCGACGTCGACGTGTTTTGTGCCATTAAACCAGCGTAATTCCTAGGTACGATGTTGTTTCATTTACTTACTGTGGTGTCACCGCCAGACACCACACTTGCTAGGAGGTAGCCTTTAAATGGGTCGCGGTCCGTTAGTATACGTCGGACCCGCGTGTCGCCACTATCAGTGATTGCAGACCGAGCGCCGCCACACGGCAGGTCTAGTCAAGAGAGAGTCCCTAGCAATCGCCCCAGTTGTACAGCCGACTTTGCTAGCGATGGTTCACCGTCTATATACGCTCTCATTTGCCGAGACGACAGTTTAGCATAGCTTTCAGCTACGTCATTTGCTACGACCTGGCAAGGCGCCATATTCCGTTACTATAATTACTGATAATATTGTGAATCATGTACCGTCAAGGGCGACGTTGATCATTAATAGATTAAAATTAAGTATCAAACTAATTACGTCCGCTTTCTGAATTCCAATTCCTTGTCATGTTCCAGACCTCACGTCAATATAGTTCTTCCCTCCTCACGCCAGCCTGCGTGAGCTAAAACGCGTGCATTTCGACCTCCATTCGTAACACGGTGTGGGCTCTTCTGCCAACACAACTCTTACAGTGTGCTTGTATGTTCTTGAGTGCATTGCTACTTGCTAATCAGTCCAAACAGTAGGTCGTGAGTGCACTATAGGATTTACCAACGTAGAAATAGCATACATGAACATCGTGTATGGAGAGTGTAGTAAGAATGCAGTTCTTGTACAATGTATGCGGCAAGTTCTCCCAATAGACGTCAGCTGTCTCGGCAGTTACTTATCATCCTGTTCAACCAGTTACGTGAAAGTAACAGTGTAACACCTAGACAACGTAACAGAAGGAAATAAGTGACGACAGAAGAAGGGGGGGCGGGGGGAGGAATTAATGTTCTTACTGCTGTTGCAGAGTAGCTCCTGTGTATTCGTACGAGGAAATGGCACGAGTCAGGCAAGTGTCCTACGCATTCTCCATCGACATAGGTTACATCCCTATTGTTGGAATCAAAATGACTCAGAGCACTATGGGACTTAACATCGGAGGTTCAAATGGTTCAAATGGCTCTGAGCACTATACGACTTAACTTCTGAGGTCATCAGTCGCCTAGAACTTAGAACTAATTAAACCTAAGGACATCACACACATCCATGCCCGAGGCAGGATTCGAACCTGCGACCGTAGCGGTCACGCGGTTCCAGACTGAAGCGCCTTTAACCGCACGGCCACACCGGCCAGCAACATCGGAGGTCATCAGTCCCCTAGAACTTAGAACTACTTAAACCTAACTAACCTAAGGACATCACACACATCCATGCCCGAGGCAGGATTCGAACCTGCGACCGTAGCGGTCACGCGGTTCCAGACTGAAGCGCCTTTAACCGCACGGCCACACCGGCCGGCAACATCGGAGGTCATCAGTCCCCTAGAACTTAGAACTACTTAAACCTAACTAACCTAAGGACATCACACACATCCATGCCCGAGGCAGGATTCGAACCTGCGACCGTAGCAGTCGCGCGGTTCCGGACTGAAGCGCCTAGAACCACTCGGCCACCGAGGCCGGCCCTATTGTTGGGTGTTGCCCACTCGTCTCGTATAGGGTGCCTAAGGGATGCGGCTTTCTCGGAATGCTATATAATTGAAGCAAATAATGTTAGCAGTTTTATTTCTATAAAGCAAATTAACAAACCTTAATTTGGAGATTTAGAAGGAGAAGTCGCAAACGATGGGCGACATGCGAAGAGTAATTATCTTGGCTATGCAATGTTCCTGCAAGTTTGACGCACGTCATTAATAACTGATCTGCGAATGCCAGTCTATATATGTGCCTCTACTGTCCACTAATGTCCGTACACTGAGTCGATCTGAGCTGCCGAGACTGGAGGGGCGGCGCTTCTATTCACTTCTTGCAGGTGTCGCTCCTGTCGTGGCGCGGTCTTAATCAGCACATCATTGACCGACGTCGTTTCACCGCCTTCTCTGTTCTTGTGTTCTTCGTCTTCGTTCCGGCGCTTGTGGTTACGCCAAAACACCTACCACATCCTCCTCCATCAAGAGCTGCATGGAAACACTTATGAGAATCGTGTTCGCCTTTGACCATGGGGATTAGAGAGGATACTCAAGATGAATCGCGTGTCTTGTTTAATGATGACCAGGTAAAGCACCTAAACATGTACTATTGATCAGTTGACGATCACTATTGAATTCAACAGGTAGAACGTCAGCATCCATGGAGTGTAAACGTGTGGTGTAAGATAGTGGAACAACAGCTCATAGCCCTGATTTTCATTCATGGAGCAGCGAACGCACGCAAGTACCGCAGCCTCCTAACGGACCATCTTCCATGGACGCTAGAAGACGTTCCTCTGCAAATCAGGAGGAACCTGTGGTACCAGCACGATGGCTGTGCAGCCCATAGAGCACGAAGTAACACAGCAAGACTTCACGAATGGTTTTCATATCGTTTGATTGGACACAGAGGATCTGTACCGTGACCGGCCCGTTCCCCGGATTTGCCAACTGTAGGCTTTTCTCAGTGGGGAAAGCTGAACGATGCTGTCTACAAGGGCACACCATTATACGCGGTAATACGCAATGACGTATCACTGCAGCCTGCTCGGGCATCTGCGCTGAAATGCTAGCACGTGTGTAGTAGTCGTTTCATACCAAACTGGAAAAGTTTATTGCCGCTGCCAGTGGTCATTTTGAACACAACCTATGATGGTCAATTGTCTCTATACTAGTCATAATCCACATAACTTGTGTGTATTTGTGTTGTTTTTTAGTGTCTGCTACCACAGGTATTGTACAAGTATCGGTGAGGGAACTTTTCAAAATACAGTATATCGTAAACGACTCGCGCTATAATCCTTCAACAACCATCACTGACATTCTAATTCACACTACTTTTAGTTTGTTAAAGACAATAGGCATTGTTCCATTTAAAAAGTATATGTTTGCACAAAAAAACATTTCTAAGTATTATTACAATCTTCTGACTGACTACGAGTTCCTGACTACTAAATGGTTCAAATGGCTCTAAGCACTATGGGACTTAACATCTGAGGTCATCATTCCCCTAGACTTAGAAGTACTTGAACCTAACTAACCTAAGAACATCACACGCATCAATGCCTGAGGGAAGATTCGAACCTGCGACCGTAGCAGCAGCGCGGTTCCGCACTGAAGCACCTAGAACCGCTCGGCCACAGTGGACGGCTCCTGACTACTAATCCATTCTGTGAATACAACACAACAATCGCACTTTCCATTACCGCAATGTTTGAGGTGAAAGTTTTAGATGATTCATCATTATATATATAATATATATGACCAAGAACACAGTTAACGGGAAATAAATTTTGTGAATAGAAAGAAGTGAACCTGTAGATAACCTGTGTACCAGCTTGAACCTGTTATGCAGCTAAAGAGTGTTGAGCCACCCAGGGTGTGTTTTTCCATTATTCTCCATGCTTCGTTGTTCTGTTCGCTAAGATGTGCGTCAAGGCAGTGGCTTTTGAATCGGATCGATGAGACAATACTTGACTGCTGTGTCGGTTAGGTAGCGTTGTGACATCTGGCCGACAACTTAACATTGCTGTTCTGTTCGAATGTAAGACAACTTGAGTGTCGGTTTAACGAGCTAGAACGTGAATGTCTGTTAGCTTTTATATAGATTAAGCCGTCACTGTGATGTTTGTAGTTATCAACGGAATTAAATGCCACAGTGAATTTGCTGTTCAACGAATTGGCGATCGATGAGATAGTAAATGACTGGGTGCTCAATTTGAAACTGCAACATCTAAATGCCTTATTTTTACTGCTCTCACTAAGACGAAAAGAGTAGCGTTAATGGACTAATTACATTTATAAGGACTTGGTCTCGATTAAGACCACTTCTGTCGTCAAGATCACCGCGTCGCACTACAGGGATTTTTTCAGACGCTGTACTGGCCGTAGGGGTGACAGCCCTGCACAATATGGGCAAGGCGATGGTGAGCCAGTTCTTCTGTCATGAAAGAAGACTCCTGATTTGTCTGCGATCGTCTCTCATTCTTTTACCATCTTTTTGTCAGCAGTCATCTGAATTAGTACCGTGGAAGTTATTCCAGATATCTTAACACATGTCCTGCTGTGGCGTGTGGTGTAATTGCGTGTGTTGTGTTGTACAATTTCAGCAAGATGACAATAAAACTAGTTACTTATTATTAACGTAACATGATGTTTTATTTAATCACTACTTTTCCCGGCTAATGAACGTAATTTTTCTAATGAAATCGCCACCTGGGAACGAGTAGCAGTATTGTCTGTCAAGCAGTGTAAATGTCACTAAGTTCATTCACGAAAGTGCGACTTTACTTCTGAGGTCATCAGTCGCCTAGAACTTAGACTAATTAAATCTACCTAACCTAAGGACATCACACACATCCATGCCCGAGGCAGGATTCGAACCTGCGACCGTAGCGGTCGCTCGGTTCCAGACTGTAGCGCCTAGAACCGCACGGCCACTTCGGCCTTCGGGACAAAGCACATTTTCAGCTGTCCCCATCGAGGTATATCAACAACACCTGTCGGCAGCTCAGGGTTTCAATTAATTATCATTTATTCAAGAGTTATAATTTTAAGTAATTTCAGGGCTGCTGTTTAAAAGATTCTTTGCTCTCTGCAGATCGTTTATCTAAATTAACGCTACTGTAATCTCGAGGTGGCAACATTTTTCTTTAAGCAAAATCAACAGTTTTGTCACACAGTACCACACGTACACAACACTAATGCATTTTCCTGTCGAAATATTTCATAAAAGTTATTACGAAGTTACCAGGCTTCATACATCAACAGATAAGAATTTATATCACGTAAGATGCTGTTTGCATGTATTCACCGTCTAACTGGGATTTTTTAGCTCATAGTGGGTTCTCGGCCACCAGTACACAATTATTATTGCAATTATAACAAAAACATTTAAATCTGGATAGAAAATCGATCTAAAACTGCCGATGCAATATTTTCCTAAGATGGCTGCTAACATAAGACAATCACTTATCGAGTCTACTTCCTGCTGTATTTTACTCGTAATAAATAATATTTATTAAATATTTTCTCACCTTCACTATATGCATTAACATTCGAAAATATTTCTCTATGTTTCATGAGATATTAATATTCACTATTTACTAAAACTGCGCTGTAGATCAATAGCGCTAATGGGTGCGCTCTTTGGTAGCTGAGCAGAAAACTTAACATTTATATAGGACGAGATTACAATGCAATAAAACTGCAGACAAAGAAGATTCATTTCAATAACACATATACTATGTTTTCATATATCAGTTAGCAACATAACAATACTTTAGTGCAGTTTTTTACAGGCCTATCACATTCTATCAGTACAATAGTTCGAACAAGAAGAAGGATTTTTCTACAGAAATCATAGATAACAATAGATTGAGATTTTCTTAGTCTTTTTACATGGGTTTTGTCTGAGATATTATTTTTGTACAAAATATTAAATTATGTCGTTGATAATAATTATTTATTATTATTTAACGATGAAGTCCCTGTTAGCAGTATCACGAGAATACGATCAAAGTTCAGTTACATTCCACATACAAATATCGTCGTCAATATAATATTGTCGACAATATAATATTGAAAAAAATATAGTTGTGGATATTGCACTCCCATCCAATCCTTTCTTCCAAAAAAATCTGTTCCTCATAGATTTTGTAGAGGACCTCCTCCACATAATTTTCAACAGTAAAAGATATCAGACTATTCGATGCTATTTGCCTGTACTTGACTGCTTCTTATCTCATCTTTGCTTCCTTCGTCATTCGTTGTTTTAATTCGAGTATAACAGAGTTCTTTAACTTCTTCTACTTAGAGGTCCCCAATTTTGGCGTTCAGTTTGCCGCCAATCTCATTTCCACTACCCTGCACTGCTTTCATCTTGGTTTACCCTCAGTCTAATTAGTGTTGTGCTTAGTAGACTGCTTGTAAAACTTATGTCGATTAGAAGTAGGTTTATATTATGCAACCGTGTAGCTGCAATTATGGAGTGTGCATTCTGTGTTAGTTAAGCTAACTGATTTGTGACGGGAAATTGAGATGTCGTAACATATATATGACAAAAAGCAAAATGATTTGTTAAAATATTGAATTTTTATAATATGTGTATGTTTATAAGAAAGACAATGTTAATTGGAAGCTGGTTCATGCTTAGGGCACTTGTATTGTAAAATGTAAAAGACGTAGTGAAGTCCCTCCGCAACGGAAGTGGCATGGCGTGATGTAAAAGGTGGTTTTGGCTGTCAAACTGGGCGGTTGTTTGATGTGAACGGTACGCAGTAAGTGGCCAGCTCTGCCACAGTAAACTTCGACGGTGCCAAGAGAGGCATTTGGAAGCTGCTTTGCAAGGGATTTTTGCTTCGGATGTGGATATGGCTATTACTAGATATTCTCGGCAGAGAGGAATGTCTCTAATATGTTGAAAATTCCACGCCAAGAAGAGATTTTATACAGCATTCGTACCTCAAGAGCTGTGAGTACAGTTAGCCGCCATATCCCTTGCGACCAAAACTTCGCCACTGCTTCACTAACGTCATACATCTAGATATGTATATGGGCATGGACCAGTTAATTTGTGTGAGTGATAATATTAATAATCAACATGCTATAAATCTGTGTTCGTAACCATATCTTCTATCCTGATCACGAATTTATGCAGGGTCCTCTCGTAAGTGTTACTAAAACCGAGTACCCTGTTTTAAATGAACTATTCTTGCTTTCAAGTGTTTTCAATGTGGTTTCTTTTTGTTTGTCAAATGTGAAAGGAGTAGCAAAAGTTAAAGCTAGAACCACAAAAGTGAAGTCACATAGGATTTCGCTAAAGTACTGTCTGTTTATTGCAAAAGTATAGTTTTGCAAGAATACAGAGCCAGATTGTGTAAAGGTTATTGTCTAAAATATCTGCTTCAAACGTGATAAAAAAGGCAAATAAGTTGAGCTCATTTTAAACAGAATGTGGTCTTGATTACTATCATGAATGATTTTTTTAAAGTTAATCGAGATCAGTGTTGAATATTTTGCTTCGTACAGTAAACTATAAATTATTCCAAGTGAAGTTATGGACTAGCTTTGTTTGAATTAGTCTTTCTACTGAAATAATCATAGAGGTTGACTAGTGACACTCTTTTAGTTTATGGGTCCCCACATATGCTTCGCATATTAGATAGATAATTGGATTACTACTGTTGCTAAGGAAATTATATGTATAAGAGAGAGAGTATAAAGTGTAATTTTGGTATTATTTATATTATTTATGTTAATTTGTGTTTTTACATGTCAGTTAAAATAGAAGCCCTTCATGTCCAAATTTAGTTCTGCACTTCATGCAGTAACATTTCAGAATTGGTTTAAGTAATGATCTTGAGTGTACCTGTTATTAGTATGAGCATGGTACAAATTTGCTTTCTATAATTACTGGTGCATGCGTTATTGACAACTGCTGCTAGACACTGCTCAGAGTGTCCTACGTCAATTGTATCTTGTGCACTATTCAAAGGGAAATAGTAATGAAAATAGCTTCAATAACAAAAGTCCAATTTTCTTAAACATATACTTCCAAATTAATGTTCCCAATTGGGCTGACGACCGTTCATTAACTCATTCACATACGAATTTTTTCACTTTCATTAACTCCCAAGTTTAATGTCTGTTTAGTTTTTTTTGTTAAGTTCACCATATTCAAAATTATAGTCCGATACCTTTATCCAATAGACACACGCTGGCAATATTTCAAAATCCTCTCAGAGGGTAACATTAGCTTGTTTCACGGCAAGTTACCGTTATACGTGGCTTTTCCCAGTACAAGAATAGCAGGTTCGGTTTTTAGGAATGAGAGACGTATAACGACATGCTAGTGTTGTATGCCGATTTCGTTTTAACAGGTCCTGTAATTTGCAACGTCTTCCGCGAATCTTAATACAGATGTACTTTCATCTTCAACTTTAATCACATTCTTGAACCTCTCTTTCATGCCTTACACTGCTTTTTCGGGATACAGGTTAACAGCACAGAAGAAAGACTCCATCGCAGTCTTACAGGTTTTTAAGCCGAGCACTTCTGTCTTGGTTTCCCAGTCTTAATTTTCCTTCTTGGTTCTAATACCTATTGCCGTGAATGTAATGCCTCGTGATGTAACTACACTTCGTCACCAACAGGTATTTTGTCAACACACATCTAGGTGCCACTGATATCAGTAAAAAAAAGGGATTCTATTCACAACAAATCATCAGGCACTCATACCTATAAGACTAACTACTGAAATGAACACAATTCTGATCCACAAAGACCCAACTTTAAGACATCGTTGTACAATATTCACAATCTGTGACTGTCTTACTCTGAGCTTAGTGAAATTAGTGTACACTGTAGTGTCAACCCGGCGTATGTGCTACTGTGTCGGTGTCTTGGGTTGTTAAAAAGCGTCATATTGTCCCTCGGGCAGCAGAGTTGTGATGAAATGGACCCGTAGCGGTAGCGACTGGAAGTCCGACTGGCTCTCGTTGGAATTGCTGCAGCAACACACTCTCGAACGCACTCTGCCGTTTATGACGCAGATGGCAGCTTGTGTCTTGGTGCGCAGTGATACAAAGTTCCGCACTATTTGCTGCACGTGATGCGAGTTGTGAATCACAGTTATACTCCTCTAGCGATGTCTGCCGCGGGCTACTAGAATCTACTTGCGGACTCAATTCGCCTGATTCGCATGTTTGATGAATGTCTGCCTTGCAGGAGTGCGACTCACGCTCATAACATATTGCACCCAGTATCCGACAGTGCGCTTCCTTGCAGTGACTTACATTACGCTGCAGCTTACCCTTGCCTTTACTGTGGCGATATGGCAACCCTTCGCTGCCGAACCTTTTCGTGAACAGTTTATGAGAATACTGCACGAACAACAGGAAACGAGAAGGAAAGCGAGATTACCGTTTACGAGAGTTAGTCATTGTTTTATTACTATTACCTCAGAAAATTGAATATTAGAAATTAATTTTTGGCTTGTTTTTAGGTACATGTCTGTAGACCTGGTAGACATGCAAATCTTCGCGACACAGTATTGTAACACCAGAAGAACGATAACAAGATGGCGCAGCCCACTGACATAGTGGAGTATCGTGAGGTAATTTATGTTCTGCAGGAGTGGAAATGTCCGCCTCTCGTGGTCTCGCGATGGCGTTCTCGCTTGCCGAGCATGGGGTCCCGGGTTCGAGTCCCGGTGGGGTCAGGGAATTTCACCTGCCCGAGGCAACTGGGTGTTGTTGCATCGTATCAACGTCATCATTCATCCCCATTAGAGTCGGAAGGAGGCAACGGCAAACCACCTTCATTAGCGCTTTGCTTAGTACGATGGTGCGGATCTCTCGCATCGTTTTCCTACGCTCTGTCAAGAAGCATGGGACTTCATTTCCAGCAGTGGAAATGTTGCAGCTGTATCAGCTTAATCCAGAAGACTTGCAACGTTTTCACTACTGCAGAAGACGAATTACTGCACGATATTATACACTTCGTGAGTGGGCTGCCTTATTTTTTTCGTTCCTCTACAGGAGATTTCAGTATGTACCAGGACTCCGGACTTGTATCTGAAAGAAACAAAAAGGTTATTATTTAACATTATTTTTCGAGGTGATAAGTATAATTTTATGACAACACGTCTATCGTGTCGGTGGACTTCCGGTTTCTTTCTCGGACTTATATGACACACCACAAGCCTCCTGCGCATAATACCCTATCGAGCGAGTTGTATCCAAGTTGTTTGTTACGCTGTAAGCAGTCATGCATCAGGATGGTTGCCCAAGGTTTTCGCTAATTCCGTGACGTGTCATCGCTGCCGTCAGAGCTACAGGCTACTAGGTTTGTCTCTAAATTTATTGCTTTTGGGTACTGAACACTATGTATTCAGAAATGTCAAAATGCAAAAATCAATTTGTTTAGAACACTGAGTTAAAATTTTCAGACACATGATTTGTCGCCCCTTCAGTAAGAGGAGTGTTATTGTCATATTCCTGTAGTTGTATTCTGCAAAATCGACCAATTTAGTTTACGTCACTGATGAGAGTTAATAGCCTGTGAATTACAAGAAGCGGGAGAGACACACTGGGAGTGGTGATTCTGAAAATGGCAGCGGTATTGTGGGAACGTGTGTAGCGTCAGCAAGCTTAGCAAATACTTGGTTAATGGACCCAATATCGTACACAAAATCTGTTCACTTAAAGTTTCAGTAAATGTGGTTACACACGTTTCCCTTGACGGGACAATCAAAACTGTTATTCAGTGTCAATGATAAAATCCGCTATAATTGAGAAAATATTTATTTCTAAAAAGGAAAGCGTTTTCAGATTTCAGGATATGTGTCTCATCTTCAACTGCATGTTAAAATGTGCGTCCACAAAGGATGCAGAACGAAGGTTGTGTGCTCCTCTGCGAGATGCTTTTTGGCAGATCTAGGAGTGATGAGGATGTTAACATGCATGTCATGTACCAGGGATGCTCTGTTTTAACACATTTTAACCTATTTTAACCTTAGTTATGTATCATTTGTGGACTTACATTTTAATATGCACCTGAAGATGGGATGAAAGTCCTGAAACCAGGTAGGGCTTTCCTTTTCAGAAATAAATAACTTTTACAGCCGTAGAGGATTTTGTCATTGAAAATGTGATTAGTTCTGCATCTATATGTTTGTTTCTTTCTCGGTACTTAATTAAAACTTTTTACGTCAATTTTATATACTTTTGTTTTGTCCTGGCTTGTGTAATTTATGACCTTGCTAGGTTCTCCGTTGCAAAGAATGAACTATGGATCTTCTAGAACGAAGTACTCAGAGGATCCTTAGTATTATTTGAGACTGATAGTCCTTGCCTCACAGAGTTTTGAACATCTAGCGAGCCCCCCGGTATTTCGTGATACACTATCTGATTAAATGTATCCGAACACCTATTATCGGACATCAATGTGGAATGTGTCCACCATTCACCTTTATAACGGTTTGAACGTTTCTGGGGACACTTTCAAAGAGGTGTCTGAAAGTGGAGGAACTGCAGCTCATCATGCTTCAGGAACCGACAACAAAGAAGGGGCTGATGTTGGACGTTTGGAATCTGGAAAAAAGTCATCGTTCTACTAACAATAATTGAATAAATAAATCCACTTCAGTTGCCTGTAATTTCTTAACACGACTGGTTTCGAAGCCAAAAGCTTCATCTTCAGTTACCACCAAATAAATATGAGAACATAAATGAGTAGCGGTTGGGCCATTCAGTCATGGGGGATCACATTCACGTCGAAAAAATGCACAGGAGCAAAAGAACAGCAACTGCAGCGTTCGCCTCAATTCGATGTCACGCAATGCACCCAGCGAGTGTTATTGTTGTCAGATGCAGGTGAGATCCAGATGTACGGTCAGTAGTGTGTCGTGGTTGTAATGGCGTAGCTGAAGTAAGTATATCTTACCAGCTAAGTGTGTGTTCCCAACGGCGTGGGTTGACCCCCTGCAAACGTAAGAAGTATACCGAATGGTGACAAAGCGTTTTGCCGGCCGTGGTGGCCGAGCGGTTCTAGGCGCTACAGTCTGGAACCGCGTGACCGCTACGGTCGCAGGTTCGAATCCTGCCTCGGGCATGGATGTGTGTGATGTCTTTAGGTTAGTTAGGTATAAGTAGTTCTAAGTTATAGGGGACTGATGACCTCAGAAGTTAAGTCTGATAGTGCTCAGAGCCATTTGAACCATTTTTGACAAAGCGTTTTTACCGAGAAGTGATTATAAATAAGGAGCGCCTATATTACGCGCTCGTGTCTACCGCATCAGCCAATGGATTACAGTGAATATAAACGTACAGATTATTACAACAGCGTGTGAAAATATTTTACTCGTAGTGTATTTGACCTGTGTTGAGATTAAACGTGAATGGATGTGTATGACAAGGTTTCCAATTTCGTTTAATGAGTGTATATGCAAACTTTCGCGAGCTTGGCTAATGGAAAACCTCTGTTCTTTGAATATAGCATTATTGAGGAGCCCAAACCCGATTTAAACATCTTACGTAGTGGTTAAAACTGATTAGTGCTTATTTATTTGGTCGCTGTCATTAAAATAGAGGTCAGGCTGCTATATCAGTCGACCGCTAACAGCATCATATATTTTTCTGGGGTGTTTCGCATTACAGTTATGAGTGAGATTTTTGGCAATGTTATAAAAGAAGTGGGAGGGAGGCTGGTTACTAATTACAAGAGGACTAAAATAATTGGCGAAATATATGGAGGGTGATTAATTTCCCTGTGATGTAATTTCTATGAAATCAATCTGCCTTCATCGTTTGTTGCTTTGTCTTGGAACGCAACATCATGTGAGACATTGGGAAGCAGAATTACCGTGTACCCTGGGCAAAATAAGTGACAGGCGAGAGAGGGGTTTCGTTTTGTGGTTTCATCCTGCTGTAGTTTATACCTTCTTCAAAACAAGATAACAGGCAGAGGTATCCTTGGGAAAGACAGAGACGGAATGTATCATGTGGTTAGACGAAGACTTAGACATCAAATACTTGACTGCAAAGCATAAGCACGTGAGGACATAGACAGACTACAATTTGCTAATGAATTAGGTTAATTCCTGGAGGAAGTGGACTGCTGAATGTTTGAGACACAATATATAGTAATTTGCGGAGGCAGTGTCCAGAATTAGAATACGAATATAATCTAATAAAGAACAAAATGATTAAGTCAGGATGAAATGCAATATTCAGAGCCACAAAAGGCATAGGTCATCCTGGCTATAGATAATGAAAAACGAACTTACTTTTACTGTAGGATTTCCGCTTACCAGCAGCTGCCTCTTCTCAGATGCCACAAACTTCTGTCCCGGCTGTCTTCTTCAGACAGACGTCTCCTTTCCGTGGCTTTGCTCTAAGAGTTGCTCCCACACGTTGCCCCCGGTCTCCCTCGCAACCTTCTACTTGGCGGAGTCCAGCTGAGCAAACACTATGGTCATCGCTGTTCCTCCATCTGTCGGACGTGTCCATACCATCCGAGAGCTCTTGCATCAGTTCTGTCTGTGACTGGATCCACAGCATCCATCTCCATTCTTATCATCCCTCAGTAGATCCACGTGGGCCGCTCTCATGCTCCGACGTAACCCGTCTACTTCCACAGCCTCAATTTCTCCCCCTTTGTCTCTCGTTCAATGCCCAACATTCTGCACCATATGTCAGAATGGTTTCAAGCACAGCGCGCAGCACAACTTTGTTTGATCGTCTGAATGTGTGCAGACTGCATAATCTAACAATCAGTGATCTAATAGCTACCCATACTTGACTTATTCTGTGGGATATGTCCACTTTACACTAGCCACTCTTATCAGCTGGTGAATCCACATTCCTTATATGGTCAAAGTCAAAATCCAAATCCTCACCTTACCCACGTCTAACAAAACGATATCTACACTGACTGCTAATCTCCATTTCTTATAAGCATCCATTACCTTTCTCATTCGATACATGGCTTCAATCCTTATCAAGAGCCACTAGTACCTGATCGTCGACAAACGGTAATGAACGCAAACGTTGATTTTGTACTGCGACACTTAAATTTCGCCATGTCTGTTTCATTAACCAGAACAACTTCTAAATACAACTTAAATTAGGTTGGTGACATAGAGCTTCTTTGTCTTAATACATTCCGATATATTACGACTAACCTTCAAAACTGCCTCATATTGACGGTACATCTTTTTCGGCAACCCAGTTAATGCAAAATCCACTCCAACATTTTTCAGTGCTGACCATAGTACCATCATTGGTATAGAATAATAGGTCTTTTCTAAATCAGCAAAGACAAAATGAAGATCTTCATTTTTTCAGTCTTTTATGACACACCTGACGTACACAAAAGATGTCATCAACACTTCTTTTAAAACCAGTAAAACCAGAATATTCCTGAGACACAACGACATGGGTAACCATTTCCATTCCGTTCTGTATTATAGTATTGACAAACCTACATTACACTTACTCCCCTGTAACTACTCAGATCTCTGCTGCTCGTTTTCTTATTAATGGCGGCAATGTATGATGTCTTCCAATCTTAGGCTACTTCATCTCTTTGGACCATTTTATTAAAAATTACTAATACTGTTACTACCTTGGTAAGTCCTCCGTACTTCAATAATTCTGTTAGTGTACCACAGAACAGGCTGCTTTTGAAATTCTTTTTCTTTTTTCCTCTGAAGGGTTTGAGAAATTCGTTGTCAGTCATTTCTAGCATAGGATAATTCTGCACTTCATTCTACTCTTCTCGAAACTCCTCCCTATCCCCTGTAAGAAGATGTTTAAATTGTGACCTCCGTTCAGAAAAAGCCATCATTCCAGCTCATCCTCTAATTTTAGCAAGAGCTCACACTGGACGTATAAGTTGCCCTGATGCATCCAACTAAATGTTGTACATCGGCACATTTCTCCACCCACGACTGCTGTTTAGCTCGGGTAACCAACCCTTTTACTTCTCTCTAAATTTTGTCGTAATGGTCTCTATCTTCTTGCCTTTTACAGCTTCTTTTCTTCAGTCCTTTCCTTTAAAGCCTTAGTCATCCATTCAGTATAAGAATTTTAACTGTAAGTAGAAAGCCAGTAGCACAACTTGCGTAGAAATGAAATTAACAAGAAATACAAATAGGCTTATTCCGAATGTATGATGAATGGAAAGAAATCGCGACTATCTATGCGGGTACCATGAGCCTAAATGCAGCTTCAGAAGACAATAGAGCAAAAGAGTAACCTACGGAGTGCATGTCGCAAACGTTTTTCAACTGCACAAAAAACGGGTAGACATACGAAACGAGTAAATCGAACGCCTGTTCAATGGAATAAACTATTCAAAGAGTGGGTAAATCACTGAAAATGTCCAAAATCATTTCGACCAAAGACAAAGATGAAGTAATAAATCTTACTTGCCCTCCATATTTTTCAAGTTCTCTAATTCACTATTAAGAGTTTGGGTTACCTCGAGCGTTTTAAGGCTGTGTCAATGTCTCAAATTGTCTTCTTCACTACCGGTCGTTGATCCGAACATCCATACAACCGACTGTGAATGAAGAAATGTCAAATGGGAAGTCTCAACGCTACTTCAATGGAAATCTCGAAATAAGAGAATGCCACCTTAGTTGTACTAAAAGCAAGGAAAAAAATCAGTCTTTAGAGACCGTCTAACGGTAACATGTGAGTCTAAGTTCACGGAATGTAGCCTTCGCTTATCGACCACCACTGCAAATTCATACTATTATTTCCATACGATTTTAATGGCAGTCCTAAGTTGTATTCGCATATAAACGTTGTCCGAGATATTTTTAATTACTAAATCATTTTATATGAAAACATATTCTTTACACTGCATATAAGTAGTGCCTCTCCAAAAACTACAACCAAGACTGCCTACTGCGCTAGCTTTGGTCTTTCGCACCTGCCTGGACTGGGCACGTTTCTGATTGGTCGGTTTATTTAGCAAATGATTATCAATATTATATAAAACTCTAATTAGAATGTGAGCTTCTTTTTGGATTTACTGATTTATGGCTGGGTAATTGTCAGTGTTCATGATGTCGACAATGTAATTGGAGTCGTTTATAAACTCTGAAACATCAATATTAATGAAAATATGCATTTGCCGCCAAGCCTCGCAATCTGAATCACCTAATTCTTTCGATACTTGAGTACGTCACGAGATCCTACTCGAATTCCCTTTCTCAAGCTCCTTGACCCACTCTCTTTTTACGGGTTGAGGACTGATGCCGATACTGCTTGCTGACGTACAGCAGCGTAAGCCTTTCTACATCTTACGACGAAATCTAGTAAAATATGGGACGACATGGGGTACAAATGCCACAAGCAAACCCTATGGAAAGTGAGCACACGCACAAGAAATGTCTACCTGATTACCAGTAAAACCTATCCTAAATTTGATTGAGTATTAGATAGTGATGTAGAAATTTCCCACAGTGTTTGGGCTGATTGTGGGCTGTTACTCAACGCAGTCATTACGAAATTATATTCGTGAGCAACCTCAGAGCTGTACTGAGCTGGTATTGAGTGGTAAGGTGCTGTATCAGAAAAAGTTTATTCAAATTTAAACAAATCACTTTACTTAAACAAGCAAGAAATTCCACAATCGTAAAATATCACAAATAAAAACAGTACATAATATCAGAATTTATTAATATGAGTCTTACAAAAATTACTGTTAGCAATATTTACTGAAAACACTCAACACAGCAATTTAATGGCAACAACATTAAGTAGCACTGCCAATCACATTTACTATTACACATATGGACAGCAACCATTAGCTCCAAATGTTTGAGAAACCCTTCCTCACAGAATTTACTATAGTGATTTACCAAAATTGCTCCTGCAGAATTTAATAAAATACGTAATGAGAAAAACAGCAACTGACAACAACGTTTCTACTACTATTACAACTTAAGAAAGGTTACTTAATAAAATGATCAGTTAGCGAAACAATAACTGCTAACAAAGTTTATTATTAACATTTCAGAAAAGAAACTGTTGACGGAATTTAATAAAATGGTCAGCGCACAAAACAGCAGCTGCCAACTTGAGAACCAAAACAGACACTGGGGTAAACATTATTTAGCTTAGCATTAACAGTTAATTATTCAAAGTGGTTAGTACACCAAAATACAGGATAAAATATGGTGACCACTACTGGCCCAGCAATGCCCTCTTAAATAATCAGAAACGAAAAGTAGACATGTTCAGAGGCACTCAAGGATATGGGTGCCTGAAAAAATCAACATCTTCATCCATACTCTGAACTAGTATTGAATGTCGTCTGTAAGGTGGAACGGTCAGACGGTAACGAAAACAAAACCCAACACAGAAATTTGACTTAGGAGTACGAGACTAAATGGTTGTCCAGTCTAACTAGTTTCTTAGTTTAACTCCATTAGCTCAGCTTACGGGTAACACGGAGCATTTAGTAGAAGTCATCTCCGTATTCAGGTAGGGGCGCTACTAATCATATGCTGGCCCCAGTTCCGGAGTTCATGGATGTACAAAACTGAACATATGGGATTACAAGATGCCCTTCTTGTAACAGATGAGACACGGATGAAGAATTACAAACGATAGAATTTACAAACTATAGATACACAGAACAGACAACCTTGAGATGAAGGGATCGCTCGTCCATATAAGGTACAAGAAAGAACAATAAAAGAAGGCCGAACTGCCACGTCACAGAAGTGCCATAAATTACATGCGCCTTTGCCATTTTGAACAGAGCTCACACTTGAACGATTCGACTTGGCCTAGGTAGCTCCACTGATACAGTAAGATTAATAACAACCAATAAACAGGAAGTTACCAACCTTACATAACTAATTGAGTGCTTCTACGGTGTTTCTGACTAGTTTTTGAGTAAACAAGACGGCAGACACACGAAGGGGCAGGTCGCATAACGAAGTAATGGTCGTAATATGAAATTGCTCGCCATAATTTTTGAGGATCGACGAGGACATCAACAGCAGACCCAAATAACCAAGACTGCTAGGTAGCGGATGCATTCGCCATATAGTTATATAGAGTGATTCAAAAAGAAAGAACAGATTTCAGTTATTCATTACAGACACACTGTGAAAGATAGGATCACATTGCTCATGTCAATGGATAGACGAAGGTTCAGAGTTTTTTGCTTTTGACGGGTAGCTGTCATAGATGTCTTTTACATGCCACCACAGAAAAAAAATCGCAAGGTGAGACGTTGGTGACTTGGGAGCCCAAACTAAAAAGATATTGTTGTCCTTCTCTTCCAGTTCAACGTTGTGGGACGGTGTTGTTAAGATAAAGCCACATCTCAAAGTGAAAGTGAGGCGGGACACTGCCGTGCATAAAAATGAAATCATTGTAATCTTCGCGAAGTTGAGGAAGCAACAAATTTTGCTGCTAGTTCCTAGTTTGACATTACTGACCTAGTTTCCTCCACAAAAAAGATAGGTCCATAAACTTTGTAAACAAAAACAGCACAAAACGTATTCAGTTTCGGTGAGTCTCTGTCATTTTCGAAGACACCAAGATTTTGAGAATCCTAAATTCTTATATTATGACTGTGTACTTTACCCAATAGATGAAACGACGATTCGTCCGAAAAGATGAGTCGCTCGGAAAAAGTGTCCTCTTCCATACCCTAGAGAACTGAAACGCAAAATTCGTACGTTCTATTATGGTCACTGGGACGCAATTGCCACAGTAAATGCAATTTGTAAGGCTACATACGCAGGAGTCGTTTCAGACACGGCACAGCGTTGTTTGGGAAATTTCAAGTTCCCGGCCTGCCTGTCTTGTCGACTTCCTATAGCTCCGTGTGAACACATCTTGGATACAACCACATTTTCACCAGACGTTCGTGCCGACCAGTGTTCTTCCCTATGCATAAGCAACCAACTTCCAAGAAGTTTGTATGCCAGTCATAAATCTGCTTGTGCAGAGGCAGCTTCTTGGTGAAGAGACGACAGTATTCACGTTTCGCTTGAACAATTGATCGACTTCGCGTAAATTCCAACCCACAAAATGATTCCTCTTGTGTAGTCGCCTTATTACTACAAACAAACAGCAGCGTAGCTGTATAAAAACTCTGAATCTTCCTCTACCCGGTGACATGGGGCAACGTGTTTCTATCTTTTATAGTTTCTCTTTAACAAACAACTGAAATCCGTGCCTCCTTTTTGAATCACCCGGACAGAAGTTCAGTAACCAACAGGACGTAACCTACAGGCGGCCCTTACGACTAGTGATCGGAACTGACGGTCGTAGTGAATCCAGATATTCAGATGCTGAGCACGGGTCAAGATCGAACCGTCATGTCGCAACAAATTTTCCAACCGGGTGACGTTCACTGGCAAACCCGACACATCGGAACAGCCTACCGCCGGCCCCGAAGACAATGATCTTCCTCGCAGCTCACTGCGGGCCTGGAGCTGTCCGAGATCGTTGACCGCCACGGATGCCCTTACTTCGCTTGTCGCAACATGGGGTCTTTCCTTTGGCGGCGAATCCACTGCTAGTTCCACTGTCACAACGAGCGGTGCTGCCAACATGAGGCATCAAGCGATAGTGTGCGAGAAGGAAAGATACCTCACACTGCATACAACCGTTATCAATCGCTGCTAAATAGTAATACTGCATAAAGCCATTGTTCAACGCAGCATTCTTAACTTTCTTTGCAATAAGAGGAATTAATATTACAGTAGTACCTACTTCTTAAAATGATGTGTACTCGTAACAAATGACAAGTATCACAACGGTTAGAACTCAGATTAAATTGAAGGTAATTTTTTTTTTATCACAAGCTGATCCGGCCCAAGAAAAATAATATCAGACGATTTCTAATAATATGTGTAATTATGCTTGGTCAAAATGCAAAAGACTTATCTATTGGTGGCAGCTTTATTTTTATCTATAATGATGCGAGTCTAGCAACTTAAAAGACAATTATAGCTTTGTTTGTGTGGGTAGTCCACACTACTGGACAAGAAGTCACATGTAGTACACAGCGTCAGATATAGAGGGCGCAACCAACCAGCCACTCTCCATGTCAGATGCCACTAAGTTCCAATGTGTTGCCACATAGATGATGCTGATGAACTGGAACCTATTCTTGATTCCGCCACGGGACCTTCCAAGAGCCGCTCCATCAATGGAGGTACAAATATCTATGGAGTGAGCATTCGAATGAGCAGAACAAGAAATCTGTCCGCAACAACTCCTGCTACTCAAGTCACCTGATATTGGAATGGCGCATGTTAGCCCGTATAGCGCTTAGAGTATTTGAGTGTTATTACTTCGCTAGAACAGATAGATCACTTTCAGAAGTATCCTGAAACTTTGTATATGCATTTTACAGACATCCTAACAATTTTATACCTGGAACTGAAATAGTTTTAAAGCTGTGAAGAGCAGCGAAGTGTTTAGAGCACACTTTTGAATATTTTGTAGGGACGAAATTCTGTCTTTTTATTTTTCGGAGCCATATTTTGACACTCTGTTCATCTTTCGGAAAACTAGAATACAAAACTTTTATAATGTAGGAAAGTGTCTCATACAGAAGTACTTAGATACAACCAAAGGTTTGACGACCTGAATAAACTGGAGGAAATTAATCATACTGTCTTATATAAATTTTATCTGCAGATGAACATAGCACGAATACGTAAACACTGACTGACAGCTTAAACGCACTTGCAAATTTATTTAGCATACCTCTCGTAAACACATGGGAAAAAAAAATGTAGAAATTTGCTTTACAAGACATTGTAATACTGCGTCGCGATATTTTTAAACGTATAAAGCGCCTCAAAACTGTGATACTCATTATTAGAGATTTGTTGTACGTACCTATGAAAAGTGACTGGTCCTCCTTTCATGTACTTTTCTTTACATCCGTAGCAACAACAATACTGCACCACGGCTTTATTACTACTAAAGAGTGTAGAAAGGTATGGAAAAACAGCTGAATACGTGCAATATTAAAGTTTCTCTGATACCACAAATTGCAGACAAGCAGCGACGTCCCAATACCATGTCACTAGCCCGATTTGATGTTGAGAACTTGAGCTGTAGGCTACGCTCACTCCATAGATATTTATACGCTATGGCTCCATCCAACGCTACTCTATGTCAGACGCCAAAGAGGGCACTGATCACGGGAACTATTTTCTGCTTTCATTAACGAGATCGCGAAAGTAAAATTATGCCACTCTTCGCGCACAAATGCGAACGCGCAGTTTGTACGGTTCTAGTCCGCACAATTTCCATTTGCGGTTCATCACCTGCAGTTCTACAGTTCTCCAGCAACTGTTACCCACAGATACAGCTGACATCAACCAGTGGTTGCTGCCGTTGTTTTTATTTTATTTATTTGTTTTTGAATCATCAGTCTTCTGACTGGTTGGATGAGGCCCGTTATGAATTCTTCTCCTGTGCCAACGTCTTCATCTCAGAGGAACACTTGCAACCTAAGTGCTCAGTTATTTTCTGCATGTAATCCAGTCTTTGTTTTCCTCCCTCTAGTATTCCGCGAAGTCTTATCGGATGTGATACCATCCCGTCCCTTCTTCTTGTCAGTGTCTTCCATATATCCCCTTCCTCGTCTACTCTATGAAGAACCTCCTCATTGGCTACCTTACCAGTTAGCTTAATTTTCAAAATTCTTCTGTAAAATCACATCTCAAATGCTTCGATTCTCTGCTTTTCTGGTTTTCCCACAGTCGAATTTTCACTACCATACAATGCTGGGCTCCAGCCGTACATTCTCATAAATTTCTTCTTCTGTTTAAGGCCTATGTTTGATACTAGCAGACTCCTCTTGGCCATATACTTATATGGATACGGATGTGGTGTGTGGACATATGGTGAGAGGTCCCTGCAGTCCCTGCAGTCGCACTATAATCTGTGCCCTCGGTGGCTCAGATGGCACCGTAACTCAGCGTGTTCAGTCAGAGGGTTAGATGCCTTCTATAAAAAAATAAAAAAAATAAATAAAAAAAAACTCGGTTAATAGATCAACGACGAACTGAAACGGATGTCTTGCGGCGTCCGCCCCTAGCAGATACAACGAACGAAAACGAACGAAGTGAGATTAAATAATAATAATAAAAAAAGATGGATAGAGCGTCTGCCATGTAAGCAGGAGATCCTGGGATCGAGTTCCAGTCGGGGTACACATTTTCACCTGTCCCCGTTGATATGCATCAACGTCCGTATGCAGCTAAAGGTATTAATATATAATTCTAATTTCCTCTTGGCCAGGAATGCCATTTTTGCCGGTGCTAGTCTGCTTCTGATGTCCTTGCTCTGTCCGTCATGGATTATTTTGTTATCTACGTATCAAAATTCCTTAACTTTATGTACTTCGTGATCACCAATCCTGATGTTAAGTTTGTCACTGTAGTCATTTCTGCCAGTTCTCATTATTTTCGTCTTTCTTCAGTTTACTTTCAATCCACGTTATTTACTCACTAGAACGTTCTTTCCATTTAGTAAATTCCGCAGCTCTTCTTCACTTTCACTAAGGATAGCAATCATCAACGTGTCTTATCATCGCTATCGTTTCATTCTGAATTTTAATACCACTCCTGAACCTTTCTCTTATTTCTGTTATTCCTTCTTCGATGTAGACTGAACAGTAGGAGCGAAAGACTACGTCCCCGTCTTACACCCTTCTTAATCCGAGCACCTTCGCTTGGTCTCCCACACTGTTTCCTCTTCGTTGTTGGACAAAATGTATATTACCTGTCTTTCCCTATAGCTCACTCCTTACTTATTCAGAACTTCCAACATCGTGGACCGTTTGAAACTATCGGAAGTTATTTTCAGGTCGACAAATCCTATGAATGTGTCTTGAATTTCTTCAGTCTTACTTCCATCATCAACTGCAACATCAGAATTGCCTTTCTGGAGCCTTTACCTTTCCTAAACCGGAAATGATCATCATCTAAAGCATCCTCAATTTTCTTTTCCAATTTTCTATATATTATTCTAGTCAGCAATTTGGATACATGAGCTGCTAAGCTGATTGTGCCGCCGTTTAGCTAAAAACTAAACGTCAAGTGGAATCCTATATTTAAAGCCAGAACTAAAAACTGTGAAATGTAGCAGCCAAGAAAATTTTGGAAATTTGTGGTAAGTTCCTATGAGACCAAAGTGCTGAGATCATCGGTCGCTAGGCTTACACACTACTTAAACTAACTTACGGTAAGAGGTCAACACACATACATGCCCGACGGAGGTCTCGACTCGAACCTCCGAGGGGGGTGGGGGGGTGGAGAGGGGGGGTGGTGGGAGCAGCGCGAACCGAACCTCAAGTACTGTACCACACGTCGTTGATCACTCAGAATTGAGTATTTCAGCGTACATTGTCTTAAAAGGTGCTATTTACTGTTCATCGCTGTGTTGTCCATATTATCTGTTTTAGATACAACAACCGGCCCGCACATCATTTGCTACCGTGCAAGCCAGCTACCCTCTACAACAGTGGTTCGCAATCAGGGGATATCATCCCCTGAAGGGTAAAATGTAATTTTCTGAATGGTAAAAAACAGAACAGTTCAAATATACTTCTGTCACAAAATTGAATAATTTTTAAAAGATCATTACTATTACAACTATTTCGTTAGACTGTAATACTGATTACATAAGTTACCAGAGAAAACATTCTTTTTTTCATTGCTTGCATTAGCCTGTAACACAACGTGGTACATGTTACAGCTTGTGAAATGAATGTAATATCAATATCTCCCTCACATAGTCCATCCACTACACACATACTTTGTACCATGCATCTGTGACAGTGAAACTGAGATATATATATCACATCGAGTATGCTTAAATACCTCATGGAAAAGCCTTCCTCACATTGTTGATAGTTCCCACAGTAGATCAGAATTTGCTTCATTTTTCACTTCAGAAAAATAAACTAATTAACAACACAACACAAAACAGATCACCGTAGACCGTACTACAATGCTCTGGGGCCTGCACTGTATTATTAATTTTTTATTTTTATTATTGTTTCTGTTATTAGCGTCAGTGGTCAAGTGCAAAACATTGGCAACCTGAAGTCTTCCAGTTTCCACCAAGCAAGTGATTTACAAAGAGTAAGTCAAAGTACAGAAGGCTTTTAATTTTGTTGATGCAGGGGACAGGTGTACCATGTGTCGTTGAGGAGAGGACTTGTACAGAGGAAGCATTTTTGTAACAAGCGTTTACCCTTATTGTGGATGGTTAGCTTTCTTTTCTGAGATTAGTTTCATCATTCTACGAAAAGGTTGTTAGAAATAAACAGCACCAATTATCTCATTGATTCATCAGTTCCAGGTTTAATAAAAAAATCTAAAAAAACCAAATACATAGCTTTAGTAATTTTAAAAATGAATGTTTTCAAAGAAAGCTCTTTTTTTATTTTTGAAGTTAAGTTAGGTGTTAATGTTGCTAGTGGGAGGAAGAGGGGAGGACGGCGAGGTATGGTACCAGCTAAGATCTGATTGCACTGGAGGGTAACGGCCACGGAAGTGTTGGGGACCACTGCTCTACGGCAACGATTTATCTGTAGTAGGAGGTTAGCTTTCTGTTTCCTTGCATGTTGGGTGCCAAACTTGTTTTCGTGAATAGAAGACGCAGTACCGTAAATGAAACAAAACATTATCAGCTAAAACTGAAATTAGTTATAAGAAAACTATATGCTAAGCACCTGTGGCGAGGCCAAAATTGTAAAACTGCTGTTGCATACATTTATAAACCATACATCAACTACCTACATGAATTCGACATAAAAGTCACACTTATAAACGATCCATGACGCTGATTAAGGTTGTGCGTTTACATGGAGATATAAAGTTTAGCATCAAGGCAGCAACGCAACAGTAGAAATGTTTCAAGCTATCTGTGGTCGGTGGTCTGGAAACACAAAACAAATGAAAGAATGTGTTCTAGAAGCGATATGTGATATTTCGAGAGTACTCGCGTGAGTAATAAATCGTAAAATCCTATATAACGAGCTTAACAAACAATTACACGGTGTTTTATCTACTGCCTCTCTCTCCTGGGGCCATGTCGTCTCCCTGCCCTGAAGACCCTCGTATGAGGTGACATGTCGTCCGACCAGCCGCTTCTTCGTGATCGAAATAAGACTGAATTACGAATTTAGGAATGCAGCGATACTCATCCATCTCCTTCCATTTGAATTGTTCAAGAATTTAAAAGGGCGACATCGTGGTAACAGCATTATTCTTCGTTTGGTTTCAGTAGATCAGCACAGTAGAATCTGCTGTTGACACCGACAACAAATGAACTGCAGCAAGGCATCGAAACACCATTTCATTTCATTTATTGCATTTACGAAATTTGCTGGCTATTTTAAAAAGCAGCTCTTACATTTTACAATTTTGTCTGTTATAGTACACTCTTCGATTTTTCTACCAAAATCTGTTTTAAGCAATAAAGCAAAACAATAATGAGTTATTGCTGGAAAGAGGAGGAAAAGAATTTGACAATTTAAGAAGAAGATCGACAGACAGTAAAATCTTTGCAGATTACATATGAAAGCTGATATCCCGTTACGGAAAATATGCAACTTGAGGACAAGGAGCCCTTTATTAGGAGCCGAAGGAATTCGTATGAGAATTGACTGAAATAAACTTTATAATTATTACTAAATTCGTATGAAAGGAGTACAGTAACGGCAATATTTTTCTAATATTAACTTCCTGGATATGTAGCTTTCCGTGGAACACCCTGAAATAGTAAGCTATCTAAAAAGTACTTACCTCGCAGCCGGCCCCATTCCTAACATCACGGAGACTGTGGCTGGAACTTCTGTCTGCAGCTTCATAGATGTGGCAGTTCTCTATTCTCTCGAGCTTAGTTGAGATAAGTCAATGAATTCGATGCACCTACCTGCTGCTGAAAACTTCTATTAAGCTAATGAGAAGTCGACATTTCAAAATACCTTAAGTGCTCTGTTGACCTTCTATTAGGAGTGCAACCATGGCAGCAGGTTGCCAGAATACTTTTGTGTAATAACTACGTCGTGATCGTGTCGCGCAAATGAGTACTCCTTTATGAGGACCGAGAAACCACAATTATTTTCGCCAGAAGGCTACTAACGAAAGTGGTTACGCCCTTGCCACCCTCCTGTTATGTTTCACACTATAGAGAAACAATATACACTGACCAGCCAAAACATTTTAACCACCTGTCTAATAGCTTGCTTGTCAACCCTTGGAACGACATAAATCACTTATTCTGTGTATCAGGGACCCGACAAGTTGTTGGTAGGTTTGTGGAGGTCTGTGGGATTAGAAGTCCAAGCACGGGTCACACAATTTGCGTAAATAACGTGCCGCTTATATGCTTGCTCGGTTATGGCTCCCGATACCGACCCAATAGGTTCCATAGGACTTACATCAGGTGAATTTGGTCCCCGAAACGTCAACGGGCCCCTCAAACCACTGTAGCACGGTTCTGGATCCGAACCATATGCAGTTGTACTGCTTGAAAGATGGCATCACCGTCGGGGAAGAAATCAAGCATGAATGGATGTAGGTGGTTCGCAACTGTCAGCGTGTCAGATTACTACCACAGGTCCTTTACAAGCGCAGGAGAATATCGCCATTAGCATAATACTGCTTCCACCAGTCTGCGTCCGTGGAGCGCTGCAGGTTTAGAGTCGCCGCCCGCCTCCATGACGATGACGGCTTCTCTGGAGACGACCATCCACCAAATGTAGCAAAAACGTGATGCATGCCGAAGAGCCGACACGCTGCCATTGACCGACGGTCAAATCTCGATGGTCCCACGCCCACTGCAATCGCAGTTGACGATTTCGTTGAACCAACATGTGAATACGTAGGGGTGGTCTGCTGCGGAGCTCCATGTTCAGCAATGTACGATGAACGATGTGCTCCGAAACACTTGTGTGGGCACGAGCATTGTGCTCTTTCGGCAGAGATGCCACAGATCACATTATCTATCCTACGTTACAGAGCATACAAGCTTCCGAATCCCACGTACTATGAAGAGTCGTGGACGTCCGACTATCTAAAGCCTAATGATAGTTTCACTGTCCTTCTGCCTCTTTCCGTAGTTACTCACCACGGTAGCACTCGATCATTCCATCTTTGCTGTTTTCGAGATGCTCGTTGACGGGCTATGCGTAATACACTACTGGCCATTAAAATTGCTACACCACGAAGATGACGTGCTACAGACGCGAAATTTAACCGATAGGAAGAAGACACTGTGATATACAAACGATTAGCTTTTCAGAGCATTCACACAAGGTTGGCACCGGTGGCGACACCTACAACGTGCTGACATGAGGAAAGTTTCCAACCGATTTCCCATACACAAACAGCAGGTGACCGGCGTTCCCTGATGGAACGTTGTTGTGATGCCTTGCGTAAGGAGGAGAAATGCGTACCATCTCGTTTCCGGCTTTGATAAAGGTCGGATTGTAGCCTATCGCAAGACAACAACCATCTGCACGAACAGTTCGACGACGTTTGCAGCAGCATGGAGTATCAGCTCGGAGACCAGGGCTGCGGTTACCCTTGACGCTGCATCACAGACAGGAGCGCCTGTTATGGTGTACTCAACGACGAACGTGGGTGCACGAATGGCAGAACGTCGTTTTTTTTGGATGAATTCGTGTTCTGTTTACAGCATCATGATGGTCACATCCGTGTTTGGCGACATCGCGGTGAATGTACATTGGAAGCGTGTATTCGTCATCCCCATACTGGCGTTATCACCCGGCGTGATGGTATGGAGTGCCATTGGTTATTCGTCTCGGTCACCTCTTGTTCGCATTGACGGCACTTCGAGCAGTGGACGTTACATTTCAGATGTGTTACGACCCGTGGCTCTACACTTCATTTGATCCCTGCGAAACCGTACATTTGAGCAGGATAATGCACGACCGCATATTGCAGGTCCTGTACGGGCCTTTCTGGATACAGAAAGTGTTCGACTGCTGCCGTGGCCTGCACATTCTCCAGATCTCTCACCAATTGAAAACGTCTGGTCAATGGTGGCTGAGGAACTGGCTCGTCACAATACGCCAGTCACTACTCTTGATGAACTGTTGTGTCGTGTTGAAGCTGCATGGGCAGCTGTACCTGTACACGCCATCCAAGCTCTGTTTGACTCAATGCCCAGGCGTATCAAGGTCTTTATTACGGCCAGAGGTGGTTGTTCTGGGTACCGATTTCTCAGGATCTATGCACCCAAATTGCGTGAAAATGTGATCAAATGTCAATTCTAGTATAATATATTTGTCCAATGAATACCCGTTTATCATCTGCATTTCTTCTTGGTGTAGCAATTTTAATGGCCAGTAGTGTAATAATCTGATCTTTCTCAAAGTCGCTTATCTCAATGGATTTCCCTATTTGCAGCCTATATCTTTTCTAGGGTGATCACCGCTCGTGTCTGCTCCGCTAACATACATTTGTTACCGAGTCACTACCGCCACGCCACCAGGCGGCATCCAGTGTCGCGGTGGGTGATGGTCATAATGTGTAAGTGTGTATGTGCAGTAACTTGCTCCATGATGTTCTGATCCCCAAAATCCCCTGCTGTAATTGCGTAGGTAAGAACAGAGTACGGGCAGAACATCGTTAACACTCACCCAATACAATGCAGGACCACATGTTCGCTCATAAACAGTTGACTGCTCCTGGTGTCGATGCATGTAATTTCTTTCTACGGATTGGTCAACACAGCCCTCCACATGCAACAATTCTAGAGGAACAACTTGCGGTGTTGCCGTGTCTGATACAGTAATGTTCCACAACAGGAACACACCGTATCTCATTCTAATTAATTAATTACTTAGGCAGTAGGGTCCGCAACGGAGCCGCTATATGCTGTCCAACTTGTGATCTGATGTGAGTGAAACGCTATGTAGCTGTGCATTTGAGACGGTGTGTTGCAACATAGTGTGATGTGGCGTGCTATCTTTCAAACAGTGAACCTGGTTATCAATAAGTAAAAGAGTGTTATGAAAAGTAATGCATCCAAATTACATAAAATAAACTTTATTAACATCATACACCTTTATTTTTCATGTCTACATATTTGCAGCCTTCTGGCTCTAGAGGGCTCCGAACGTTAGTGTATAGCATGTTACTGTGTAATGTAACTATGTCGGTGCTTAAGAAACATCGTGCTGTAATTGAGTTTCGAATTCGAAGTGTTCGTCCGCACAAAGGAGCAGCCGCTCCTTCAGCACGACACTGCCATCAGTGTGACATATGCACCAAGTTTAGTGTTTTGCGTGTTCCATTGCTCAGTCGCACGGTACGGTAACCATTATGATATGGAACGTGTCAAGTGCACAAGAAATGCACAAATAAAACAAGATTTTTTAATAAATATATATAATACAGTACAGTGTTAAAGATTAGTATTTCTATTATTTACCCCATTCCCTTAAATGGCACAACATGCATATACTGTATTTATAGATTTATTTATTCCTATTCAAGAATTCATCTATGGTATAGAATGAGTTGTCAAGGAGATACGATTTCAATTTATTTTTTAAGCTATTACTGCTGTCTATCAGAAATTTTATTTCATCTGGTAATTTGTCAAAAAATTTTATAGCATCATATTTTACCCCTTTCTGTGACAAAGACAGGTTGAGTAAAGGATAGTGCAAGTCTTTCTCTTTTCTGGCATTATAATCATGAATGTCATTGCTGTTTTTAAAATGGTCCATGATGTTGAGAACAAATTTCATTAGTAAGTAAATGTGCAGTGAGGCTGTTGTAAGAATTCCCAATCCTTTAAAAAGATGCCTACAGGATGTGCGACTACGAACCCCATACATTATTCCAACCATTTCGTTTTGAGGAGTGAATACTTTTTGTCTAAGTGTTGAGTTACCCCAAAACATTATTCTGTATGACATCAGAGAGTGAAAGTATGCAAAGTATGTTAGCTTACTAATTTCTATAAACTCAAAATTGGCAATTACTCTGATTGCAAAAGGCGCTGAATCTAGTCACCTTAGAAGATCCAAAATATGAATTTCCCAGTTAAGATTCTTATCCTTAAGCACACCCAAAAACTTAGTATGCTCTACCCTGTCAACTGACTTCTGTTGATGTGTTATATATATTGCTGGAACTGTACTTTTTCAGCAGAAAATTGGACGTACTGTGTTTTTTCAAAGTTTAAAGCAAGCCCATTTGCAGAAAACCAATTAATGACTTTTCCAAAGACCTTATTTGTATCATTTTCAATTGGAGCTTCTTTCACTGGATTAATAATGACGCTTGTATCATCAGCAAACAGTTCAGTTCAGCTTCTTGTCTCAGACAAGAAGGGAGGTCGTTCACATATATCAAGGACAGAAGGGGGCCCATGATTGAACCCTGTGGAACACCTATTGTAATTTCACCCCAGTTAGAAAAGTGGCCAACTTATTTAAATCACTTGATCATATAAAGAAACTTTTTGTTTCCTGTTCTGTAGGTATGACTTAAACCACTCGTATGCTATTCCGTTTTTACCATAGAATTGTAACTTCTGTAACATAACGTCATGGTTTACACAATCAAATCCTTTGGACAAGTCGCAGAAAACTCCTGTTGGTGGCATTTTACTATTTAACGACTCTATTATGTGGACAGTGAAATTGTTCATTGCTGTCTCAGTGGAACAGAATTTTTGAAATCCAAACTGTGATTTACTAAGTATCCCATTACTGTTGAGATGGCTAACCACTCTTGAGTACATTACTTTCTCGAAGTTTTTTGAAAATGCTGTAAGCAAGGATACTGGCCGGTAATTATTGACATCTGTGGTGTCGTCCTTTTTGTAAAGAGGACCGAGATTTGCATATTTTAACCTGCCTGGAAAAATACCTTGAGTCAGTGATGCACTACATATGCAACTCAGAACATCAGCTGTAATTGCTCCACGTTGTTTTAATATCTTGTTACAGATATCATCTACTCCAAAAGAACATTTATTTTTCAAAGATTTAATAATTTTACTTATTTCATAAGAAGTTGTTAGGTGAAACTTAATGTGAATAAAATTTTTCAAAACTGACTCTTCTTCTGTGTACCACCTGGCTTTTTCTTTTGAACTATTCTCACCAATGTTTTCTCTTACAGTTAAGAAATGGTTGTTAAATACATTAGCTGCTTGTGTACTGTTGGTTAGGATGGTCTCATTCTCTTTAGTAATAATACTACTTACCCCAGTGGTTACTTTTCCTGTCTCGCTCCTAACAACACTCCATATTGTTCATTCTGTACAAAAACATTATCTATTAGAGTGCTACTGTCTTGAGCAACATGTGTAGGGAAATTTACCACTGATTCTAAGTTATATGTTGTTAATAACATTTCTAGTTCACTTTTCCTACCGAGCGAGGTGGCGCAGTGGTAGCACACTTGACTCGCATTCGGGAGGACGACGGTTCAATCCCGCGTCCGGCCATCCTGATTTAGGTTTTCCGTGATTTCCCTAAATCGCTCCAGGCAAATGCTGGGATGGTTCCTTTGAAAGAGCACGGCCGACTTCCTTCCCCATCCTTCCCTAATCCGATGAGACCGATGACCTCGCATTTTGGTCTCTTCCCCCAAACAATCCAATCCAATCACTTTTCCTATCAGAGTTACTTAGAAAGTTTACACTGAAATCACCACAGATTAATTGTTCTTTTTTTATGACAGACAGCATAATAGGGAGTCAAACTTTTTTATGAATAGCTCCCAGTCTCCTAATGGGGACGTGTACACTGTTGCTAATATCATTACTACACTGTCTAGTTGAAGTTCACACCCACAAACCTCAAAAGTGCTGATCAACACAAAATTTGCTTCCTTCTACAGCTTTGTATTTATACCCTTGTTTTACGAAAATGACAACTTCTCCTTTATCCATCCAAGATCTACCAGTGTAAGATGCTAAATTATACCCATTTATATTGACACTCACAGTTACATGGTGTTCAGACAGAGTATATCAATCTCATTGTTATTTTTGAGATCATCTAAACACACTAATACCTCATTTACTTTATTTTTTATTCCTCTGATATTTTGATGAAGTAAGTTGATACTGCCCTTAACTTTGCCCCTATTTATTCTACTGATCCTGACTGTCTGGACTCAGGCTTTAACCAAAAAAACCTGTCTGCCTGGATCCATTAACCACAGGGATCACCCCTTGTGTGACTGTGGCCCCCCTTACAGTTTCTGCTAATAGAGAAGCTAACTGACACAGTGGCTGAGCGGTTCTAGGCGCTTCAGTCTGGAACCGCGTGACCGCTACGGCCGCAGGTTCGAATCCTGCCTCGGGCATTGATGTGTGTGATGTCCTTAGGTTAGTTAGGTTTAAGTAGTTCTAAGTTCTAGGGGACTGATGACCACAGATGTTAAGTGGTGGTGGTGGTTGTTGGATGTTTAAGGGGGACTAAACAGCGAAGGTCATCAGTCCCCTGTTAAGTCCCATAGTGATTAGAGCCATTTGAACCATTTTTTTTAACTGACACATTGGGTCCACTGTCATTGATCATCCTCCACACAGTCCCGACTTGGGCCCAACCGATTTCCATCTGTTTCCAAAAATTAATGAACATATTCGGGGACTTCACTTTGATGAAGCGTTGCAAGCCGAGGTGAGGCTTTCGCTCCGTCAATATCATCAAATATTCTACATAAATGGTGTCTAAAACAAATTGGTCTCTCGTTAGGAGATATGTATTCGCTGCCAGGGTGATTATGTTAATTAATAATTATGTAGGCATGAAGACTAAAGATATGGAATGTTAATAACGGTTGTTTTATTTAAAAAGGTTGGAGAGTTTTCACATTAAAAGTTCTGAGGCATTACGTTTCAGCATCACTTCGTAATGATGTTGTGACTTGAAGAAGCGCGTTTGCTTTTAGAATAATTGTATTTGAAAGGATTTAGCTGTTTTACAAAATCAAAAGTTAACTCGAACCGGTAACAGCATATAACTCATGGAAAGTAGCTTGAAGTCTTGAAAGACAGCTCTTGAGAACGTAGATAAATTTCTCTGAGCTGTCTCTTTAGGAGTCCACAAAGCAACAAGTGCGGTTGATAGAGGACGATGAGAAATTATCTGCCGTCCGGTCGTATCCCAAAGTTACAAGATGTTTCAGAAAAATTCATCGGAATTCACAAAACTGAGGTAGAAACATTGGGCCGCACGGGGTAGCCTTGCAGTCTGAGGCGCCTTGTCACGGTCAGTGCAGCTCCCCCCGTCGGAGGTTCGAGTTCTCCCTCTGGCATGGGTGTGTGTGTTGTCCATAGCGTAATTTAGTTTCAGTTAGATTTCAGTAGTGTGTAGCCTTAAGGACCGTTGACCTAAATAGTTTGGTCCCATATGACCTTGCAAAAAATTCACATGGTTCAAAAATGGTTCAAATGGCTCTGAGCACTATGGGACTTAATATCTGAGCTCATCAGTCCCCTAGAACTTAGAACTACTTAAACCTAACTAACCTAAGGACATCACACACATCCATGCCCGAGGCAGGATTCGAACCTGCAACCGTAGCGGTCGCGCGGTTCCAGACTGAATCGCCTAGAACCGCTCGGCCAGACCGGCCGGCATACGACCTTACCGTAGAAAAAAGAAACACTGAATGAACTTTACCTGACGCATACGACTACAAAGTTTTTATTTTCAAAAGAACCATTCGCTTTTATAAAAGTATGCACATAAAACACTGCGATACTCTTTGCAGTTGCCTTTAGGATTAAAGGTGTCATTTCTCTTTCAAAAAAGTAAAACATTCCCTCCATCGTATATGAGCATTGGCGGCTTCCTTCTTTCAATTCTGCCGCCTTGCACACTAGAGAACTAGCGGTTTCCTGCTAGAGAGAGCGCCTTCCAACTACGGGGCAGATCGGCGGTTGCGGTCAGCGCCTGTGCAGTTTGCGGCATCAAATCGTCTCGGTTCCGCTCGCAGTGATGCGCTGTGTCGGGCCCGGATCTGGTCATATTGGCCATTACGATTTGGTACGTGATCTGCTGATACGGCGTTTTTTCGAAGAAAAATTACATTTCGAAATTAGAATGGAGTCTATATGCATGTAAATGACATGAAAAACTCTAGTTTTAGCTAAATTCATTTCAATATGTTATTCTCAAGTGTGCATTATTTCAGTGACCTTGGTCCTTCGTGTCCCTTGAGCTCCAAAATTAATTTAATTTGTGTGTTTGAGTCATTTTCCTCTCATTTTATGGATTAAAGCACAGAGAGACTGGCATTATGGAGATTCTGATTAATTAGATGCTTTGGCTTTTGGATTGTGAGATCACCATGCTGTCCGTTGGCCCAGTGAGCTTGGAGCTGGTTAATCACGTCAGACGGCCTAAGTCAGGAGAAGGCAATGTTGTTGGTGTCTGGGTTTGTTTCCTGACGCGGTACCTTGCCTGCCTCTGCTAAGCAGTACTAAGGGGACTGCAATGCCTGAGCTGTGGCTTTAGTAATCGCATACTCAGCAGTAAATCTGTCAGGGCAAAAGTATTTAACATTGTGTAAATAACTGGTAATTCAGAGTGTGGAGAACTGTTGACTTCGGTGGATGTCGCGCCTGCTAAGGAAACCCCTTCCCGTCTGAACGGCCGATTATGGGACATTGTGAAAGGGGCCTGTGGCGCCACAACTTAGTCGCTCCCTTAGTTTGTTCAGTCGTATGGCTGTCGTGACACTCTGACATCGAACCTGTTGGCCCTCTAGCTCTGTTGTGAAGCGGCCGCCTTCGTGTATCGGCTCCGATATCGTATTCGCCGAGCCTGCCACCTCCTACATCACCTCAAGAAGCAAGGATTAAATATAATCTAACTTTGTTGCGGGATTCTGCCGCAATAATATTTTGTTTCATTCTCCCTTTTTTTTAAGGCATATCATCCTAGGTAATTAATATGAGTTTAAGAGTTTCAGTTGGTTGGATCAATATTTTACAGGGCCGTAACAGCTAATGGGTTTAATGGCCCGTCGATATCGAGGTCATTAGAGACGGAGCACAGGCTCGGATTGTGTCGAGGATGAGAAAGGAAATCGGCCGTGCCCGTTTGCCGGGAGCGATTTACGGAAATCATGAAAAACCTAAATCTCGATGGCCGGACGCGGGTGTGAACCGTCGTCCTCCCGAATGCGAGTCCAATGTCCTAGCAACTGCAGTGAACGGCTGTTGCCCAGGTTTTAATATTTCTTTAAATTATATTGTTTGGCGTTGGCCAGGTTTAAATTTCCGAAGGCTGTGGTTGGCCGTTTCTTAATTTGTTAAATTTTTGTTATCTGGCATTGATCAAGTTTTTAATTGAAGGGTTTTTTAGATGTAGAGGCAGTTTGTTAATGGAGTTGCATTTATAAGTAATTGTCATTATTATCCACCACGTTCCTGGTTTCATATTAGTCGGGATCCCGTTTGTAGGTTTCAATTGCGGTATATGATTCTAAAACCCCAAGGCTGCTGTCTTTATCAGAATAATCACGCCACATGTTGCCATTGATAGTCTTTTTCCCGTTCCCAGATGTGTGTATATCCAAATTAGGCTAAATTTTGTTGTTTATTCTTCATTTTTTATGAAAGGCCCTTTAGGCTTGTATTTAAATTGTTTTTTGGAGTCACTCTGTTTTAAACTTATAAGCGGCAAATGCCGTTGGGTATATGTTGACAGTTAACTTAAAGTGAAACTGAAAAAATTGTTCTTTATAATCAGTTTGCTTAATGTGAAACTGGAAATTTCCCCTTTATAATCCTTTGTAATAAATGTTTTACAAATGGTAAATGATATTTACCCGAAACCTGACTTGTTCTTCCACGTCATTTACTCTGGGCGCCTGTATGACATTTGAATCGTAACAGAGCGTTCATTTTCCGAGGAAAAGGGAGGGGGACAGGGGGGCAGTATGCCCTCGTAACATCATTTACCATTCCAGAATGAGATTTTCACTCTGCAGTGGAGTGTACGCTGATATGAAACTTCCTGGAAGATTAAAACTGTGTGCCGGACCGAGACTCGAACTGGGGACCTTTGCCTATCGCGGGCAAGTGCTCTACCAACTGAGCTTCTGTAAAGTTTGAAAGGTAGGAGACGAGGTAATGGCAGAATAAGATAATTATTTCTGAGCATGGGGTCTCGTCGCTGTCCTTGCTTGTCCCATTTGAAAAAGGAACATTTGGGGTGTGAGCTCCGCTTGCACGCGGTTTCGGACAGCCCCTTGATTATCGGTACTGGCAGCATTGGCGAGGTAGTTGCCGAGTTAGAACATTGCGTCGTTATTTTATCGGTCTTACAAGGGAAGGCCACGACGTTTGGAACGCGGATTTACTTCAAACTTCGTACACTCGTAGTACTCCACTAGGACAACAAAATGTGTGAGCAGTAGCGCGTACTTCTCAGGCGTTATTGAGAAAATCGCAAGATAATTTCGGTAGTCAAATACACTCCTGGAAATTGAAATAAGAACACCGTGAATTCATTGTCCCAGGAAGGGGAAACTTTATTGACACATTCTTGGGGTCAGATACATCACATGATCACACTGACAGAACCACAGGCACATAGACACAGGCAACAGAGCATGCACAATGTCGGCACTAGTACAGTGTATATCCACCTTTCGCAGCAATGCAGGCTGCTATTCTCCCATGGAGACGATCGTAGAGATGCTGGATGTAGTCCTGTGGAACGACTTGCCATGCCATTTCCACCTGGCGCCTCAGTTGGACCAGAGGTCGTGCTGGACGTGCAGACCGCGTGAGACGACGCTTCATCCAGTCCCAAACATGCTGAATGGGGGACAGATGCGGAGATCTTGCTGGCCAGGGTAGTTGACTTACACCTTCTAGAGCACGTTGGGTGGCACGGGATACATGCGGACGTGCATTGTCCTGTTGGAACAGCAAGTTCCCTTGCCGGTCTAGGAATGGTAGAACGATGGGTTCGATGACGGTTTGGATGTACCGTGCACTATTCAGTGTCCCCTCGACGATCACCAGTGGTGTACGGCCAGTGTAGGAGATCGCTCCCCACACCATGATGCCGGGTGTTGGCCCTGTGTGCCTCGGTCGTATGCAGTCCTGATTGTGGCGCTCACCTGCACGGCGCCAAACACGCATACGACCATCATTGGCACCAAGGCAGAAGCGACTCTCATCGCTGAAGACGACACGTCTCCATTCGTCCCTCCATTCACGCCTGTCGCGACACCACTGGAGGCGGGCTGCACGATGTTGGGGCGTGAGCGGAAGACGGTTGCGAATGGTCCTCGCCGATACCCCAGGAGCAACAGTGTCCCTAATTTTCTGGGAAGTGGCGGTGCGGTCCCCTACGGCACTGCGTAGGATCCTACGGTCTTGGCGTGCATCCGTGCGTCGCTGCGGTCCGGTCCCAGGTCGACGGGCACGTGCACCTTCCGCCGACCACTGGCGACAACATCGATGTACTGTGGAGACCTCACGCCCCACGTGTTGAGCAATTCGGCGGTACGTCCACCCGGCCTCCCGCATGCCCACTATACGCCCTCGCTCAAAGTCCGTCAGCTGCACATACGGTTCACGTCCACGCTGTCGCGGCATGCTACCAGTGTTAAAGACTGCGATGGAGCTCCGTATGCCACGGCAAACTGGCTGACACTGACGGCGGCGGTGCACAAATGCTGCGCAGCTAGCGCCATTCGACGGCCAACACCGCGGTTCCTGGTGTGTCCGCTGTGCCGTGCGTGTGATCATTGCTTGTACAGCCCTCTCGCAGTGTCCGGAGCAAGTATGGTGGGTCTGACACGCCGGTGTCAATGTGTTCTTTTTTTCCATTTCCAGGAGTGTATATACCTGTGCGTGGCCATTTTAACTACGAACCGGCGGCAGCCTAGTGGCAGCCGGCACGGTAGCTCAGCGTGTTTAGCTACCCTCTGTAACAAAAAAACTGAGTAAACGGATCAACGAACTTTAGCGTTCAAGCCCCGTAATCACTGGGTCGCTGGATCGAGTCCTTTTCATCAGTTTCTTTCTTTTATTTTCAACACAGTCATTTTCTTCACTATTTATATTACAGTTGATATAATGGAAAAATGCGTATATTCGGATCAACTTTTATTAAATTTACAATATTATTTGGCAGTGTACAAATTTTTGTTATCGCAAATAATATAATATTCATAACTATCGACTACTTAACGACCAAACGCATAATGTGATACTTAAGATGTATGTTTGTCCGTGTCTTCAAAATTGTTCGTATTTAATCGAAAGAGAACGAGAAACTGCTTCTCGTAAAGACGCTATTAAAATACAGTCGATAGTACATGACCAATTATCAGCGCCGATATTTATGGAAATAGTGCGTTATGCATGGTTCGCTTTCAAATTATCGGCTAAAAGAGAGGTTTTTGAAGATGTTAACGAGGTTTGTTATTCCACGGAAAACCTCAAAAGACCTTGCATATGCGGAAACATAGCATTTATTCTATGCAGCTGGTACCGTTTAACTTTATGTTTTCGATGTTATTACGAAAAATACCATCCTGCAACTTTTACTCGTAATGACGAAAGCGACGATTAGTTATACATATTTCGAAAGCCGTCTCTGCCGGTCAAAATTTGGACGTAACAAGTCATTTCGGGCTCCTTCCGGGCATAAGAGATTTCTCAAATCGCGGACAAGCATACATCTTCAATATCACTTTACGAGTTTGGTCGTTTACTAGTCGATAGTTATGCATATCATATTATTTGTGATAACAAAAATTTGGATTCCGTAGAAATATTGGAACGTGAGGCAATACTGACCTTATGACTTATCTTAGAAGAAAGATTAAGAAAAGGCAAACCTACGTTTCTAGCATTTGTAGACTTAGAGAAAGCTTTTGACAATGTTGACTGGAATACTCTCTTTAAAGTTCTAAAGGTGGCAGTGGTAAAATACAGGGAGCGAAAGGCTATTTACAGTTTGTACAGAAACCAGATGGCAGTTATAAGAGTCGAGGGGCATGAAAGGGAAGCAGTGGTTGGGAAGGGAGTGAGACAGGGTTGTAGCCTCTCTCCAATGTTATTCAATCTGTATATTGAGCAAGCAGTAAAGGAAACAAAAGAAAAATTCGGAGTAGGTATTAAAGTCCATGGATAAGAAATAAAAACGTTGAGGTCCGCGGATGACATTGTAATTTTGTCAGAGACAGCAAAGGACGTGGAAGAGCAGTTGAACGGAATGGACAGTGTCTTGAAAGGAGGATATAAGATAAACATCAACAAAAGCAAAACGAGGATAATGGAACGTAGTCGAATTAAGTCGGGTGATGCTGAGGGAATTAGATTAGGAAATGAGACACTTAAAGTAGTAAAGGAGTTTTGCTATTTGGGGAGCAACATAACTGATGATAGTCGAAGTAGAGAGGATATAAAATGTAGACTGGCAATGGCAAGGAAAGCGTTTCTGAAGAAGAGAAATTTGTTAACATCGAGTATAGATTTAAGTGTCAGGAAGTCGTTTCTGAAAGTATTTGTATGGAGTGTAGCCATGTATGGAAGTGAAACATGGACAATAAATAGTTTGGATAGGAAGAGAATAGAAGCATTCGAAATGTGGTGCTACAGAAGAATGCTGAAGAGTAGATGGGTAGATCACATAACTAATGAGGAGGTATTGAACAGAATTGGGGAGAAGAGGAGTTTGTGGCACAACTTGACACGAAGAAGGGACCGGTTGGTAGGGAATGTTCTGAGGCATCAAGGGATCACAAATTTAGTAATGGAGGGCAGCGTGGAGGGTAAAAATCGTAGAGGGAGACCAAGAGATGAATACACTAAGCAGATTCAGAAGGATGTAGGTTGCAGTAGGTACTGGGAGATGAAGAAACTTGCACAGGATAGGGTAGCATGGAGAGCTGCATCAAACCAGTCTCAGGACTGAAGACCACTACAACAACAACAAAAATTTGTACACTGCCAAATAACATTGCAAATTTAATAAAAGTTCATCCGAATATACGCATTTTTCCCATTATATCAATTGTAATATTCATAGTGAAGAAAATGACTGTGTTGAAAATAAAAGAAAGAAACTGATGAAAAGGACTCGATCCAGCGACCCAGTGATTACGGGGCTTGAACGCTAACGTTCGTTGATCCGTTTACTCAGTTTTTTTGTTACAGAGGGTAGCTAAACACTCTGACCGAACACGCTGAGCTACCATACCGGCTGCCACTCGGCTGCCGACGGTTCGTAGTTAAAATGGCCACGCACAGGTATATATTTGACGACCGAAATTATCTTGCGATTTTCTCAATAACGCTTGAGAAGTACGCGCTACTGCATACTCATTTTGTTGTCCTAATGGAGTATTATGAGTGTACGAAGTTTGAAGTAAATCCGCGTTCCAAACGTCGTGGCCTCACCTTGTTAGGTCAGTGTGGTATCGATAGCTACGATGACACGGCGTAGGTAGAAGTTCTTAGGTTGGCACTACGACACCGACATCGACGACAGATTCCTCTAGCCGGCGCTGTGCAGCTCTACGAGCACCGCTCCAGATTCAGATTTTGTTCGCGCGCTAACGTCCAGTCAACATTGTTTTGATTTTCATACTGGGCGAGCCACTACAGATTTTGACTGTGTTAGCTTTAATACATCCGGCTTCGCACCTACGTGCTCATCTTTACCAAAAGTTACGTATATGTCATTGACTAATATTCTCTGTTGAATGTACTTTTACGTTAAAAGCAGTACCGAGAATTTTATCTCACCTGCTCCTACTCGCTTCCGACATTCGGCCTACCCTTGAGTTTACAGGAGCAGACCCACGCTTCGCCTTCCAGATGGGATACAAAAGTCAGAACACGGGATATTTAGAAATTAGCCAGCTCACCCATAAACCAATTTATGGGCATTATGCGCAAATTTTTCATTAAAAAATGGTTCAAATGGCTCTGAGCACTATGGGACTTAACAGCTGAGGTCATCAGTCCCCTAGAACTTAGAACTACTTAAACCCAACTAACCTAAAGACATCACACACATTCATGCCCGTGGCAGGATTCGAACCTGCGACCGTAGCGATCGCGCGGTTCCAGACTGAAGAGCCTAGAACCGTTCGGCCACCTCGGCCAGCATTGTTCATTAAAAAAAAGCGTTTAGTTGATATTGAGCAGTTTGAGCTTAATGTTGAGCACGTCAAACTGGCCCAGCATTTGAATGCGCAGGTGCGAAACTTGCAACGTAGCGTAAGCCGGCTTGGATTAGAGGACTCAGTGCCAATGCGTGGGGAGCAGCTACCTGTCGGAAGTAGTAGTAATGTCATAGGTGCAGTGGAGGAACCAGCTGGGGAGTCCGTTGGTAAATTCCTTAACACGATAATGCTTTCTTCTCAGGGAATGAGGAACGTTCTGATGAAAGTTTGAGCCAAGTATAATCCATTTGGTGGCTGACTAATTTGAACTTCATGCCGATGCCTTAGGAGTTTCCCACAATATTTTGCTTCGTTTGTTGTATCGATTAACGCGTGGTCTACTGAGCTGCATATTCGCTGAAATTTTTCAAAGCATAGAAAAAATTTTATTAGCGAAATACTGTCTAACAGTTTCCAAACGTCAGTAAGTGCTATTTAAGTTCAGTGATGCCATGCATGGAACTCCCTCCAACCATTAACGATGAAAGTGCAGCCCATCGAACGTAGTAATGGACTCAGATGTCTGTATCATAGTTACTAAACGTCTGTCAGAGCTATTTAAGTACAGTGATGCTCTGGATGGTACTCCCTCTCGCCACTAACATACGTTCCATTAAAACTAGAGTCTTTCATGTCGTACACATGCATACGAACCTCATTCTAATTTCGGAACGTAATTTGCCTATGAATAAAATAAATACCCAGCAATCCTAGGGTCCACTGGAATCATTGCGTGTAACACTGGTCCCAAACGACCGTCAGAGTTATTGAAGTGCAGTGAAGCTCTTTAACCTACTTCCTTCCACAATTAATAAATGTTCCATTAAAATCCAGTCTTCCGCCTCATATACACCCCATACTGATTTTTTAAGTGTACTTCTGTATCGCTACCATTTAGACTGGATCAAACTTGAACAGTCCATTTCATAGTTTTAAATCAGAGGTTAAAAACCAGATTCGAGCTTGCTGTTCACACACGACATTCCAATCACTTACACTAAGCCTACTACTTCTGACCTACATCCTCTCTATACCGCTACCCCTGAAAGGTCTAAGAGTTATATATTCTGATACGGCTTCTCAGTTTCTTCCAGCTGTGGCCATTATCAGGGATCTTTCTATCGCATTCCTGTAGAAGTGAAAATAGTCTGTGACAGCCGCTACTAGGTAGGTTCATTTCCGATGAGGTGGCGAACAGATGTTTGAAATTCTACGAAAATAAGCTTAGACTATAGAATAAAGAATTGTAAGAACTGGCAGCTACTGCGATATTCCAGACAGCTCCTGCATCATAACAGAAATTTTTAACGTCAGCCATTTCCAACTTATATGGTTTGATCACGGGTCTTTCTTGCTGGTTTTACCTAATATTCCTACCGCTATCACACTGTCATCCTCACGCAGTATACATGGTTTCCCACCCCTGACAGAGATGAACTTGAGAAATTCAGATAGTTGCTAAAGCCACCACTCACACTTGAGAATGTTCGTCAGTTAGAATCCTCTTTCTGCCAAGAAGCTGAAGGCTGCTAGACACTATAGAATAGCGAAGCAAACGCGATGACTAACAGACATGTATATACACCGAACAAGTGAAGCGCTCGCCCTCACGCGCGTGCGCACGCACACACACACACACACACACACACACACACACACACACACACGCACACACAAAACGGTGTTTTTGGCAGGGAGAGACTGCCCTCGTGAGTGGACGGTGGAGAATAGTATGGTAACCGAAGGTCGTTTCGGACGGATTCATACAGCTCACTAGCCAGGCGGTGAACTACAGCACCGTAGCTGAACACGATTCGCACGATGTGGTACAGCACACTAGCCGGCCACTAGATTGTAACGGTGTGCCCGGACACGATTTCGTGTGGGGTGGCACAGCTCGTTTGACGGTACAGTGTAGCGTTGTATCCGGTCTCATTGTGTGATTAAGCGTTACTGGACAGGTTGAGGCTCACGAGGGGCAGTCCCTCAAGCCCTGCCATAAACACCGCGCGCGCGCGCGTCTGTGTGTGTGTGTGTGTTTCACTTGTTCAGTATATACATGTCTCTCATTCTTTGTGTCTGCTTGTTCTACTCTATAGGGTATAGCAGCCTTCAGCTTCTTGGTTAGATGAGTTCAGCTGACGAACACTTCCAAATGCGTGTGGTGGCCTTGGCAGCTATTTACATGGTGAATTTATCAAGTTCATCTCTGTCTAGGCCGACGGTTCAATCCCGTCTCCAGCCGTCCTGATTTAGGTTTTCCGTGATTTCCCTAAATCGCTTCAGGCAAATGCCAGGATGTATCCTTTGAAAGGGCACGGCCGATTTCCTTCCCCATCCTTCCCTAACCGGAGCTTGCGCTCCATCTCTAATGACCTCGTAGTCGACGGGACGTTAAAAACTACATCTCACCCTCCTCCTCTGTCTAGGCTTGTCTCCTACATGAGGATGACAATGTGATGGCGGTCGGAACACTAAGTAAAAACAGCAAGAAAGCATCTAAAGACCCGTGATCAAACCAAGTAAGTTGGAAATTGCCGACCTTAAAAATTATTGTTATGATGGAGCAACTGCCTGGAATATTGCAGTAGCCACCAGTTCCTACAAGTTTTTCCTATAGCTTATGAATATTTTCTTAGAATTTCGAACATCTATTCACCACTTCAATGGAAAGTAACCTTCCTGGCGGCGACTATGTCACAGACGCTTCCAAGTTCTGCAGGAATACGATAGGAACATTCTTGATAATGGTCATAACTTAAAAGAAACTGTGAGAAGCCGTACCTGAAAATATAGCTCTTAGACTTTGCAGGTGTACCGGTAGAGGGATGATGTAGGTCAGAAGTAGTATGAAACTGATAACTCTGTCTGCCATACTAACAGCGAAAGCCGGCCGCGGTGGCCGAGCGGTTCTAGGCGCTTACGTCCGGAACCGCACGACTGCTACGGTCGCAGGTTCGAGTCCTGCTTCGGGCATGGCTGTGTGTGGTGTCCTTAAGTTAGTTAGGTTTAAGTAATTCTAAGTTCTAGGGGACTGATGACCTCAGATGTTAAGTCCCATAGTGCTCAGAGCCATTTGTACCATAACTGAGGAACTCTTAAGTTCCACCTCATGTAAAATGTGATTGTGGGAAAGCATCTAAAGATCCGCGATCAGACCATATGAGCTGGAAATGGCTGACGTTAAAATTGCTATTCTGATGGAGCAGCTGTCTGGCAAATTGCAGTAGCGACCAGTTCTTACACTTTTTTTTCTACAGCTTAAGCTTATTTTCTTAGTATTTCAAACATCACGTCACCATCTCATCAGAAATCTGCTTTCCTGTCAGTGATTGTATCGCAGACACTTCCTGCTTCTGCAGGAATGTGATAGGAACATCCTTCCGCTAAAATGAATCTGGTTTTTAAGCTCTTATTGAAGCTATGGAAATGGACTCTTCGGGTTTGATTCTGTCTAAATCCTAGAGAAGCGGAAGTACGCTTCAGAAATCAATATGTGGTGTATATGGTGTGGAAGACTGTAGCTTTGATGGAACATTTACTAGCTATGGAAAGGGGTACTTCACACAACTTCACTGTACTTAAATAGCCCTGACAGTCGTTGGGACTCAAGTTACAGTCAACTGATTCCAATGCTATGTGGGATTACTGGATATTTTTTCAAATGGTTCAAATGGCTCTGAGCACTGTGGGACATAACATCTGAGGTCATTAGTCCCCTAGACTTAGAACTACACTACTGGCCATTAAAATAGCTACATCAAGAAGATGAAGTGCTACAGACGCGAAATTTAACCGACAGGAACAAAATGCTGTGATGTGCAAATGATTAGCTTTTCAGAGCATTCACACAAGGTTGGTGCTGTTGGTGACACCTACAACGTGCTGACATGAGGAAAGTTTCCAACCGATTTCTCATACACAAGCAGCGGTTGACCGGCATTGCCTGGTGAAACGTTGTTGTGATACCTCGTGTATGGAGGGGAAAAGCGCACCATCACGTTTCCGACTTTGATAAAGGTCGGATTGCCATTGCGATTTATCGTATCGCGACATTGCTGCTCGCGTTGGTCGAGATCCAATGACTGTTAGCAGGATATGGAATCGGTGGGTTCAGGAGGGTAATACGGAACGCCCTGCTGGATCCCAACGGCCTCGTATCACTAGCAGTCGAGATGACAGGCATCTTATCCGCATGTCTGTAACGCATCGTACAGCCACGTCTCGATCCCTGAGTCAACAGATGGGGACGTTTGCAAGACAACAACCATCTGCACGAACAGTTCGACGACGTTTGCGGCAGAATGGACTATCAGCTCGGAGACCATGGCTGAGGTTACCCTTGACGCTGCATCACAGACAGGAGCACCTGCGATGGTGCACTCATCGACCAACCTGGGTGCATGAATGGCAAAACGTAATTTTTTCGGATGAATCCAGGTTCTGTTTACAGCATCATCATGGTCGCATCCGTGTTTGGCGACATCGCGGTGAACGCACATTGGAAGCGTGTATTCGTCATCGCCATACTGGCGTATCACCCGGCGTGGGGGTGCCATTGGTTACACGTCTCGGTCACCTCTTGTTCGCATTTCAGATGTGTTACGATCCGTGGCTCTACCCTCCATTCGATCCCTGCGGAACCCCACATTTGAGCAGGATAATGCACGACCGCATGTTGCAGGTCCTGTACGGGCCTTTCTGGATACAGAAAATGTTCGACTGCTGCCCTGGCCAGAACATTCTCCAGATCTCTCACCAATTGAAGACGTCTGATCAATGGTGGCCAAGCAACTGGCTCGTCACAATACGCCAGTCACTACTCTTGATGAACTGTGGTATCGTGTTGAAGCTGCATGGGCAGCTGTACCTGTACACGCCATCCAAGCTCTTTTTGACTCAATGCCCAGGCGTATCAAGGCCGTTATTACGGCCAGAGGTAGTTGTTCTCGGTATTGATTTCTCAGGATCTCTGCACCTAAATTGCGTGAAAATGTAATCACGTATCAGTTCTAGTACAATATATTTGTCCAATGAATACCCGTTTATCATCTGCATTTCTTCTTGGTGTAGCAATTTTAGAGGCCTGTAGTGTACTTAAACCTGACTAACCTAAGGACAGCACGCACATCCAAGCACGAGGCAGGATTCGAACCTGCGACCGTAGCAGCAGCACGGTTCCGGACTGAAGCGCCTAGAACCACTCGGCCACCACGGCCGGCGGATTTTGTTCTTTCTTCGTAGGCAAATTACATTTCGAAATTAGAATGAGTCTGTATGCATGCATATGACATGGAAGACTCTAGTTTTAACGGAGTATTTTTTCCCTTCCTAAACAAATCACTTTTCGAAATCAGAAGAGGATCTATATGGAAATATATGGCATGGAAGACCGTAGTTTTTATGCTACTTTTGTTAGAAGTGGGAGGGAGTACTACACACAACATCGCTTGACTTAAAAAGCCCTGAAAGATGTTTGGTAGGTCTGCACACTCCATTCCAATATGTAACGGAAAAAAATGTCTCTGTAAAAGACGACGTATTTCTCCCAGAAACGTAGGAACAGATTAGGATATGTATGGAAGTATATAGGCAGCCGTGTTCTCGGTCAGCGTGTGATATTGGGATAGAAGGGTAGTCGATAATACTGGTGTGATGCACCGCCCACCATGCACCGTACAGCCGTTTACAATGTGTTTGTGTTAGATATTGGATGTTCATAGGTGATAGAGTTGTCTGAAGTTAGGCGGGTAGACTTGTGCTGGAGGTGGTTGTTGTCTTGAACGTAACTAAATCCATTGTACATTAATAGGGCTAAGAATGCCGTACACTGTCATCGGAAGCGTTAACTGCAGTAAAATGCCTAGCAGTAAGCATATGGACCGAGATGAGGTAAAATGCTTGTGTCAGTTTCGGATTCATATGATGGAATCTTAAGGAAAGCAATCCAAGCAGTAGGAACTGACAAGTTGGTGGGCTAAAGCAGAAGAATATGTCAGGGTCAAATTCATTTGCATGGAATTTAAGGGAGATGTGGTCCGCCGACTAAGAAGTGAGTATTAGGAAGCGAGTGACTGCGTATCTCGTCGGTATGTCATCTAGAGACTGTGGAGCTACAATTCGGATCGAAGTATAAGAGGTAGTAAGACGACTGCTGTTGCTGGGGCAAACATTGATATTGATTCGTTCCGGATTGTACTTGTTTGTTAATTGGTTCTTGATGTAGATAGTTGGATAAGTGTGTAAGTACTAGATTTGTTTCTAAATAAATAATTACACCTACGCTTACGCGTACTATGCATGTGCGTATACTACGCTCTAGACGAAATACAGTACCATGGTTGGTCCACTATCGAACAGCGTGTAGGGGTAAAAAATGGGCGATGCTGAGTCCCGAATCTCCACCTACTCTTACAAGAGCTCCGAATTATGAGTGGAGATGTGAAGTTGCTGCACAATAGTAATTAATTCAATGGGTAGTGTGCTGGAAACTCTGTAATACTATCAGGTTCATATTATGGAGGTATGCACCATCAGGAAAAAAGGTAATGTATTTCTCGCGGAACATTATGTTATCAACGATGACACTGACACCATTATACTGTCGTATTTCTACCGTAGCAATCATAGAAATACGGTAAAGATTGGGACACGTACAGGGACATATTTATAACCAATCATTCGACAGCGATGAATTGCAGATGTATCTGATTTTCTTTGTGCAGTCCTCGCGTAGTAAAGGTGCAGCAGTAAGGCTTCATTGCTCATTAAAAAACCTGTACGAGGCGTAGCGATCATAGAGAAAATTTAGAGTATATACCGAGGCAGACATTCATTTTTACTCGACCACTACGTATCCGACTGGAAAGGGATAGAAAAACACTTGCAGCTGCCTCCACTGTTCTGGATGGAGGTTTTCCTTATTATGAACGAAAAATGAGTTTAATATTGTAGTCCTGCGATGAAAGACGTAACAGATATTAAGCTGATAAGGGTAGATTATTTTTTTTAACAGATGAGGGAATACTTTGAAGCAATATACAGTCTATGACATAATGTTGTACACGATTTTCACGACACTTTAGGTATGTGAAAACATGTGTTTGCCCAGTCGCTACGAATGCGAGATGAGGATATCCATTTAGAAAGGGTTGTTCAGCAGACAGGTATTTTTCCATCGTTCATAATGCAGGTATTGTTTCGTTTTGCAAAAAGCAGTCCTCAGGAATGCTTTTGAAGCCAGAACGCTTAACGGTTCATGGAATGTTCTACGTGGTTATTCTGTATACGAAGAAGTGTTTGATTCCGCTTGCCGCATACAGCACCCAAATGGTTCAAATGGCGCTAAGCACTATGGGACTTAATACGAGTATCTGAGGTCATCAGTCCCCTAGACTTAGAACTACTTAAGCCTAACTAACCTAAAGACATCACACACATCCATGCCCAAGGCAGGATTCGAACCTGCGACCGTAGCAGCAGTGCCTAGAACCACTCGGCCATAGCGGCTGGCTTGCTATTCTTCCAGACCAGCACCAGCTTCTGTTTACTTTATCTATACACGTGAGGCTAATTGCGTATTTGCGTTCGGATCCTGAAGAATGGACCACTTCTTCGGGGAAACCACCTCTAAGGTTAGGAGCGGGGACGGAGGTGGTTGGGAGATTTCTTCTCTCGGCGCTCTCTTTGGTGTATTTAATGTATTAGCTGTGTCTGTAATCAGAATGGTTTCTCTTAACACTTTAAAATGGTGGTTGCTTTAGATCATCATGATGCTTCATTTTCCTTCAATTGTGGCATCATTATCTGTGTGATCCGAGCACCAAAGTTGTTCAACAGTTTAGTTATAAGAAATGTAATTTTGGTGCTTTTCCTAGCGGATGAGGTTTTCGAAGGCTGTATAGTGAACTGACTCTCCACGAGCCTACTGAGATAGTGGAATAAAGCAGGGTCGCGAGGGAGCATCGTTTAGAGTGGATGCGTTTGGTGGAGTAGGGGGCAAGTGTTTTTGATTTTTTTTGTCACAAGAATTGCGATACGAAGACTAGGTTTTTGATAGCTGGTATTGGGACCACCCAAGCACGAGCTCGCGCTCTATACATGCCTGTGTGGTCAGCCAGGCAGCTATGGTCGCCAGTCACCTGGCAGCTGAGGTCAGGCTCGCCGGCCGCCGCGGTGTGGGGCCGGGCAGCAATCTTTGCACACGACCTGTGCGTTGAGGAAGGATATTTCAGTGAACTCCGTCGTCAAATTCATGACTAGGTTATACAGCAATGCAACGTTCCCATTCTTTTCGACAGCGCCAACATGTCTCACGTGAAACTAAATGCAATAAACGAGTCCATAATGTATGCGGTGGATATAGGTATGAAGGTGTCAGCAGTGAGAAGCGTCAAAGAGTACCGTCGACCAGCCTAATGTTTTTCCTATATTAGCCAGATTTTACTTAGCAGACGACCACTTTCAGACACTGCCGGAATCTAGAGCGTTTGGAAGAACACTGCTGTTCACCATTCAGTTCTTCATCAATGACGAATAGTCAGATACTGCGCTATAGCTCTAGTGGGGGGCCATCCTTTCCGAAAACTACGTTGAATGATTTGAGAAAGCGTCCTGTTCTTGAGTCTTTTGCCCATATGTGACTGGTTTCTGCACATCGAAAACAGAAGCCTCCTATTAGACTGTGAGGTGATGTGATGAGTGACGTCACGCTTGTCAGGGCTGTAGTGAGGTACGTCGTTAGAAGTGGCATTCTGATCCACCGGTCCAGCAGCTCTGAAATTACAGAAGCCTCTTGTTCGATTGTGAGGTACACTGACATTCTACACATTTCCAGTCTTAATTTCGTTGAGAGAACACCGACTGTGATGTGTTGTTCGCAACGAGATGGTGAAACAACGGAAAATTGCTGGTCGTCTAGACGTGAGAAACACCTACAATTATGAACATTAAAACCTTAGGAAGATCTGGAATTTGTTATACACACATCAAAGAAAGTTTATCATCACCCCGGTTCCCAGAACTCCTGAAGATAGATGTTGACTGTGGATATTGTGTGACAAACAAAGTCCCTTTGACTCTTCAGAGATGTCACTAAACCCGCCCAAAGACGTAAACAATCACGCATGAGCAGCGCCTATTAGACGGAGGGGGCCCGACAGTCAACCAGTTCCAGTCATTCCATCAGGAAGGAGGTACACGGGTCGTGTTGTCTGTAGTTCAACCATGCCTAGACGGTCAGTACCGCGGTTCGATCGAGTCCGCATTGTTACTTTGTGAAAGGAAGGGCTCTCAACAAGGGAAGTGTCCAGGCGTATCAGAATGAACCAAAGCGATGTTGTTCGGACATGGAACAGAGAGAGATAGACAGCAACTGTCGATGACATGCCTCGCTCAGGCCGCCCACGGGCTACTACTGCAGCGGATGACCGCTACCTAAGGATTATGGCTCGGAGGAACCCTAACAGCAACGCCACCATGTACAATAATGGTTTTCGACACGGCTCGTGTTGTCTGTAGTTCAACCATGCCTAGAGGGTCAGTACCGCGGTTCGATCGAGTTCGCATTGTTACTTTGTGAAAGGAAGGGCTCTCAACAAGGGAAGTGTCCAGGCGTGTCAGAATGAACCAAAGCGATGTTGTTCGGACATGGAACAGGGAGAGATAGACAGCAACTGTCGATGACATGCCTCGCTCAGGCCGCCCACGGGCTACTACTGCAGCGGATGACCGCTACCTAAGGATTATGGCTCGGAGGAACCCTAACAGCAACGCCACCATGTACAATAATGGTTTTCGACAGGTATGTGGTTAATATCGAGAACACCTGCATAAACGGTATGGTATTTCGACAAACCACGTGAAAATTCATGAAATTCTTAAAATTTTCATATGGTACTCCATTTCAGCTTAAGAGTATCACGAATATTATCATTTTATGGTGTATAAAGTCGGATACTGCAGCTGATATCGGTTTCGAGATCGGTAAATAATTTGTGGTTGACGAAGCATTTCTCACCGACAGAGCTCAGAATCTTAATATTCTTGTAATCCCAGAGTCTGGAGATGGTCACAACTCATTGTAGCAGCCACGGTAGCTAACAGGCCGGGCCAGAAATAGTACTGTTAGCAGACGCCTTTGTGCAGGATGAACCAGTCCGGCCTTTGTACAGCATTTCGGTGAGTGACCGCTGTCTGCGAAGGGCGCCCTGGTCGCGCATCACGCCAGTATATGAAGGAGCATTTGCTTCGTGACCGTTGGCCGTGGTGGATGGCCGACCGACCTCGTGGGGCGTATCTAGTCTTGCGACTAAATACAGTGCATTTTGTTCTGTTTTTGGGACCTGTATGTCTTTGCAGTGTATGCAGGAGTGTCTGGTGGCCGATGGCTATAACAAGGATGCACAAGTGATAATTTTGTATGGGGTAGGATAGGAATTGTGTTTACTACAGTGAAATAGCGATT